>NC_052629.1:17500-338250 GCF_016161935.1 Mauremys reevesii
ACTACATTCTAGCCATCAAACAGACAACACTTCCCATCTTGACCCAAATAATACAATATCAAAGCCCGATTGGTGTGCGTTGTTGGAGCAAAGTCTTCTCCGGAGATGCTGATATTTCCATCTCTGTGGTCGGAAAGTGGATTCCTATGAGAATGAGAAAAGAATTCACAAGTTCAATGACCTTGGATCAAATGCAAACATCTCCGCTTTCTAAAACAAAAGTACATGTGATGCCCATTGACGTGCACCCAGTGACAGACATTTCCATCTCCAATATCACACAGAACAAATGACACATACTTAACTTGCAAACGTGACATCAAATCCACTTCCATTTTGAGAATAAGTACTTCATGTCCCCTACAGGCATACGCTACTTCACTTGTTCTTGCCCAACTGACCCCCATCTTCAGACAAAATCTACAATGATACAAACATTTCATGACACTCACAGTACACACTGACTGACACCATGAAGACCATCTCAAACCATCTGCAATTACACACCCAGCACCTATTTCTGCATCACTTTTTCTTTCCATTCCCACAAGCAAATGCAACACCAACTGCATACACTGTGACACCTTCTTTACAGATTACTGATACTAGTACCCCAACATGTACATTCACATACATGCATCGCAAAGCGAGCAAGACTTTAAAAGAACAGCACATGATACAAAACACAGAAAATATAACCAGATACTCACTCTTTTTCCACCAGATGGGGCCTCACATCTATCCTTCTTTCACAAACTGCACCTCCTTGAAGCCTCTTAAGGATCTGCAAACACAAAATAATAATCCAACAAAGACTCAAAGTCAAACCCACAAATGATGCAACAAATCCCACCCTATTTCTTCAACAAACCATCTACGGAACACAGGACTCACCAGTCATGAGATTCCTCACCCTCCTCAAACTGCAACTCAGTCCCATTACATATTTTCCACACTCACCTCCCCACCGATACCCCTTCCCTGAGGAATATCAACACATCTCCATACCTACATCACACAATATATTCAAGGAAAACTACTCAACATTTTAGGGCAAACACGACACTCTCACTGACCACCCACCTAAGTCCAACCTTCTTCTAGAGAACAAGCAACAACTTAACCCAAATATTGTCTTCATCTGCTGTCTCACACACAAAACTGGTGATGAACCCATTCATCATAAGCCCACCTTATCTAACACAGAAAAGACCACACTCCCATCAACAGGACTGCACTAAAAGCTCTAACTTAACACTTACCTCATGGATGCAAACAGCTCCTCTGTGCCCACTGGCACCATACTTACAAGAACCCATGTAAACCAAACAGGGCACACTTGCTACAGCCCATTCCTCAGTTCTGACTCAAATACCCTGTGGCACACAAACAATAAATGCCAGGTTATTACAATGGTCACAACACCACAATACCACATTCCTTGGCTAAACTAACCTATTTGACACCCTGAAAGAGCCCCAGCACATTCCTACCTACAATGAAGCAGCAACCAACTACTTCTATACATTTAAAATCAACATGCAAAATACTCACATTTACATAGTACTCATGGCCCTTTCCAACACTGACAGGGGCCCATCGCAACTAGGATGCCCACATCCTCCTCAGAAAACCAACACCCAATAGAGGACGGACAAACAGGATAGTGGTGATCAGTGATGCAAACCCAGTGCCATTTATGAGAGAAGAAGGAGAATGGAGCATCTCTAGTTACAGACAGGTCACTCTTCCATCAGTCAACTTCTCCACAGAAAACTCCCACTCCTATTCAATGAGTTGCCTCATGAACCCATTACAAACAGGCAGGCTTCAGAGGACTCCCATCCTACAGCCTCAACAGCACACATACTTTTGACCATCAAACCTCCAGCAGATACTTAACTTTGACAGCCACTCCGATCGCCTTTTCCTTTGTACATGGGCCTTCTCCCATACATCGACATCTATACAGCAATGCAGTGACAGTCAAACAGATGTAGTCACAACCTCTCCACAGAATGACACGACACGATACCAGATCTGCATGCATCTGCAAATACAAACAAAGGTCAACTGCAACCTACTCACAAAATGCAAAGCTACACACTTCAAAAGAGGAACTCAACTACATACTGCTTCCTGAAGAAAAGGAATATCTACTACAAATTACACCCCCCACACACAGACAAGCACCCACCCACCCCAGACACTCATCCACATATTACTGGCCCTCCCCACATCCCACCACAATAGCAGCCCTTCGCTAACTAGGATGCTCACATCCTTCTCGGAAAACCACAACCATGTAGAAGACGTATAAAGGATGAAGTGGTGAACTGCCATGCAAACCCAGTACCACGTGAGAAAAAAGAACTGAGAACAGAGCATCTCTAGTTACAGATGGGTCACTCTCCCAGCAATCAACCTTCATCCATGGAAAACACACACTCCCTCCCTCCATACAACAAGCTCCCACCCACCCCTTACGTGCCCATTAAGAACAGACACAGTTTAGAGGACTCCCATCCATAAACGAGAAGCCTCAACATCTCAAATACTTCTGACGATCAAAGGCATCAGCAAATACTTAACTTTGACAGCCGCTCCCACTCTCAATATCTTCTTTTCCTGTCTACAGAGACCTTCCCTCCCATACGTCGACATCTGTACAGCAGTGCAGTGACACTCAAACAGATGTAGTCACAATCCTCCACAGAATAACACGACACGATACCAGATCTGGAAGCATCTGCAAATACAAACAAAGCTTAACTGAAAAACCAACTCACAAAGCACCCAACTACACGGTATGAAAGATGACCTCACCTCCATACCACTTCCTGAAGAGAAGGAATATCTACTACACATTACACTCCACTCAGAGAAGCACCCACCCACCCTAGACACTCTCATCCACATATTGCTGGCCCTCCCCACGTCCCACCACGACAGGGGACCATCTCTAACTAGGATGCTCACATCCTCCTCGGAAAACCACAACCAAGTAGAAGATGGAGAAAAGATGAAGTGGTGACCTATCATGCAAACCCAGTGCCATGCAAGAAAAAAGAACTGAGAACGGAGCATCTCTAGTTACAGATGGGTCACTCTCGCAGCGATCGACCTTCCTCCAAGGAAAGTGCACACTCCCTCTGTACAGTAAACTCCCTAATGCACCCATTAAGAATGGGCAGAGTGTAGAGGGCTCCCATCCCTAAACAAGGATCCTCAACGGCTCAAATACTTCTGACCTTCAAACCATTCACGAGATACTTAACTTTGACAGCCACTCCTGCTCTCAAGAAGGTCTTTTCCTTTCTCCAAGGGCCTTCGCTGCCATATATCAATAGCCATACAGCGATGTCATGACTGTCAAGGAGACGTAGTCACGACCCTCCATGGAATCAGATCCTGTACCAAGTAGTCTTCACACATCTGCAAATAAAAACAATGTTTGACAGCAAACCTCAGTTATAAACTCAACTCACAAAGCTCCTAACTGCACAATATGAAAAATAACCTCCCCTCTATATTGCTTCCTGAAGAGAAGGAATACCTACTACACATTACACTCCACTCACAGAAGCACCCACCCACCCTAGACACTCTCATCCACATATTGCTGGCCCTACCACGTCCCACCACGACAGGGGACCATCACTAACTAGGATGCTCACATCCTCCTCGGAAAACCACAACCAGGTAGAAGATGGAGAAAAGATGAAGTGGGGACCTATCATGCAAACCCAATGCCGTGCAAGAAAAAAAGAACTGAGAACGGAGCATCTCTAGTTACAGATGGGTCACTCTCGCAGCGATCGACCTTCCTCCAAGGAAGGTGCACACTCCCTCCGTACAGTAAACTCCCTAATGCACCCATTAAGAATGGGCAGAGTGTAGAGGGCTCCCATCCCTAAACAAGGATCCTCAACGGCTCAAATACTTCTGACCTTCAAACCATTCACGAGATACTTAACTTTGACAGCCACTCCTGCTCTCAAGAAGGTCTTTTCCTTTCTCCAAGGGCCTTCGCTGCCATATATCAATAGCCATACAGCGATGTCATGACTGTCAAGGAGACGTAGTCACGACCCTCCATGGAATCAGATCCTGTACCAAGTAGTCTTCACACATCTGCAAATAAAAACAATGTTTGACAGCAAACCTCAGTTATAAACTCAACTCACAAAGCTCCTAACTGCACAATATGAAAAATAACCTCCCCTCCATATTGCTTCCTGAAGAGAAGGAATACCTACTACACATTACACTCCACTCACAGAAGCACCCCCCCACCCTAGACACTCTCATCCACATATTGCTGGCCCTCCCCACGTCCCACCACGACAGGGGACCATCACTAACTAGGATGCTCACATCCTCCTCGGAAAACCACAACCAGGTAGAAGATGGAGAAAAGATGAAGTGGGGACCTATCATGCAAACCCAATGCCGTGCAAGAAAAAGAACTGAGAACGGAGCATCTCTAGTTACAGATGGGTCACTCGCAGCGATCGACCTTCCTCCAAGGAAGGTGCACACTCCTCCGTACAGTAAACTCCTAATGCACCCATTAAGAATGGGCAGAGTGTAGAGGACTCCCATCCCTAAACAAGGATCCTCAATGGCTCAAATACTTCTGACCATCAAACCATTCAGGAGATACTTAACTTTGACGGCCACTCCTGCTCTCAAGAAGGTCTTTTCCTTTCTCCAAGGGCCTTCTGCCATACATCAATAGCCATACAGCGATGTCATGACTATCAAGGAGACGTAGTCACGACCTCCATGGAATCAGATCCTGTACCAAGTAGTCTTGACACATCTACAAATAAAAAAGTCTGACAGCAAACCTCAGTTATAAACTCAACTCACAAAGCTCCTAACAGCACAATATGAAAGATGACCTCATCTACATACTGCTTCCTTGAGAAGGAACACCTACTACTAATTCTACCCCACCCCTCAGAGCACCCCACCCCAAACACTCATCCACACAGAAAATAGCTACACCTCTACACACTCATGCCCTCTCCCTTCCCTACACTACAGGCCTGTCGCTAACTAGGATGCTCACATCCTCCTCAGAAAACCACACCCATGTAGAGGAGAACACAGTGATGAATTGGTGACCTATCATGCAAACCCACTGCTGTGTAAGAGAGGGGAATTGAGAATGGAGCATCTCTAGTTACAGACAGGTCAAGCTGCCAGCAATCAATCAATCTCCATACAACAAGCACCCACCCACCACTCACAAGCCCATTAAGAATGGACAAACTTACAGAACTCCCATAAGTAATGAAAGAGCCTCAACATCACAAACGCTTCTGACCATCAAACCCTTTCGCATATACTGATGTTTGGAAATTGGACAGGAGCTCCCCCTCTCAACATCCCCTTTGCCTCAGTAGACAGGCCTTCGCTCCCCTATGTTGAAATCACTCACAAACATACAGCACCAGCATGACAGTCAAAAATAAAAATATTCACAACCTTTCATGTCACAAGACAACTTCATACCAGATCTGGATACAGCTGCAAATATGAAGAAGGCTTATGACAAAATACATAAGGTTAAGACACAAAACTCTTACTAAATATTAAAGTTTCCTCAGACCGGTCCCCACCTAACCCAAACAGAATACTGCAATTCTTCTACACCAGTCCAACACCACAGATGTGCCACTGGTACTGGATACAGGTGTTTAACAGATGCTCTATCAGAAACAACCCCCAATGTCTTCCCTCCCAATGAAAATAAAAATCATAAATCAAACACACTATAAACAACCTGAAATGAAATAAAAACACATTACACAGCAATAAGACAAGGAAAACAGTACATTAACGACAAATACATGTCATCTTTACCCTGTATCAATACTCACCATGACTAAAAACACCCATAGAAGCACCTAGGCACATCTCTTTGGACCACCACAAAGCTGAATGACTTCAGGTGACAATACACCAGCTTATATACTGCCTAAGCTCCACCCCTCCATTTCCCAGCATGCCTTAGAAGCCAAAGGCAGCTATAAATACAGACTCAGGTGCCACAGAAACTCTTTAGTTCATTTCTAGCTTGACAGCAGGAAGCACTGTTCCTCTGGATGTAGTGATCAACCTTTCTTCTTACAATGCAAATCTATAGAAGATTCAAACTCTATCACCAGGTAACACTATAATTACCATATTTCAGATTCCTAAAAAGAAAATTCTACCTGCAGAGAGTATGGGACTCCACAGTAGGTGCACTTGGGGGTTGCTGAAAGAGGTATCTCAGTTCTCCCAAATCGGGCCCCACACCTAAGAGAGCCCCATGCCCTAAAGAAGAGCACCTAAGTTACATACCTTTTTAATTTTTTTACTCATCCTACAGTGGGCCAGATCTTCAGTAGCATTTCAGTGGCAGCTCCTTCACTCGCTATCAGTCTTCGGCAGTATTTCGCTGATGGGTCCTTCAGTGCCACAAAAGACCAGGATCAAGTGAACGGCCCACCGCCAAAGTGCCGCCAAACACCCAGACCACTGCCAGGTATTCAAATTGAGCCCCATAGTTCCTAAAGCTGGCCCTGCTTGCCACCCACAGCATTGCACCACCAGCAGGGCGAGCTGAGGCTGCACAGCAGTAGGGACAGCAGGGGACGGCCAGAGGCTAGTTTCCCAGGCCAGGAGCTCAGGGGCTGGGCAGGAGGGATCCACATGCCAGATATGGCCCGCGGGCCATAGTTTGTCGATCTCTGTCTTAAGGCAATGCCACCACCCTCAGCAGCATCACAGACATAAGGGTCACATAGCATATTGCCACCCTTATGCCTCCACTGCTGCTGCAGCTTGTGCTGCCTGGCACTCGTCATGTAGCTCAATGCCAACTTCATGCTGTCAAACAGGGGCCTGGAACTTTCCATTGCCCACAGCCCTCTGGCCGCTCATGGCTCACCAGAGGCAACATTTCATATTGAGGCAGTGAGGCAATTTTAATGATGATTCCAGGGGCTAGTTGAGCACCTGAAAACTCTAGGTTTCTGCCACATAATAACTTAAATAAATAAACTGAAAATGTGCCTTTAATTGAACTTTGTATCTGTTTCAATTAAAAAATAAGGATTTAGCTGGCAGGAGTATTGTATCTATGTAAGTTTACACCAATCAGGAGATAATACAGCAAGCCAGTCCCACTTCCAAGCATCACGGTGTCGGTTCTAGAGCTTTAACAAAGATATCAGAAACACAAGTTTCATATTTTGAACACTAGCTTTAATACAGATATATACAAATTGAAAAAATAAACAAACTCTGCTTAAAATCCGCTTAACACACACTCTGCATTTACTGCCATTATCTAGTCAAAATTAAATAAATACTCTTTAGCACAGTGAAAAACCATTCACTAAAAAAAACATTATTACTGTGTTGTTTTCTCTTTTATTAAGAAAGGAAATTAATGTCTCTAAATATTTTTGCATTTATGTTTACCTATCAAAATCACGTACATGACTCACTAACATTTGATTCCATCATGGCTATTAGGATTATACATGGAACTACATTTATTTTCATACAAGTGTTAAGGTCTTTTGCAGAGATCACTAAAAATACAATTTGAAAATAAGCAACCTTCAGTTGCAGTGTCTAAAGTTGTGCGTTGAAGCAGAATTTATGTTCTAGCAGGATACTTTTATTTGATTGCCGGACTTTTATCATATTGTGCTGTATCGTTGTTGTTTTAAATCATGAATGACAATTATGCAAGCCATGGCCAGGTGAGGCATTTTAGAACTCACTTCTACTTTAACTTTAATTCTTAGAGTAGTAAAATTATGAAATGCACGGACCAGAGAAACAAATAAACTAAGAGTACTGTAATCCTTGATATGCACCGTACACATATAGTCTCTACTATTTTATTTTTTCAACAGAAGTAATAACAGTCCAACCATGTATGTGAAAGAGAGAGGCTGTGTGTTCGGGAATGAGAGAGACAGCACACTCTCACTTTAAGCAGAGAGCTCACTAATCAGAAGGTTTGTTGAGTCCACCAACAGCACTCAGCATCTGCTACTCATAACCCAGAGGCAACATCACAGATGCCTGTCACACCCCCCAAACATCAGCCCCTGCCCTCTGCACAGCAGACAAGAGGTTCCCATGACCAGCTTTGCATGGAGCTGCGCCAAGCACAGGGGCACTGATACAGAGGGCACCAGGGAGCCATGCCCTATTGCTTCTAATATCACTTTTTACAAGCCATAAGGGCAAGAAACATCCCTGTTTCTCAACAGGACAGGATTCAGGACACACCTCGTGTTCCCATGAGGCATACTATTGATGACACACCTCTTGTTTATGTAGGGTTAGTATTCAGGACACAACTCTTGTTTCCGGAGGGGACACTATTCAGTACACACCCCTTGTTCCCAGGAGTGATATTGATGACAGATATCTTGTTTCTGCAAGGACATTATTCGTGTCACACCTCTCGTTTCCAGTGGGGACGGAATTTGTGACACCTCTCTTGTTTCTGGAGGGGACACTATTCAGGACACACTCCTTGTGCCAAGGAGGACTACTATTGATGACACCTCTCTTGTTTCTGGGGGTGGCAGTATTCAGGATACACTTCTTGTTTCTGGTAGGACTACAATTCAGGACACACCCTTGGTTTCTGGGGGGACTCCAATTCACGACTCACCCTTTGTTTCTGGGGAGACTGCATTTCACAACACACTCTTTGTTGCAGGAGGGGACATTATTCAGGATACATCTCTTGTTTCTGGGGGAGACAGTATTCAGGATACACCCCTTGTTTCTGGTGGGACTACAACTCAGGACACACCCTTGGTTTCTGGGGGGACTGCAATTCAGGACTCTCTCCCTTTGTTTCTGGAGGGGACATGATTTAGGATACACCTCTTGTTTCTGGGGAGACTACAATTCACAACACACCCTTTGTTTCTGGAGGGGACATGATTCAGGACCACCCCTTGTTTCTGCAGGGACTACAATTCAGGTCACATCCTTTGTTTCTGGAGGGGACATTATTCAGGATACACCTCTTGTTTCTGGGGAGACACTATTCAGGATACACCTCTTGTTTCTGGGGGGACTGCAATTCACGACACACCCTTTGTTTCTGGAGGGGACATGATTCAGGATACACCTCTTGTTTCTGGGGAGACAGTGTTCAGGATACACCCCTTTTTCTGGGGGGACTACAATTCAGGACACACCCTTTGTTTCTGGGGGGACTCAAATTCACGACTCTTCCTTTGTTTCTAGAGGTAGTGCAATTCACGACACACCCTTTGTTTTTGGAGGGGACATTATTCAGGATTCACCTCTTGTTTCTGCTGGGACTAGAATTCAGGACACACCCTTTGTTTCTGGAGGGACTCCAATTTACGACTCATCCTTTGTTTCTGGGTGGGGGGACATTATTCAGGATACACCATTTGTTTCAGGTGGGACTACAATTCACGACACACCCTTGTTCTCTGGGGGGACATTATTCAGGATACACTTCTTGTTTCTAGGGGGACTGCAATTCACGATACACCCTTTGTTTCTGGAGGGGACATTATTCAGATTAAACCTCTTGTTTCTGGGGGACTAGAATACAGGATACACCTCTTGTTTCTGGGGGGACTGCAATTCACAACACATTCTGTTTCTGGGGGACTACAATTCACGTCATAACCTTTGTTTTTGTAGGGCAGATTATTCAGGCTACACCCCTTGTTTCTGGTAGGACTATAATTCAGGACACACCCTTGGTTTCTGGGGGGACTCCAATTCACGACTCTCCCTTTGTTTCTGGGGGGACAGCATTTCACGACACACCCCTTGTTTCTGGGGGGACTACAACTCAGGACACACCTCTTGTTTCTGGGGAGACAGTATTTAGGATACACCTCTTGTTTCTGGGGAGACTACAATTCACAATACACCCTTTGTTTCTGGAGGGGACATTATTCAGGTTACACATCTTTCTGAGGAGGCTGCAATTCACGACACACCTCTTGTTTCTAGGGAGACAGTATTCAGGATACACCCCTTGTTTCTGGGGGGACTACAGCTCAGGACACACCCTTGGTTTCTGGGGGGACTGCAATTCACGATAC
Source organism: Mauremys reevesii (assembly GCF_016161935.1). Classification (NCBI taxonomy): domain Eukaryota; kingdom Metazoa; phylum Chordata; order Testudines; family Geoemydidae; genus Mauremys; species Mauremys reevesii. The sequence goes on from NC_052629.1 coordinate 27,628, forward strand.
ACCCTTTGTTTCTGGAGAGGACATGATTCAGGATACACCTCTTGTTTCTGGGGAGACAGTATTTAGGATACACCTCTTGTTTCTGGGGAGACTACAATTCACAACACACCCTTTGTTTCTGGAGGGGACATTATTCAGGATAAACCCTTTGTTTCTGGTGGGACTCCAATTCAGGACTCACGCTTGCTTTCTGGGGAGACAGTATTCAGGATACACCCCCTTTTTCTGGAGGGACTACAACTCAGAACACACCCTTTGTTTCTGGTGGGACTCCAATTTGCAACTCACCCTTTGTTTCTGGGGAAACTGCATTTCATTACACACCCTTTGTTTCTGGGGTAGACAGTATTCAGGATACACCCTTTGTTTCTGGTGGGACTACAATTCACAACACACCCTTTGTTTCTGGAGGGGACATTATTCAGGATACACCTCTTGTTTCTGGGCAGACAGTATTCGGGATACGCCCTTTGTTTCTGCTGGGACTTCAGTTCAGGACACACCCTTTTTTCTGGGGGGACTCCAATTCAGGACTCTCTCCCTTTGTTTCTGGAGGGGACAGTATTCAGGATACACTTCTTGTTTCTGGGGGAGACAGTATTCATGATTCACCCTTTGTTTCTGGTGGGACTACAATTCACGACTCACCCTGGGTTTCTGGAGGGGACAGTATTCAGGATACACTTCTTGTTTCTAGAGGTAGTGCAATTCACGACACACCCTTTGTTTCTGGAGGGGACATTATTCAGGAATCACCCCTTGTTTCTGGTAGGACTACAATTCAGGACACACCCTTTCTTTCTGGGGGGGACTGCATTTCACGACACACCCTTTGTTTCTCGGGAGATAGTATTTAGGATACACTTCTTGTTTCTAGGGGTAGTGCAATTCACAATACACCCTTTGTTTTTGGAGGGGACATTATTCAGGACCACCCCTTGTTTCTGCAGGGACTACAATTCAGGTCACATCCTTTGTTTCTGGAGGGGACATTATTCAGGATACACCTCTTGTTTCTGGGGAGACACTATTCAGGATACACCTCTTGTTTCTGGGAGGACTGCAATTCATGACACACCCTTTGTTTCTGGAGGGGACATGATTCAGGATACACCTCTTGTTTCTGGGGAGACAGTATTCAGAATACACCCCTTGTTTCTGGTAGGACTACAATTCAGGACACACCCTTTGTTTCTGGAGGGGACATTATTCAGGATACACCTCTTGTTACTGGGGAAAACATTCATGATTCATTCATGATTCACCCTTTGTTTCTGGTAGGACTACAATTCACGACTCACCCTGGGTTTCTGGAGGGGACATTATTCAGATTAAACCTCTTGTTTCTGAGGAGGCTGCAATTCACAACACACCCTTTGTTTCTGGGGAGATACTATTTAGGATACACTTCTTGTTTCTAGGGGTAGTGCAATTCACGATACACCCTTTGTTTTTGGAGGGGACATTATTCAGGACCACCCCTTGTTTCTGCAGGGACTACAATTCAGGTCACATCCTTTGTTTCTGGAGGGGATATTATTTAGGATACACCTCTTGTTTCTGGGGGCACACTATTAAGGATACACCCCTTGTTTCTGGTGGGACTACAATTCAGGACACACCCTTTGTTTCTGGGGGGGGACTCCAATTTGCAACTCTCCCGTTGTTTCTGGGGAGACTGCATTTCACGACACACCCTTTGTTGCTGGGGGAGACAGTATTCAGGATACACCTCTTGTTTCTGGGGAGACAGTATTCAGGATACACCCTTTGTTTCTGGTGGGACTACAATTCACGACTCACCCTGGGTTTCTGGAGGGGACAGTATTCAGAATACACTTCTTGTTTCTAGAGGTAGTGCAATTCACGACACACCCTTTGTTTCTGGAGGGGACATTATTCAGGAGTCACCTCTTGTTTCTGGGGGAGACAGTATTCATGATTCACCCTTTGTTTCTGGTGGGACTACAATTCACGACTCACCCTGGGTTTCTGGAGGGGACAGTATTCAGGATACACTTCTTGTTTCTAGAGGTAGTGCAGTTCACGACACACCCTTTGTTTCTGGAGGGGACATTATTCAGGAATCACCCCTTGTTTCTGGTAGGACTACAATTCACGACACACCCTTTGTTTCTGGGGAGATAGTGTTTAGGATACACTTCTTGTTTCTAGGGGTAGTGCAATTCACGATACACCCTTTGTTTCTGGAGGGGACATTATTCAGGACCACCCCTTGTTTCTGCAGGGACTACAATTCAGGTCACACCCTTTGTTTCTGGAGGGGACATGATTCAGGATACACCTCTTGTTTCTGGGGAGACAGTATTCAGGAAAACCCCTTTTTCTGGGGGGGACAAACTCAGGACACCCATTGTTTCTGGAGGGGACATTATTCAGGATACACCCCTTGTTTCTGGTAGGACTACAATTCAGGACACACCCTTTGTTTCTGGGGGGACTCAAATTCACGACTCTCCCTTTGTTTCTGGGGGGACTGCATTTCACAACACACCCTTTGTTTCTGGAGGGGACATTATTCAGGACCACCCCTTGTTTCTGCAGGGACTACAATTCAGGTCACATCCTTTGTTTCTGGAGGGGACATTATTCAGGATACACCTCTTGTTTCTGGGGAGACACTATTCAGGATACACCTCTTGTTTCTGGGGGGACTGAAATTCACGACACACCCTTTGTTTCTAGAGGGGACATGATTCAGGATACACCTCTTGTTTCTGGGGAGACACTATTCAGGATACACCTCTTGTTTCTGGGGGGACTGAAATTCACGACACACCCTTTGTTTCTGGAGGGGACATGATTCAGGATACACCTCTTGTTTCTGGGGAGACACTATTCAGGATACACCTCTTGTTTCTGGGGGGACTGAAATTCACGACACACCCTTTGTTTCTGGAGGGGACATGATTCAGGACACACCTCTTGTTTCTGGGGAGACAGTATTCAGGATACACTCCTTGTCTCTGGTGGGACTACAATTCACGACACACCCCTTCTTTCTGGGGGGACTCCAATTCAGGACACACCCTTTGTTTCTGGGGGGACTGCAATTCACGACACACCCTTTGTTTCTGGGGAGACAGTATTCAGGATACACCTCTTGTTACTGGGGGAAACATTAAAGATTAATTCAGTATTCAACATTTGTTTCTGGTAGGACTACAATTCACGACTCACCCTGGGTTTCTGGAGGGGACAGTATTCAGGATACACTTCTTGTTTCTAGAGGTAGTGCAATTCACGGCACACCCTTTGTTTTTGGAGGGGACATTATTCAGGATTCACGTCTTGTTTCTGGTGGGACAGTATTCAGGGTACACCCTTTATTTCTGCTGGGACTAGAATTCAGGACACACCCTTTGTTTCTGGAGGGACTCCAATTTACGACTCATCCTTTGTTTCTGGGTGGGGGGACATTATTCAGGATACACCATTTGTTTCAGGTGGGACTACAATTCACGACACACCCTTGTTCTCTGGGGGGACATTATTCAGGATACACTTCTTGTTTCTAGGGGGACTGCAATTCACGATACACCCTTTGTTTTTGGAGGGGACATTATTCAGGATACACCTCTTGTTTCTGAGGAGACAGTATTCAGAATACACCCTTTGTTTCTGGGGGGACTGCAATTCACGACTCACCCTTTCTTTCTGCAGGGGACAGTATTCAGGGGTCACCTCTTCTTTCTATTCGTGACACAGCCCTTACATCCAGAGGGCAGGGGAGTCATAACACATCTCATGTTCCTACAAAGGACACTATTCAGCACACACCCCTTTAAATGGTTAAAAAGTGTTCTTGAATGTCAAATATCTTGTTGTTTACATACTTAGTAGTATATGTAATAGTGCATGTGTTTTATTAATCTGTTTATTTTAAAGTTCTAGAAGGAAATCACCGCCAGTGTGGTTCGCCCACTGTCTGCGATTTGGGGGGCGTGTCATAAACAGAAAGTTAACGGTTAAGGTCTCTTTTACCTGTAACGGGTTAACATGCAGTACCTGAGGAACACCTGACCAGAGGACCAATCAGGGACAAGATAATTTCAAATCTCTGTGGAGGGAAGCCTTTGTCTGTGTTCTTTGTGCAAGTGTTCATGCTCTCTTTGGATCTAAGCGAGGCCAGTCATGTCTCCAAGTTCTCCTGGAGTCATTCCTACTATCCAATAGTGAGTATTAATTAGAAAGGCAGATTAGTCTTATAATTTGATTTCTACATTTGCAATTGTGTGTTTGCTGAAGGAAATTCTTTATTTCTGTTTACTGTTACTTTGCTTTTACTGAGAAAGAAAGGAGGGGGAATTCTCTCCAGAGATTGATAAGTTAGACCCTGTATTTTTGCATCCTGGTATGACAGCGATGGTGTACTTTCTTTTTTTTGTTCTTTTAATAAATTCTTTTCTTTTCTTTGGACTTGGTTAATTCCTTCTCTTGTGGAGATTCAAGGGAAGGGGAGGGGGTAAGAGTGAGTTCCTTCTGGGTTTGATTCAAGGAGTTTAAATCAGGTATCTCTCCTAAGCACTAGGAGAGGGGAGGAGGGAAATGGTTTGTTTCCCTTTGGGTTGAAATTTAGGTTTGAATCTGTGTTAAGGACTTGGTTGATCTTTCCTTGGGTGAATTCTCAGGGAAAGGGGAGGAGAGAGGAGGAGACATCCCTCTGTAGTTGAATCCCGGTATCTCTCCTAGGAAAAGGGAGGGGGGAGGAAGGGTTTATTTCTCCTAGGTGTAAGAACTCCATGGATTTGGGGCTCTTGGGCTCCCCAAGGATTTTGGGGAAGGACTGTATCCCAATACACGTACATTATTGGGTGGTGGCAGCTTTTACCAGATCTAAACTAGGATTTTAGTTTAGGGGAGTCAATGCAGGTCCCCATTTTGGAACCCAACAGCTCTAAGTGGGGGTGAGACCTATGACAGTCCTTATTTTCAGTTGCCTGCAGCACAGATCCAACAAACCCAAGTCAAAACCTAGACAGACACCACGTGGGGAGACACATGAATGTGTGTCCGTGGTGCCCATTCCAGACACCCGCCAAAACCTACCCAGGTATGAAACTGGCACTGAACCAGTCTGCCCCCGACCCCATTTCACACCCTCTGCCCTCCCCACCTGACCCCCATTTCACACCCTTTGGCCCTTCCCCGGCTGATTTTCCAGCCCCCGACTCCCCATTTCACACCCTCAGCCCCTCCCCACCTGACCCCCCCATTTCACACCCTTTGGCCCCTCCCCCCATCTGATTTTCCAGACCCCCCGCCTGACCGCCCCATTTCACACCCTCTGCCCCTCCCCCACCCCCGACTCCGGGAGTCTCGATCCGCCCCACGTGCGCAGCTGCCCCCGGGGGCTCTCCGCCAATCAGTGAGCAGGCCGGGACCCCCACGCGCACCGCGACTCCCTCCACCCGGCACTGGGCCCATGTCACTTCCAGTTCGAAGTGCGCCAGGATCGGGGCGCGACCGCTCGCTCAAGCCCAGCCTGGCCCTGCCCTGCGGACACAGAGTCACCGGCTCACACCCAGGAAGCGGATTCGGCAGCGGCCGCCTGGGTTGGGACTGCGCGGGCACGCGGACAACGCCCGGCGCATGCTCAGTGGCACCCGCTGAAGTCGCTGCGCCTTCACGCTGCCCTGACTGGGCCAGAAACTCCCCTGGAGGGGGTCGCTGCCCAAATAGTGGAGACCCCCCCCCCCGGGGTCACTGTGGCAGCTGGGGGGGCAGGACACAGGACACTGCCCCAGGGGGCTTCCCAAGCTCATTCCCCCCCCCACGTGTGGGGCTGAGGGACACACCCAGGGCACTGGCCCATGTGGGTACAATGGTCCTTCTCCTCTGGAGGGGGCAGGGCCCCCGCAGTCACTGCACCAATGCAGGGAGGCGACACACCAGGCAGCAGATCAGGTTCTGGGCCCAGCAGGGTGGCACTGCCCAGCCTTCCCGCTCCCTGCGGCTGCCCCGCTGCGGGTAGAGAAGCCCAGCAGGGCAGGGCGGGTCCCTGGCGTATGGCGCTCAAGGTTGCCCCTAACCAGGGCAGCCATAGAAAGGCCTCCTGCTCAGACGATGCCCAGTCTGGGGGCCCGGGGGGGATGATTTATTGCCCTCCTCACCCCTGGCAGTTAATGTTCAGCCTCAGCTGTGCCCCACCACATGCTTTTGCCCCTGCCTTTTCTATCCAGATACCTTAATGGGCCCCATCACCATCATACCTGGGAGCAGCCATCTCCTGCCCTGGCTTGTCAGCTCTGAAACCCTCTAGGTCCCTCTCACAATGTACCATCCTTTTTCTTGTTCATCCCAAGTCATGGAGCCAGTACCTGGAGCATGTGTGGGGAGAGTTGGCAATGATACGCGTTCAGCTCCAGCTAGTGCAGCCCTTTTTATAGTAACTTACAATAACACCCCTAAGTAATTGTCATCTGGCTTTGACCAAACTGTTGCCGGCACTCAGTGCCCAAGGTGGCAGTGGTTGAGTTCGTTGCCCGGTGTGCACCGCACCAAAAGGACACACCAGGATGGAGAAGCAAACAGAACTTTATTTGAGATCTCAAATAGGCATCAGGAGCCACACAGGGCTCAAATCAAAACCGTGCGAAACAAAGAACTCACATACCTTTTATACTTTAACCAAAACAGTAACTTGTTACAATGTTTATGACATGAACATTACCCGCCCAGAACCAAGTCTGCCTAGCTACTAACCGGTTCTTACTAGTTTCTTTCTTCTAGAAGGAGTAGCCCCTTTCACAAGAGCAACTCGGGGTCAAACATGGAGAGTTGGTACACTATGGCTCAGACCAAGAGGACTTCATCAGCTCTCATGGCCTTCCATCCTTTTGAGTTACCTGGATTGTGCCAAGTGCGTCCCCAACAACCATATCTACATTTTGTCTATTTTAATTAAAATAACTTCAATAAAAATGTTAAATAGCCAATGAGAGTGTAGAAGGTAACTTGTGTAAGTATGATTTTAAACATTAAGAAGGAAGGCACTGTACAGCTGCGGTCAGGCTTAGGTTCTGAGGGATTACAAGTGTCGGTTACAAGGTTCATAAGATACATACATAACACAATCGCCATAGACCCAGATTGGGGTGCGGGCATTTTTAAAACCACAGTGGGTAAGTGATCTCAGATACACCACCCATAGAATGTATCCAGAGTCCAAGTCATTGATTATACCTGGGGTCAGCAACCTTTCAGCAGTGGTGTGCCAAGTCTTCATTTTAATTTAAGGTTTCGAGTGCTGGTAATACTTTTTCATGTTTTTTAGAAGGTCTCTATAAGTCTCTCTTTTACAATACAACAATAGTTTAGTTAAATAATATAAACAAGGTTTTCAAAATGTTTAAGAAGCTTAATTTTAAATTAAATTAAAATGTTGATCTTACGCCGCTGGCCCGCTCAACCCACTTCTAGTCTGGGGTTCTTTTCACCTAGGCCAGCAATGGGCTGAGCGAGGCCTGTGGTCGGGACCCCGGCTGGCAATAGTCAGGCAGCCAGAATCCCAGACTAGCAGCTGTCTGGGTGGGGCCACTGGCAAGGATCCTAGACCCGCAGCAGGCTGAGCAGCTCAGCCCACTGCCGCTCAGGGGTTCCATCTGCAGGCTCCTGCCAGCTGACATCCCTGCTGCCAGACCCACTCAGCTCGCTGCCAGTCTGGAGTCCTGGTCCTCCCCACATACAGCGGGTAGCTACCTTCTCCCTGGTTCTGGCCCATTCTCTTCCTCTCTGCACTGAGCTGAGAGTGGGAATGCACTGAGCACAGGATGAGGGTGAAGGGTCTGGCCAGGAGATAAAATGAGGGAGGGGGCTAAGGATTGGGGCAGGAGGTTTGGGTGTGGGGCACTTACCTGGGCAGCTTCCATTTGGTGTGAGGTGTACAGGCGGGAATGTGTATAGGGGTGTGTGCAGGAGCTCCCATTTGGTGCTGAGGGTGGGGGGGTGAATGGGGATGTGGGGGGGTGCCAGAGTCAGGGCTGGGGTCATGGGTGGGGGTGAAGCAGTCAGGCAGAAGGCTGGGTGTGTATGAGGGGGGCTCAGGGGAGGGGCCTGGGGGTGCGTGCAGAGCACAGGCCTGGTGGGTGTGCGGGACGCTGGCCAGGGGGGTGGGTGTGGGGGGGGTCCGGGCCGGGGGCTGGGTGTGTGTGGGGTCAGGGCAGGGGGCTGGGTGTGTGTGTGCGGGGCTCTGGGAACAGGGCTCCCCTCACTCCTGCGGCCCCCAGCCAGCTCACCCACTCGGAGCCCCATGGCACACTGCACAAGCGCAACTAGCGCCTGCGGCAAGAGAGTCCCTTCTGGCTGTGTCTGGAGGAGCTGCCCCTGGCGGCACATAACCCCGCAGTATGCGAGCTCCTCACCCCAGGGCTCTCTGGCCACCACCAATTCCCACTCGCCCACACCTGCTACATGCTCAGCGCCACCGGGCCACTGAGCTCTCTGCTCCTCCCAGCTCACGAACAGCAGGTACCGAGCCATGGCTGCAGCTGGGCGCCTCCTCCCAGGGACGCTCAGCAGCTGTCGCTGCTGCTGCCAGCCTCTCCCACCTCCACCATCCCTGCTCCCCCTTCCTGCTGCCGGGAGTCGGGTCCAGGTCCAGCAGCAAACCTGCTCCCCCAGAACGCTGCCAATCCACCATAGCCAACTATACCAAGGTGGCTCAGGTGAGCTGGCCCCTCCACGCCCCCGGGGCAGGGCTCCTCGCCAGGTGAGGGGACGCAGGAGCCCATGGCCAGGCCACTGAGGTGGCTCCTCTCTCGGGGGGTGCAGGCTCTGCCCCTCACTGGCTTTATGTCCTTGGGACTCCGGCGGGCAGCAGTGTGCCATTAAAGATCTGCTCACATGCCACAGGTTGCTGACCCTTGCACTATACCAATACTAAGTACATGGGTGGGGTGAATCCCTTGATTTGTCAAGGAAAGAAGGAAGTGGGTTATTTTCCTGACCGGTGTTCTCAATTACTCTACCTGGTACTGCCAGTGTCGAACGGCACCATGACGTCCACCATGAGAATCGTCTTTTCCGTATCCATCACGATGTTGGGTCACAGTTGGCTGTCCGTGCCGAGGATGGCGGGGTCGATGGTGAGCTTCCCCAGGGACGGCGGGATGGCTTTCACCACCCCGTTCTGGATGGCGCTGTGGCATTACTGGCAGGCTCCGGAGTAGTGCTGACATCCACACAGGATGTGGGACAGGGTCTCATTGAAGTAGCCCCACTTCCTGCAGCACATGTCCCGGTTGCCACAGCAGACAGCACCATTGAGTGATAAGTGTGTAACAAAGTGGGAGATTTTCTGGTTTGGCTCCTTGTTTTTTCCAGTGGTTTGCATGCAGAGGGCGTGTGACTCAGTTTCCCTGGGTGTTACTGTGTTAACGAGACGAGGCCAGAGGGAGTTTTTTTGTTACAGAGGACCAGCGAGGGAACTTGAGGCCCCAACTGATGGCCTGGAGAATGGATACCCCAGCGACTGGCAACCCAGAGGCCCAGCTCAGGAGTCCCAACCAGTTCTAGCCACTAGGAAGACAATAGGTCACTGGGGTCCTCTCTCCACAGCCCAACAGCCAGTTCCAGCCAGTGGGGGCTGGAGGAGAGGAGAGGAGGCCCAGGTGACCCTGTTTACCTAGAGAGAAGACAATGGACAGAGGCAGGGCTTGGGGCCCATGATATCAAATGCCCAGCTGGGAAGCAGGGGGGTTCAGGACTGGAGAGACAGAGATTAGACAGAGCCCCCCTGGATGCAGGGGAGACTTGGATGTGCTGTGCTGAGGGAGGCCAGGCCTAAGGCTCTGAGAGTTTCCTATGTTGGGTTCAAAAGCTCAATAAACCCTCCTGTGTTACGCTGGCTGAGTGTCACTCCGGGCTAGAGAACAGGGTTGCATCAACCCCTTCGGGGGTGAGGAGGCCCTGGCAGTCCAGAGCAAGTGGATTCCCTGAGGGGGCCCATAGCAAGAGACGGGTGTGCTAAGGCTCAGAGTGGTGCAGTTCCAGGAGGTGGAGGGGCTGAACACCCAAGAGAGAGTGGAACCCTGACAAAGGCTGTCTCACTGAAGGGGGTTCCCCCCAGGGACCGCACAGGGACAAGAGTGGCCACGACAGATAAGCATTTCCTAATGGAGCAATGGTGATACCAGATGGGGGAATGCAGAAGGCATTTTCCTCGTAGAGCAACAGTGACACTGGGTGGGCACTCCAAGTAATACACAAACCTTTTCCCTTATGAAGGGACAGTGATAACAAAGCATTTCCCTCAGGCCAACTGTGGCACTCATGGTGACCTGTCACAGTAATGCACAAAGCATCAGACACTCCAAACACATGGGAAAAACAGAGAAACTGAGATTGATTTTGGCTTAATTGGCTGAAAATTGCCTGTTGGCTAGTGTTTGGCTGCTGGCTTCTTGCTTGTTTACCTTGCAGCTTGCTGCTTCTTTTTAATACACAGAGCAGTTCCTGCGTGGAGCTACAGTGACACCATGTGGCCATGAAGGGTAATGCACAGACCATATCTCATGGAGTAACAGAGACACCGTGTGGCCATGGAGGGTAATGCACAGAATATTTCTCTCAGAGGAACAGTGACACCATGTGGCCACGCAGAGTAATGCACAGAACAGTTCCTGCATTGAGCTACAGAGACATCGTGTGGCCACGCAGAGTAATGCATAGAACAGTTCCTGCATGTAGCTCCAGTGACATCGTGTGGCCACGCAGGGTAATGCACAGAGCAGTTCCTGCATGCAGCTACAGTGACACCATGTGGCCATGCATTGTAATGCACAGAGTAGTTCCTGCATGGAGCAACAGTGACATCAGGTGGCCACGCAGGGTAATGCACAGAGCATTTCTCTCAGAGGAACAGTGACACCATGTGGCCACGCAGGGTAATCCACAGAGCAGTTCCTGCATGGAGCTACAGTGACACCGTGTGGCCACGCAGGGTAATGCTCAGAACAGTTCCTGCATGGAGCAACAGTGACATCGTGTGGCCACGAAGGGTAATGCACAGAGCAGTTCCTGCATGCAGCTACAGTGACATCGTGTGGCCACGAAGGGTAATGCACAGAGCAGTTCCTGCATGCAGCTACAGTGACACCATGTGGCCATGAAAGGTAATGCACAGAGCATTTCTCACGGAGGACTAGTGACACCGTGTGGCCACGAAGGGTAATGCACAGACCATATCTCACAGAGCAACAGAGAGACTGTGTGGCCACGGAGGATAATGCACAGAGCATTTCTTTCAGAGGACCATTGACACCGTGTGGCCACGTAGGGTAATTCACAGAACAGTTCCTATATGGAGCAACAGTGACACCATGTGGCCACGAAGGGTAAGGCACAGAGCATTTCTCACGGAGGAACAGTGATACCATGTGGCCACGAAAGGTAATGCACAGAGCATTTCCTTCATGGAGCTACAGTGACACCGTGTGCCCACACAGGGTAATGGTGTCACTGTTCCTCTGACAGAAATGCTCTGTGCAATACCCTGCGTGGCCACACGGTGTCACTGTTCCTCCATGCAGAAACTGCTCTGTGCAATACCCTGCGTGGCCACACGGTGTCACTGTTGCTCCATGCAGAAACTGCTCTGTGCATTATCCTGCGTGGCCACACGGTGTCACTGTTGCTCCATGCAGGAACTGCTCTGTGCATTACCCCACATGGCCACAGTGTCACTGTAGCTCCATGCAGGAACTGCTCTGTGCATTACCCCACATGGCCACACATCTCACTAGTTATTTCCATCATGGAGCCACAGAGACACTAGGTCAGGGGTCAGCAACCTCCAGCAGCCAGGTGCCAAAGACGTCACGGGAGCTGATTTTCAATGGCACGCGGCTGCCTGCCGGGACTCCAGGGTGCCATTAAAAATCCTGCCAGCGCAGCAAGCCGCAGGGTCCGCACTCCCGGCCTAGCGCACCGGGCCTAGCGCAGCAAGCCCCCAGCCCCTCCCCCGGATCCCTGCCTCCCACACAGAGCTCTGGGTCCAGGGCTGCGTGCTCCTGTGGGGCAGCGTTTGGCTCTGCAGGGAGGCAAAGACACTCCCCACTCATCCAGAGCCCTGCCCCCGTGCATGCAGCACTCTGAGGGGCAGGGTTGTGCACTCCCATGGGGCAGCATAGGCTGGCTCTGCTTGGCGGCTCATGGTAAGGGGATCTGGGGCTGGGGGGCTTTGGTAAGGGGTGGAGGCAGTCAGGGGACGGGGAGCAGGGTTGGTTGGATAGGGGGTGGGATCCTGGGGAGGTGGCTAGGGGTGGGGGACTCTGGAGGCAGCAGACAGGGAACAGGGGGGTGGATGGGGCATGGGATTTCCGGGGTCTGTCAGGGAGTGGGGGTGGATAGGGGTCAGGGGTCAGGGGACAGTTAGGGTGGGGGTCTCTGGAGGAGGTGGTCAGGGACAAGGAGCTGGGGTTGGATGAGTCAGGAGGGGTTGTCAGGAGGCGGAGGTGTGGAGGGGTTGCAGCAGGTAGGGAGCAGGGGAGGTGTACAGGTCGGGAGTGCTGGGGTCGGGTCGGGTCAGGGGTGGGAGTGGTTGGATGGGGCGTGGAGTCTGGGGTCTGTCTCGGGGTGTGGATAAGGGTTGGGGCAGTCAGGGGACAGGTAGGGGGTAGGCTCCTAGGGGGGCAGTCAGGGGACAAGAACAGGGAGGCTTAGATAGCGGATAGGGTCCTGGGGAGCAGTTAGGGGCAGGGGTCCCAGGAGGGGGTGGGCAGGGGACAAGGAGCAGAGGGGGTTGGAGGTTTTGAGGGGGGCAGTCACCCAGGCCCTCTGCCCTGAGCCCTGTCACCCCCCCACACACACACACACAGGCCCCTGCCCTGAGCCCTGTACCTCCCTCATACACACCCAGCCCTCTGTTGACTCCTTCACCCCCCCCGACCCCAGCCCTAACTGTGGCACCCCCACACATACCCAGCCCCCCTGCCCTGACACCTGCACTCCCCTCACATGGCCCCAGTCCTCTGCCCTGACTCTCGCACCCTTGCACATCCCCACCCCGAGCACCAAACGGGAGCTCCTGCACCCCCACTCACATTCCCACCTGCACCCCTCACACCAAATGGGAGCTGCCCAGGTAAGTGCCCCCACCCCCAGACCTCCTGCCCCAACCCTGACCCCCCTCCTTAATTCTAGCTCCTGGGCCAGACCCTTCAGCCCCAGCCCTGTGCTCCGTCCACTCCCACCCTCAGCTCAGTGCAGAGAGAGCAAGAGAATGGGCCAGAACCAGGGAGAAGGTAGCTACCCTCTGTCTGTGGGCAGGGCCCCGCACAGGCTGCTGGCGGCCTAGTGGAACAGAACCCCAGACCAGCAGCGGGTTGAGCAGGCCAGCGGTGTAAGATCAACATTTTAATTTAATTTTAAATGAAGCTACTTAAACATTTTGAAAACCTTGTTTATTTTACAATACAACACTAGTTATATAATATATAGACATAGAAACTAAAGAGACCTTCTGAAAAACATTAAGGCTTCGCGTGCCAGTAATAAATTTTCGAGTGAATAAATGAAGACTCAGCACACCACTTGTGAAAGGTTGCCATCCCCGATATAGACAATAACGCTATCTCACTCCAGTGTCTTCTTATTTTGCTTTTTTGATCTTTGAATCACAGCTATAGCAATAGACAAGACCTGAGCTAACATTTACCCTTCTATCTCTAACAATGCAGGCTGCATTTCAAACCTCTAATTCCTTTACAGATCTTCCTAACCAGTCTTTAAAGTTTGGCCATGGGTCAAGGTCAGTTTGTGAGTTAATTAACTCTTGCTGGCCTCATCACCTTACAATGAGATATTACATTACACGCAGATCACCACAAGGTCTCTGTGGCTTTGAGCTCCTTAGGACCTAGCCTTTAGAATGCTCTTTGCCACTGACCAATCCCTGTGAGAAGGGTGCAGGTCTCCCCTTTCTAGCTCCTCTTGGGCTGCTGGCACTTGCTGGGCAATGAGACCACGCTCTCCTGAGGGAACGGAGGTCTCTCCTTTACAGCGCTTTTCTCTCTGCCCCATTCGAACGCCCCTGGCTTAAGGACCACCCTGTAAGGAAGGTTTGGGTCTCCTTTGCCAAGCAAATTAAACCACAGGTCACTTTGACACGCCTGGCAAAATGACTGCCCTGTAACCAAGCTGTAAGGTCTTATCCCTCGCACGCTTAAACTAGGGGAGCCTTTTTGTGCCTGTGGCTGAGCAACACCCCACCCCTTCAGAAGGCTTGAGCTTCTGTTTCTCTTAGTGACAGGAAATTCCCCCACAATTATTTCTACTGGACTTTGAGATTTGAAGTGAAATCTTACTTGCGACCTATCCAGGTCAGATGCAACATAGTGTGGCGAAGGGGCAGCTGTAAGGGGATGGTGGAAGCCGTGGGAAAATTCGCCCCTTTTCTCAAAAAAAACAAGAAATGGCCCAACCATGCAAATGTCACACCGTCTAGATATGAACAGGTGAGGTGGGGGGCTCCTTTCAGACCCTCACTTCCACCTCATCCTTCCGCAAGTCCTTTTGCCCTGCCCAATTTACACCGCTCAACCAACCACAACTTTGACCCTGTGTTTTCTTGTGCACAAGAAAGACACCGTCGCACTGATGAGTGTTCAACTGTAGAGATTTGGACAGCTCCCTCAGCTGTGTCCAAATTCCAGGCCTTGTCTCTCTTTGGAGATAGGAGATTCCTAGGGCTACGTCTGAAGGGATTGATGTGGCGGTCCTTTCTGAAATGTGTTGATGTTCAGGTGTTGTAATCACATGCGGTGGTATTCGGAGCCAGCACGTGGGTGCACCTAACCCTACTAACAGGACTGCGTCACAAGGAAGAGGGGTCTTTTCTGGTAAAAAAAAGAGACTACCTTCTCCCTGGTTTCTGGTTAGGGAGCACAAAGTTATTTTCTTGGTGAGGTAGGAAGGTAAGTCCGGAAGGGTGTTGCTGAGAGATGGAGGATTGATCGGAAAGGAGACACTCAGCAGGATCCCTCCCTTACCTGTTCATTTCCAGATCTTTTCACATTGGGGACTTTCCGCCCCACCCACACCGAGTAAAAAAGAAGGAGGAGTATTTTACTAAAGAAAGGGTGACCGTCCTGTAATCAGGGTTCAGGCCCCTTTTCTCCTCTCTGCATTGGCCCTCTTAATGGCACCCAACATAGTCACTCTGCAGAGCAGATTCTGGGCCCTCCCCAGCCACAGAGCCCCGTACCCAAGGAGAAAGCACACGGCCTGTGAAGAAAACTACAGCAAGTACAGATGAGGAACAGCCAGTTATGCAGAAACCCGAGGACTATTCATGTCTCCTTAGAAGGATGTCCAGGATTCTCAGATCCACTTCTGCATATTCTCCTCCGGCGAGGGCTCCCGGACAATTCCTCTGCAAACTAATAAAGCCAAGCAAGGACCATCATTACACAGAGCTCTATGAATGTCCTCATCCCTGCCTCCCTCTCCCATTCCATCTATATCCGCCAGACTCAATAAACAGAGACTGAGTCAACATCCACAGACACTGCCTCACTCTGGCGCCCACTATCCTGCATGATTTTCATCCCCTCCTACTTGTTCATAGCTCCCGAGACCAAGCCTGTGGGGATGCACACCTAGCACTCCTGCCCCTGTTCTATGAAGGGAGACGGCACAAGGAGAGGCAAGGACAGAGACAGAGACAGAGAGAGAGAGAGAGAGAATGAGAGTGTTGGCCAACACACTAGAGAAGAGAGAGAGAGAGAGAGAAACACAGGAGAAAGGCAAGTAACTCACCATCTGGAGTCATCCTCCTGGATCCAACCTTCTCCTGCGGAGGACACACTGCTTGTGAACAGAGCAATGACAAGCCCCTGAATATGGGGACCTTGTCTCCCCAGCTAGTCAGGAAACTCTTCTGACAAACCAGCCCCAGCTAACAGGGTGTCTGTACCTGGAGTCAGATTGGCTGATAACAGAACCCTCAGCAAAACAGACACTTATCTCACTGACAGTGGCATCTGCTTGGCTCCCAAATGAACGGCTCTTGCCTGGCATGAACAACGCTCACAGGCTCGCTGCTCTCACTCACTTTCCATTTCATGAGGGCAGTAGACTCTGACATGTGACTTATTTTTCCTTGGTACTAAACCCAGCAGAGGAGAGAAAAACAAACAAATTAGCATCTCCATCTGCAATGTCACGTAGTCTCTTCATCTCCCATATCCCACGGCTCCGCCATCAAACCATCTTCTATTACTACTATACATCTGCAACTAGAAGGGATCCATTGTAACTGCACCCAAAATAGTCACTTTGCTCAGGAGACTCCTGTCCCTTCCCCAGCCTTAATACCACTGTGCCCGGTACCCAAGGAGGAAGCACAAGGCCTGTGAAGTAAACTACAGCGAGTACAGATAAGGAATTGAAAGCACTGACCGCTTACTCACAGCCAGGTGTTCAGAAGGCAGAAAGCTGAGGACTGTTCCTGTCTGGTTAGAACCATGTCCAAGCTGCTCAGATCCACCTCTGCCAGTTTCTCCTCCGGCTCAAGCTCCTGGACAATTCCTCTGGAAATGCAGCTGCAAAAGCCAAGCATGCGCCATCTCTACACACAGTTCTAATGGTGCTTGAAATGTTGCCCTCAATCCTGCCTCCCTCTTCCACCCATCTACATCAGCCCCACTTGAACAGAGACCGATTCAACACTGACAGTCACTGCTCCACTCTCGCACCCACTACCCCGCGTGGTTTTCGTCCCCTCCTACTACTCCAGGGCTTTCAAGACCTAACCTGTGGAGATGCACACCTCACAGGCCTGCCTGTGTCCTAAGAAGGGAGATGGCACAAGGAAAGGACAGGACAGATTAAGAGAGAGTGTTGGCCAACACACTAAAGAGACAGAGCGAGAAAATGAGAAACACGGGAGGAAGGCAGGCAAGCAACTTGTCACCTGGAGTCATCCTCCTGGATCCAACCTTCCGCTGCAGAGGACACACCTGTACTGGCCAGAGGACTGAGCAGCCCCTGAAAATAGGGACCTTGTCTCCTTGTAACCACAGCAGAGCCTTCACCTAACAAGACACTTATCTCACTGACAGTGGTCCTTGCTCCACTCCCAGCTGGATGGCTCTTCCTGGCATCAACAATGCTTAGAATCTCCCAGCTCTCGCTCCCTTTCCATGGCATGTGCGGAGTGGACTCTGACTCTGCACTTGGTACTAAACCCAGCACTAGGGGGAAAAACAAATCAGTTAGCATCTCAGTCTGCAACGTGCATAGGTTCTTCTTCTCCCATCTACCACACCTCAGGGCTCCGCCCTCAACCCTCCTCCCATTACAGCTTTAGCACTACAACTAAAAAGCAGCCCACTGCACCTACATCCAAGATACTCACTTTGCACAGAAGACTTGTGCCTTTGCTTCGTCTGAATCCCACAGAGCACCATGTCCAATGAAGAAATTCAGAGCCTCTGAACAAAACCGGAGCCAGTACAGATGAGGGATTCCAAGCACTGACCGCTTACTCACAGCCAGTTGTGCGGGAGGCAGAAATCTGAGGACCTTTCATGTCTGCTTAGAAGGATGTCCAGGCTCCTCAGGTCCGCGTCTGCCACTTTCTCCTTCAGCTGCTGCTCCTGGACAATTCCTCTGCAAGCGCAGGAAATGAGCGAAGCAAGAGCCATCACTACACAAAATTCAATTGGTGCAGGTAATCTTGCCCTCATCCCTGCCTATCTACATCAGGCCCACTTGAAGAGAGACAGTCAACATCTACAGTCACCCCTCCACTCTAGCGCCAACTACGATGCATGATTTTCGTCCCCTCCTACTTGTTCATAGCTCCCGAGACCTAGCCTGAGGGGATGCACACATAGCACTCCTGCCCGTGCCCTATGAAGGGAGACAGCCGAGAGAGAGAGGGAGAGAGAGAGAGAGTGTGTGTGTGTTGGCCAACACAGTAGAGTAGAGTAGAGTAGAGTAGAGTAGAGAAGATAGAGAGAGAAACAGAGGAGGAAGGCAAGCAACTCACCACCTGGAGTCATCCCTCATGGATCTAACCTTCTCCTGCCGAGGACACACCGATCCTGGCCAGAGAAATCAGCCCCTGAAAATGGGGACCGTGTCTCCCTCAAAACCACAGCTAGTCAGGAACCTTTTCTTACAAACCCACTCCACCTAATGGGGTGTCTCTACCTGTAGCCAGGTGGGCCGTGAGCAGAACCCTCAGCAAAACAGATACTTATCTCAGTGATAGTAGCAGCTGTTCTGCTCCCAGATGGACGGGCTCCTGCCTGGCACCAACAACGCTCGCAGTCTCATCACTCTCACTCATAAGGGCAGTAGACTTTGACATGTGATGTCTTTTTCCTTAGTACTAAAACCAGGGGATAAAACAAGTAAGCTACCGTCTCAGTCAGAAATGTCTCTTAGGCTCTTCTTTTCCCCTCTCACGCACGGCGGGGTTCCGCCCTCTACCCATTACACCTTTAGGACTAAAAGTACAAAGCACCTCTTACAACAACACCCAACAGAGTCATTCTGCACAGCAGACTCTGGCCCCTCACCCTTAATCCCACAGAGCCCTGTACCCAACAAGAAACCACACGGTCAATAAAGAATACTACAGTGAGTACAGATGACTGAGTTCAAAGCACTGAGCCCTTACTCACAGCCAGTTATGCAGAAGGCAGAAACCTGAGGACTATTCTTGTTTCCTTAGAAGGATGTCCAGGCTGCTCAGGTCCACTTCTGACATTCTCATCCGGCTGGGGCTCCTGGACAATTCCTCTGCAAACTAATAAAGCCAAGCAAGAACTGTCACTACACAGAGCTCTATGAATGCACTCATCCCTGCCTCCCTCTCCCATCTCATCTACATCAGCCCAACTAGATGAACAGAGACTGAGTCAACACTGACTGTCACTGCTCCACTCTAGCGCCCACTACCCTGCATGATTTTCATCCCCTCCTACTTCTTCATAGCTCCTGAGACCTAGCCTGTGGGGATGAACACCTAGCACTCCTGCCCGTGTCCTATGAAAGGAGACAGCACAAGGAGAGGCAAGGACAGAGACAGATTGTTGGCCAACACACTAGAGAAGAGAGAGAGAGAGAGAGAGAAAGGCAAGAAACTGATATGGGCCGTGAGCAGAACCCTCAGCAAAACAGACACTTATCTCACTGACAGTGGCGTCTGCTCGACCCCCACATTGACGGCTGTTGCCTGGCATGAACAATGCTCACAGGCTCGCTGCTCTCACTCACTTTCCATCGCATGAGGACAGTAGACTCTGATGTGTGACTGCTGGGTTTAGTACCAAGGAAGTAAAAGGAAGAAAAAAAAATATAATTACCATCTCCGTCTGCAATGTCACATAGTCTCTTCATTTCACATCTCCCGTATCCCACAGCTCCGCCCTCAACCCATCTCCCATTACTACTTTACAGCTGCAACTAGAAGGGACCCATTTTAACTGCACCCAAAATAGTCACTTTGCTCAGTAGACTCTTGTCCCTTCCCCAGCCTTAATCCCAAAGAGCCTCGTACCCAATGAGGAAGCACACGGCCTATGAAGGAAACAAGAGTGAGTACAGATAAGGAATTGAAAACACTGACTTCTTACTCATAGCCAGTTATCCAGAATGCAGAAAGCTGAGGACTGTTCATGTCTCCTTAGAAGGATGTCCAGGCAGTTCAGGTCCACTTCTGACAGCTTCTTCTCCAGCTGAGACTCCTGCACAACTCCGCTGCAAACTAATAAAGGCAAGCAAGAACTATCACTACACCAGTGGTTCTCAACCTTTTGTACTGATGATCCCTTTTACATAGAAAGCTTCTGAGTGTGACCCTCCTCTTATAAATTAAACACACTTTTTGTATATTCAACACCATTATAAATGCTGGAAGCAAAGTGATGTTTAGTATGGAGGATGACATTTCACAACCCCCCAAATAACAACCTTGCGGCCCCCTGACGGGACCTAAACCCCAGTTTGAGAACTTCTGCACTACATAGAGCCCAATTAAGCCCCTCTTCCCTGCGTCGCTTTCGATCTGTCTTAGCCCCACAACACCAACAGTCATCGCTCCAGTCTCGCACCGACTGCCCCGCATGATTTTCATCCCCTCCTACTTCTTTATGGCTCCCAAGACACAACCTGTGGGGGTGCACACCTAGCTCGCCTGCCGATATCCTAAGAAGGGAGACAGCACAAGGAAAAGCAAGGACAGATTGAGAAAGAGTGTTGGCCAACACACTAGAGGAGAGAGAGAGAGAGAGAGAGAGAAACACACGAGGGAAAGGCAAGCAATTCACCACTTGGACTCATTCTCCTAGATGCAACCTTCTGCTGCGTAGGACACACTGCTCCTGGCCAGAAAACTGAGCAGCCCCTAAAAATGGGAATCTTCTCTCTCTCTCAAAACCACAGCTAGGCAGGAACCTTTTCTTACAAACACAGCCTCAGCAAACGGGGCATCCCTTTCAGGAGCAAGGTGGGCCGTGAGCAGAGCAATCACCAAAACAGACACTTATCTCATTGACAGTGATGACTCTTCCATTCCCACTTGGACGGCTTTTTCAAGGCATCAATAATTCTCGCAGTCCCATCACTCTCGCTCACTTTCCATCGTATGGGGGCAGTAGACTCTGACTTGTCACTTCTTTTCCCTTGGTACTAAATCCAGCGGAAAAACAAGTCAGTCACCATCTCAATTGGCAATGTTGGGTAGCCACTTCTTTTTGCCTCTCCCACATGGTGGGGTTCTGCCCTGAACCCTCCTCCCATCACGCCTTTATGACTACAAGTAGAAAGCACCCCTTCCGACAACACCTGAAATAGTCACTCTGCACAGATGACTCTGGTCAGACACACCAAGCCTGTGGGGAAAACACACAGAAATTGTGCTTCTTTTTGCCTTGTAACTTATTGCTTCTTGTAGCTTTTTGCTTCCAGCAAGCACGGACAAGGAGGAGCAAAGGGGACGGCTAGTTGAGGTGCACAGCGGGCCCACCACAGTCCCAGACTGCACGCCAGGGGAGATCTAGTCATTGAGTGTTGGGGTTCTTAGGGATTGGCTTGTTTTGGCCTTGTTTTCAAATGGGTTTAATCTTGATTTTTGGCTTATTGTCAAAGTCGGGGTGCTTATTTCCCCAGTGAAAGTTAGCAATTGTGACTCTGGTCCTTTCCCCAGCCTTAATCCCAAAGAGCCCCACACCCAACAAGGAAGCAAACAAAGTGTGAAGAAAATCATAGAAAGTACAGATGAGGAATTCCAAGCACTGACCACTTACCCACAGCCAGTTATGCACGAGGCAGAAAGCTGAGGACTGTTCATGTCTCCTTAGAAGAATGTCCAGGCTCCTCAGGCCCACGTCTGCCAATTTCTCCTCTGGCTGCTGCTCCTGGACAATTCCTCTACAAGTGCAGCAAATAAGCCAAGCAAGAGCCCTCACTACAAAAAATTCAATTGGTGCGTGAAATCTTGCCCTCATCCCTGCCTCCCACATCAGCCCCACTAGAGCAGAGACTCAGTCAACACCCACAGTCACCGCTTCACTCTAGCGCCCACTGCCCTGCATCATTTCGGTCCCCTACTTGTTCATAGCTCACAAGACCTAGCCTGTGGGGATGCATACCTAACACACCTGCCCGTGTCCTACGAAGGAAGACAGCACAAGAAGAGGCAAGGACAGAGAGAGTGAGAGACAGACAGAGTGTGTGTGTTGGCCAACACATTAGAGGAGAGAGAGAGAAAAACGTGGGAGGGAGTCAAGAAACTCACCAGCTGGAGTCATCCCCCTGAATCTAATATGCTGCGGAGGACACACTGGTCCTAGCCAGAGACATGAGCAGCCCCTGAAAATGGGGACATCGTCTCCCTTGTAACCACAACTAGTCAGGAACCTTTTCTTACAAACCCAGCCCCAGCTAACGGGGCGTCCCTACCGGGAGCAAGATGGGCCTTGAGCAGAGCGATCACCAAAGAAGACACTTATCTCATTGAGAGTGGTGGCGGTTCCGCTCCCAGATGGACGCCTTCTGCGTCGCATCAACAACGCTTGCAGACTCATCGCTCTTGCTCTTTCCATTGCACGAGGGCAGTAGACTCTGGCCTGTGACTTCTTTTCTCTTGCTACTAAACCCAGCACAAGGGGGAAAAACAAATCAGTTACCCTTTCAGTCAGCAACTTTGGGTAGGCTCTTATTTTCCCCTCCCGCACACAGTGGGGCTCCGCCCTCAACCCTATTCCCATTACACCGGTAGGACTGCAAGTAGAAAGCACCCCTTGCAACGACACCCGAAATAGTCACTTTGCACAGCAGACTCTGGTCACACACACACACACACACACACACACACACACACGCCCCAAATCTCAAGGGGGAAAACAAAACATACAAATCGGGCTTGGTTTTGGCCTGTAACTTATTGCTCGTTGTAGCTTGCTACTTCCGGCAAGCAGGGGCAAAGGTGGGAGAGAGAGTCAGGGGTGCACAGCGGACCCACCACATTCCCAGACTGCACGCCAGGAGAGATCTAGTCATTGAGTGCTGGGGTTCTTAGGAATTGGCTTGTTTTGGCCTTAATTGAAATAGGATTAGCTTGATTTTTGGAATATTGTGAATTCAGGGTTCTTATCTACCCAGTGAAAGTTGGCAAGTATGACTCTGGTCTCTTCCCCAGCCTTAATCCCACAGTGCCCCATACCAAACAAGGAAGGAAATGGCCTATGAAGAAAATTACAGTGAGTACAAAAATTCCAAGCACTCACTGCTTACTCACAGCCAGTTAGGCAGAAGGCAGAAACCTGAGGACTGTTGAGGTCTCCTTAGAAGGATGTCCAGGCTGCTCACATCCACTTCTGCATATTCTCGTTCGGTGAGGGCTCCTGGATGATTCCTCTGCAAACTAATAAAGTCAAGTAAGTACCATCACTACACACAGCACTACTGGTGCATTTAATCTTGCCCTCATCCCCGCTTCCCTCTCCCATCCCATCTACATCCGCTTGACTCGATGAACAGAGACTGAGTCAACATCCACAGACACTGCTCCACTCTAGCACCCAATACCCTGCATGATTTTCATCTCCTCCTATTTGTTCATAGCTCCCGAGATCTAGCCTGTGGGGATGCACACCTAGCACTCCTATCCATGTCCTATGAAGGGAGACAGCACAAGAAGAAGCAAGGACAGAGACAGAGTGAGAGACAGACAGACAGAGTGTGTGTTGGCCAACACATTAGAGGGGGGAGAGAGAGAGAGAGAGAGAGAGAGAGAGAGAAAAACATGGGAGGGAGTCTAGAAACTCAAGAGCTGGAGTCTTCCCCCTGGATCGAACCTTCTGCTGCAGAGGACACACCCCTCCTGGCCAGAGAAATGACCAGTCCCTGAAAATGGGGACCTTGTCTCCTTCATAACCACTAGTTAGAAACCTTTTCTTACAAACCCAGACCTTGCTAATGGGGTGTCCCTACCAGGAGCTGAGCTGTGAGCAGAGCAATCACCAAACCAGACACTTCTCAGTGACAATGGCCTCTGCTCGGCTCCCAGATGGACGGCTCTTGCCTGGCATGAACAATGCTCACAGGCTCGCTGCTCTCACTCACTGTCCATCGCATGAGGGCAGTAGACTCAGACGTGTGACTTCTTTTTCCTTGGTACTAAACCCAGCAGAGGGGAGAAAAGCAAAAAAAGAAAACAGCATCTCCGTCTGCAATGTCACGTAGTCTCTTCATTTTACAGCTCCTCTATCCCACGGTTCTGCCCTCAACCCATCTCCCATCACTACTTTACACCTGCAACTAGAAGGGACCCATTGTAACCCAAAATAGTCACTTTGCTCAGGAGACTCTTGGCCCTTCCCCCACCTTAATGCCAAAGAGCCTCATGCCCAACGAGGAAGCACACGGCATGTGAAGAAAAGTACAGCAAGAACAGATGAGGAATTCAAAGCACCGACAGCTAACTCACAGCCAGTTATGTGGGAAGCAGAAAGCCGAGGACTGTTCGTGTCTGCTCAGAAGGATGTTCAGTTTCCTCATGTCCACATCTGCCAACCTCTCCTCTGGCTACGGCTCCTGGGAAATTCCTCTGGAAATGGATCTGCAAAAGCCAAGCATGAGCCATCACTACACACATCTCTACTGATGCTTGAAATCTTGCCCTCATCCCTGCCTCCCTCTTCCAGCCCATCTACATCTGCCAAACTTGATGAACAGAGACCAAGTTAACACTGACAGTCACCCCTCCACTCCCGCGCCCGCTACCTTGCACAATTTTCGTCCCCTCCTACTTCATCATGGCCCCCCGAGACCTACCCTGTGGGGATGCACACCGAGCACACGTGCTCGTGTCGTACGAAGGGAGACGGCACAAGGAAAAGCAAGGACAGAAAGAGAAAGGAGGTGTGTTGGCCAACGTACTGGAGAAGAGAG
The DNA here is from genome assembly GCF_016161935.1 of Mauremys reevesii. Classification (NCBI taxonomy): domain Eukaryota; kingdom Metazoa; phylum Chordata; order Testudines; family Geoemydidae; genus Mauremys; species Mauremys reevesii. The sequence continues at coordinate 52,057 of NC_052629.1, forward strand.
ACAAAAAAAAAAAGACACAGGAGGAAGGCAAGCAACTCGCCACCTGGAATCAACCTCCTGGATCCAACTTTTTCTGCAGAGGACACAGCGCTTGTGAACAAAAATGAGCAGCCCCTGAAAATGGGGACCTTGTCTCCTTCAGAACCACACCTAGTCAGGAATATTTTGTTACAAACCCAGTCCCAGCTAATGGGGCATTTGTATCTGGATTCAGGTGGGCAGTGAGCAGAGCAATCACCAAAACAGATACTTATCTCATTGACAGTGGCGGCTGCTCCGCTCCCAGCTGGACGGCTCTTGCCTGGCATCCAAAATGCTTGCAATCTCGTCGCTCTCACTCGCTTTCCGTAACGTGAGGTGAGCCGACGCTGACCCTCCACTTCTTTTCTCTTGGTCCTGAACCCAGCACAAGGGGGTGGAGGAGAAACAAACGAGTTAGCATCTCAGTTGGCAACATCACATAAGTTCTTCTCCCATTTACCGCACCCCAGACCTCCACCCATAACCCTTCTTCCGTTACACCATCAGGACCACAACTAGAAAGCAGCCTGTTGCACGTACACTCAAAACAGCCACTCTGCACAGGAGACTTGTGCCTTTCCCTCCTCTTAACCCCACAGAAACAAAACTGGAGTGAGAACAGATGAGGAATTCGAAGCACCGACCGCTTACTCACAGCCAGTTACGTGGAAGGCAGAAAGCTGAGGACTGTTAATCTGTGCTTAGAAGGATGTCCAGGCTGCCCAGGTCCGCGTCTGCTAGTTTCTCCTCCTGCTGCTGCTCCCCGATGATTTCTCTGCAAGTGCAGCAAATAAGCCAAGCAAGAGCCATCGCTACACAAAATACAATTGATGCGTGAAATCTTGCCCTCATCCCTGCCTCCCTCTCCCATCCCATCCACATCAGCCCCACTAGAGCAGAGACTCAGTCAACACCCACAGTCACCGCTCCACTCTAGCGCCCACTGTCCTGCATCTTTTCGGTCCCCTACTTGTTCATGGCTCACAAGACCTAGCCTGTGGGGATGCACAACTAACACACCTGCCCGTGTCCTACGAAGGGAGACAGCACAAGCAGAGGCAAGGACAGAGAAAAAGAGAGAGAGACAGTGTGTGTTGGCCAACACATTAGAGGAGAGAGAGAGAAAAATGTGGGATGGAGTCAAGAAACTCAACAGCTGGAGTCATCCTCCTCGATCCAACCTTCTGCTGCATAGGACACACTGTTTGTGGATAGAGAAAAGACCAGCCCCTGAAAATGGGGACCTTGTCTCCCTCATAACCACAGCAGGTCAGGAATCTTTTCCTACAAACCGAGCCCCAGCTAATGACAAGTCTCAGCCTGGAGGCAGATGGGCCGTTACCGGAATCCTCCCCAAACCAGACACTTATCTCACTGATGGTGACGGCTGCTCCACTCCCAGATCGACGGCATCGCCATAGGCTGGCATCGACAACACTTGTGGTCTCCCGGCTCTTGGTGCTTTCCATCTCACAACGGGGGTGGGCTCTTACCCTTCACTTCTTTCTCCGTGGTACTAAGCACAAGAGAAGAGGGAAAAACAGAAGTTATCATCGGAATCTGCAGTGTTGTGTACGTGGTTGTTCTCCCATCTCCCATTACACCTTTATAGCTCCATGGAGTCATGAAGAATCCCCTAGCTACCACCTGAGCTGGAACAAGAGCTGTACCAGGAAAAGAATTGTGCCCAAGCCTGGATGGGGTCCAGTCTGAGGAAAAAACTTACTGAAGCATCGCTGAGGGTGAGATTATCTATGTTCAGTTTGATTAGACATAGATTTGTGCTTTTTAATTCGCTTGGTGACTCACTTTGTTCTGTCTGTTACTATTTGGAACCACTTAAATCCTACTTTCCGTATTGATAAAATCACTTTTTACTTATTAATTAACCCAGAGTTAACCTGGAGGGGGGGCAAACAGCTGTGCATCTCTCTCTCTATCAGTGTTACAGAGGATGAACTATTTTTGAGTTTACTCCATATAAGCTTTATGCAGGGTAAAATGGATTTATTTGTGTTTGTACACCATTGGGAGTTGGGCATCTGAGTGCTAAAGACAAGCACACTTCTGTGAGCTGTTTTCAGGTCAACCTGCAGCTTTGAGGCAAGTAATTCAGACCCTGGGTCTATGTTGGAGCAGATGGGAGTATCTGGCTCAGCAAGAGGGTGCTAGAGTCCTCAGCTAGCAGGGAAAGCAGGGGCAGAGGTAGACTTGGCACATCAGTTGGCAGCTCCCGGGGGGGGTGTCTGTGATCCAACCCATCACAGGGGCCGTCCCTGCCCAAAGTTCTATTGGTGTGTGAGACGCCGCCCTCCCTCTCCCACCCATCGTACATCAGCCCCACTTGATGAACAGAGTCAGAGTCAACTCCCACAGTCACCCCCACCACTACCAATGGAGGATCTAGTACCCATCATGCTTCTCTTCCCCCTCCCAATGCCCCAGTGGGATGCAGGCTCTCCAGCCCTAGACTGTGAGCATCCACCATTGCCCATGTTCTATGCAAGGAGACAAGGAGAGAGACAGAAAGAGAGAGCGCGCACATGTTGGCCAACATATGAGAGCAGAGATACACGTACAGGAAGGAGGCAAACTCAGCACCTGTAGTCACCTTCCTGGCTCTCCACAAAGAGAGTTATCGCACTTTGGGAAGACTCCATAGCACCTGACAATTCTTTGAGAAGGCACAAAGGATTCCCCCAAGCTTATCGTGCCCCCGTGAGATGCTGAGGCTTTTCCTCAGGGGCCCTCCCCATACTCACAAATTCTCTCCACTGACAAGAGTATTTGCAGCCCTCCCTCAATACTGAACTTCAGCAAGTTTCCATTTGCTCTTACTCTGCAGATCATTGTCCGGCTTCCATCCCTAGGGATGGGTTCCGGGTGGCTGCTCCTTCTTTGGTCTCTGCCACAGGTTGGCCGATCTCTCATCTGACCAATCTCAGTACGACTGAAAAGAGAGAGAGAGAGAGAGAGAGAGAGAGAACGAACACTTGTAAGCTAGGTCACCATTTGTGCATGGAAGAAGAACAACGGAGACACACGTCACTGGCTGCTGCTCCCTCCTTTATTCTTCTTCAGCTTACCCAGGGCCTAAAATACTCACCACTCCTAAGGAGCTACAGCCCTCTAGGAAAGGGACAATCCCAGACCACTGCCAGCCACAGGCAGAGCTGGACCTTCCCCAGGACCCATCCCATGGATAGGAGAAGCATCTCTCTGCTCTCCACGAGGCACCTCACTATGCAGATACTGGATAGAGAAATATCATTTCACAAAAACACGCACCTGCTCCTCCAACATTACAAGAGCGCTCCTCAGCTCCACTGCAAAGCGAAACAGCTAGATTGTGCAGGTCCGCTTCCTGCGGATGCTCCGCTGCCCTCTGCAAGAACAGCAAACCACCTATGGAAGAGCCATCACTACCAAAAACACTACAGGTGCACAAGACCTTCCAGTACCCGCCTCCACTCTCACACACACTTCCCCGCATTATTTTCGTCCTCTCCTACTTCGCCATGCTTCCCGAGACCTGGCCTCTGGGGATACACAGCTAACTCACCTGCCTGTGTGCAATGAAGTGAAACAGCAGAAAAAGAGGCAAGGACAGACTGACAGAGTGTGTTGGCCAACACTAGAGAAGAGAGAGAGAGAGAAACACGGGAGGAAGGCAAGCAACTCGCCACCTGGAACCTACCTTTTCTGCAGAGGACACATCGCTTGTCAGCAGAGAAATGAGTAGACCCTGAAAATGGGGACCCAGTCTCCCTCATAACCACAGCTAGTCATGAACATTTTGTTACAAACCCAGGCCCAACTAACAAGACATCCCTACCTGGAGCCAGATGGGCCATGAGCAGAGCTCTCACCAGAACAGACACTTATCTCACTGACAGAAGTAGCTGCTCCGCTCCCAGATGCATGCCTAATGCTTGATTTTGACAATGCTCGTGGTCTCGTCGCTCTCGCTCACTTTCCATCGCATGAGGACAGTAGACTCTGACCGTGACTTCTTTTTCCTTGGTACTAATCTCAGCAGAGGGAGGGAAACAAAAAAAAATTAGCATCTCCAACTGCAATGTCACGTAGTCTCTTCATTTCATGTCTCCCGTATCCCAGCCCTCAACCCATCTCCCTTTACTACTTTACAATTGCAACTGGAAGGCACCCATTGTAAAGGCACCCATAAAAACATAAGAATGGCCAAACTGGCTTAGACCAAAAGATCCATCCAGCCCAGTATCCTGGCCATTGCCAGGTACCCCAGAGGGAATTAACCCAACGGGTAATTATCAAGTGATCTCTCTCCTGCCATCCATCTCCACCCTCTGAAAAACAGAGGCTAGGGACATCATTCCTTACCCATCCTGGCTAATAGCCATTAATGGACCTAACCTCTATGAATTTATCCAGTTCTCTTTTAAACCCTGTTATAGTCCTGGCCTTCACGAGTTCCACAGGTTGACTGTGCGCTGCGTGAAGAAGAACTTCCTTTTATTTATTTTAAACCTGCTGCCCATTAATTTCATTTGGTGGCCCCTAGTTCTTATATTATAGGAAGTAAACTTATTTTTCCTTATTCACTTTTTCCACACCTCTCGTGATTTTATATACCTCTATCATATGCCCCCTTAATCTCCTCTTTTCCAAGCTGCAAAGTCCTAGCCTCTTTAATCTCTCCTCATATGGGATCCATTCTGAACCCCTAATCATTTTAGTTGCCCTTCTCTGAACCTTTTCTAATGCCAGTATATCTTTTTTGAGATGAGGAGACCACATCTGTACCCAATATTCAAGATGTGGGAGTACCATGGATTTATATAAGGACAGCAAGATATTCTCTGCCTTATTCTCTATTCCTCTTTTAATGATTCCAAACATCCTGTTTGCTTTTTTGACTGCCGCTGCACACTGCGTGGACATCTTCGGAAAACTATCCACGATGACCCTAAGATCTCTTTCCTGATTAGTTGTAGCTAAATTAGCCCCCATCATATTTTATGTATAGTTGGGGTTGTTTTTTCCAATGTGCATTACTTCACATTTATCCACACGAAATTTCATTTGCCATTTTGTTGCCCAATCACTTAGTTAAATCCAATGAACACTGAATAACTTAAAAAAATCCCATAAACTATCTTGAGCAATTTAGTATCATCTGCTATCTTTGCCACCTCACCTTTCTCCAGATTATTTACGAATAAATTGAATAGGATTTGTCCTAGCATTGACCCTTGGGGAACACAACTAGTTACCCCTCTCCATTCTGAAAATTTACCATTAATTCCTACCCTTTGTTCCCTGTCTTTTAAGCAGTTCTCAATCCATGAAAGGATCTTCACTCTTTTCCAGTGATAACTTTATTTTCATAAGAGCCTTTGGTGAAGGACCTTATCAAAGGCTTTCTGGAAATCTAAGGACACTTGGTCCCAAAATAGTCACTTTGTTCAGGAGATTCTTGTCCCTTCCCCAGCCTTAATCCCAGAGTCTCATAACAAACGAGGAAGCACACGGCCTGTGAAGAAAACTACAGCGAGCAGAGGTGAGGAATTGAAAGTGCTCATCTCTTACTCACAGGCAGTTATGCAAAAGGCAGAAAGATGAGGAATATTCATGTCTCCTTAAAAGGATGTCCAGGCTGCTGAGGTCCACTTCTGCATATTCTCGTCCGGCGAGGGCTCCTGGATGATTCCTCTGCAAACTAATAAAGTCAATTAAGTACCATTATCACTACACAGAGCTCTATTAGTGCATTTAATCTTGCCCTCATGCCCGCCTCCCTCTCCCATCCCATCTACATCAGCCCCACTTGATGAACAGTAACCAAGTCAACATCGACAGTCTACACTCCACTCTAGTGCCCACTACTCTGCATGATTTTCATCCCCTCTTACTTGTTCATAGCTCCCGAGACCTAGCCTGTGGGGATGCACACGTAACACACCTGCCCGTGTGCTATGAGGGGAGACAGCACAAGGAGATGAAAGGACATAGACAGAGAGAGAAAAAGTGTTGGCCAACACACTAGAGAAGAGACAGAGAGAGAAAGAGCAAGGCAAGAAACTCACCAGCTGGATTCATCCCCCTGGATCCAACCTTCTGCTGCCAAGGACACACTGCTTGTCAACAGACCAATAACCAGCCCCTGAAAATGGGGACCTTGTCTCCCTCATAACAGCAGCTAGTCAGGAATCTTTTCTTACAAACCCAGCCCCAGCTAATGGGGCATCCCTACCTAGAGCCAGGTGGGCCATGAGCAGATCCCTCACCAAACCAGACATTTATCTCACTGACAGCGGTGACTGCTCCGCTCCCAGATGTACAGCTAATGCCCGATTTCGACAATGATCGCGGTCTCGTCGGTCTCGCTTTCCTTCGCATGAGGACAGTAGACTGATACGTGACTTCTTTTCCCTTGGTACTAAACCCCGCACAAGGAGAAAAACAAGCAAGTTACCATCTCAGTAGGCAAATGTCACATTGGCTCTTCTTTTCCCCTCTCCCACATGGGGGAGCTCCGCCCTCAACACTCTTCCCATTACAACCAAAAAGCAGCCCTTGCAACAGCACCCGACATAGTCACTCTGCGTAGCAGACTCTGGCCCCTCCCCAGCCTTAATACCACAGAGCCCCGCACCCAACAAGGAGACACACGGCCTGTGAAGAATACTACACCGAGTATAGATGAGGTATTTCACTGGCACCGACCGCTTACTCACAGCCAGTTATACAGGAGGCAGAAAGCTGAGGACTGTTCATGTCTGCTTAGAAGGATGTTCAGGTCCACTTTTGAGAGTCTCTCCTCCAGACAGCGCTCCTGGACAATTCCTCTGCCAGTGCAGTTGCAAAAGCCAAGGATGAGTCAGCATTACACAAAGCTCTGAAGGTATGTGAAATCTTGCCCTAATCTCTGCCTCCCTCTCTCATTTGGTCTACATCAGCCCCAGGCGATGATTAAAGACCAAGTCAACACCCACAGGCACTGCTCCACTGTGGCACCCACTAATATCCATGATTTTCATACCCTCCTAATTTTTCATGGGTCCCAAAGACGTAGACTGTGCGGATACACACCTAGCACCCTTTTCCCGCGTCCTACGTAGGGAGACGGCACCAGGAAAGGCAAGGAAGGGAGAATGAAAGAGCGAGAGTGTTGGCCAACACAATAGAGAAGACAGAGAAACATGGGAGGAAGGCAAGTAACTCGACACCTGGAGTCATCCTCTAGATGCTACCTTCTGCTGCGTAGGTCACACTGCTCCTGACCAGAGGAATCATCAGCCCCTGAAATTGGGAACCTTGTCTCTCTTACAACCACAGCTAGTCAGGAACCTTTTCTTACAAACCCAGCCCTAGCTAACGGGGCATCCCTACCAGCATCAACGTGGGCCATGAGCAGAGCCCTCACCAAAACAGACACTTATCTCACTGACAGCGACGGCTCTTCTGCTGCCAGATGGACGGCTTTTGCGTGGCATCAACATGCTCACGGGTCTCATCGCTCTCGCTCGCTTTCCATCACATGAGGGCAGTAGACTGGCAAATGACTTCTTTTTCTTTGGTATCAAATCCAGCAGAGGAGGGGAAAAAAAAAATAGCATCTCCATCTGCAATGTCGCATAGTCTCTTCATTTCCCATCTCCCGTATCCCAGAGCTTCACCCTCAACCCATCTCCCATTACTGCTTTACATCTGCAAGTCGAAGATACCCATTGTAACGGCACCCAAAATAGTCACTTTCTCAGGAGACTCTGGCCACTCCCTAGCCTTAATCCCACAGAGCCTTGTACCCAACGAGGAAGCACACGGCCTGTGAATAAAAGTACAGCGCTTACTCACAGCCATTTATGCAGGAGGCAGAAAGCTGAGGACTGTTCATGTCTGCTTAGAAGAATGTTCAGGCTGATCAGGTTCACTTCTGAGAGTCTCTCCTCCGGGTAGGGTTTCTGGACAATTCCTGTACCAGCGCAGCTGCAAAAGCCATGCATGATCCAGCATTACACAGTTGTGAAGGTGTGTGAAATCTTGCCCTCATCTCTCGCTCCTCTGCCATTCCATTTACATCAGCCCCACCTGATGAACACAGATCGACTCAAAACCGACAGTCTCCAATCCACTCTCATCCCTTCTACCCCACATAATTTTTGTCCCCTCCTACTTCTTCATTACTCCCGAGACCCAAGCCTGTGGGGAGCACACCTAGCACACCTGCCCATGTGCCATGAAGCAAGACAACGCAAAATGAGGCAAGGACAGATTTAGAGAGAGTGTGTTGGCCAACACAGAGAGAAAAGAGAGAGAGAGAGAGAGATTACCACGGGAGGAAGGCAAGCAACTCCTCACCTGGAATCATCCTCCTGGATCCAAGCTTTTCTGCAGAGGAGACACCGCTTGTGAACAGAGAAATGAGCTGATGCTGAAAATGGGGACCTTGTCTCCCACATATCCACAGCTCATTTTGTTACACACCGAGCCGTAGCTAACTGGGCATCCGTACCTGAAGCCAAGTGAGAAGTGAGCAGAGCCCTCACCTAACAAGACACTTATCTCACTGACAGTGATGGCTACTCGGCTCCAAGCTGGACGGCTCTTGCCAGGCATCAGTAATGTTCGCCGTCTCCCCGCTCTTACTTGCTTTCCATCGCATGAGGGGAGCAGACTCTGACCCTCCACTTCTTTTCCCTTGGTACTAAACCCACAGAGCATCGTGTTCAACGAGGAAATTCACAGCCTCTGAACAAAACTGAAGCGAGTACAGATGAGGGATTCCAAACACCGACTGCTTAATTAGAGTCACATGCTTAACAGCCTCACCTGAGTCTTAGCAGGTTAATTGGAGTCAGGTGTTCTCATTAGCCTGGAGCAGCCCCTGCTCTGGTCACTCAGGGAACAGAAAACTACTTATCCAGTGGCAGGTTTATCTCCCTTCTACTACTCTGCTGTTCCCAACTGGCCTGGGTCTATCACAGCAGATACTGGATAGAGAGAGATTTCACAAAAACACACACCTGCTCCTCGAATATCACGAGAGCACTCCTTAGCTCCACTGCCAAGTGAAAAACATCTAGATTGTGCAGGTCTGGTTCCTCCAGATGCTTCTCCTCTGTCTGGGGCGGCTCCATTGGCCTTGAGCGGGCCTCTGCAAGAACAGCAAACCACCTATGAAAGAGCCATCACTGTCCAACATGCTACCGTGCTAGATATTTTACAATACCTGCCTCCACTCTCGCACCCACGACCCCACATAATTTTCATCCCCTCCCACTTCTTCCTGGCTCCCGAGACCTAGCCTGTGGGGATCCACACCTACCCGTGTTCTATAAAGGGAGAAAGCACAGGGAGAGGCAAGGACACAGACAGAGGGAAAGAGAGTGTGTGTTGGCCAACACAGTACAGAAAAGAGAGAGGGAGGGAGAGAAACGCAGGAGGAGGAGAAGGAACTCGCCAGCTCGAGGCATCCCCCTGGATCCAACCTTCTCTTGCAGAGGACACACTGCTTGTGGATAGAAAAATGAGCAGCCCCTGAAAACGGGGACCTTGTCTCCCTCGTATCCACAGCTAGTCAGGAACCTTTTCTTACAAACCCAGCCCCAGCTAACAGGGTGTCTCTACCTGGAGTCAGATCGGCCGTGAGCAGAACCCTCAGCAAAACAGACACTTATCTCACTGACAGTAGCATCTCCTTAGCTCCCAGATGTACGGCTCTTGCCTGGCCTGATCAATGCTCACAGGCTCGCTGCTCTCACTCACTTGCCACCGCATGAGGCAGTAGACTCTGACGTGTGACTTCTTATTCTTTGGTACTAAACCCAGCAGAGGGGAGAAAAAGCAAAAAAAAAAAATAGCATCTCGGTCTGCAATGTCGCATAGTCTCTTCATTTCACATCTCCTGTATCCCACAGCTCCGCCCTCAAACCATCTCCCGTTACTACTTTACACCTGCAACTAGAAGGGACCCATTGTAACTGCACCCAAAATGGTCACTTTGCTCAGGAGACTCCTGTCCCTTCCCCAGCCTTAATACCACTGTGCCCGGTACCCAACGAGGAAGCACATGGCCTGTGAAGAAAACTACAGCAAGTACAGATAAGGAATTGAAAGCACTGACCGCTTACTCACAGGCAGTTCTTCAGAAGGCAGAAAGCTGAGGACTGTTCATGTCTCCTTAGAAGGATGTCCAAGCTGCTCAGATCCACTTCTGCCAGTTTCTCCTTGGGCTGGGGCTCCTGGACAATTCCTCTGCAAGCGCAGCTGCAAAAGCCAAGCATGAGCCATAACTACACACAGCTCTATTGGTGCTTGAAATCTTGGCCTCATCCCTGCCTCCCTCTTCCATCCCATCTACATCAGCCCCACTCAACGAACAGAGACCGAGTTAACACCAACAGTCACCACTCCACTTTAACACCTACTGCCCAACATGGTTTTCGTCCCCTCCTACTCCTCCAGGGCTTCCAAGACCTAACCTGTGCGGATGCACACTTAGCACACCTCCCCATGTCCTAAGAAGGGAGACAGCATAAGGAAAGGCCAGCATAGAGAGGGTGTGTGTTGGCCAGCGTACTAGAGAACAGAGAAACACAGGAGGAAGGAAAGCAACTCTCCACCTGCAGACATTCTCCTGGATCTAACCTTCTGCTGCAGAGGACACACTGCTCCTGGCCAGAGAACTGAGCAGCCCCTGAAAATGGGGACCTTGTCTCCCTCATAACTACTAGTTGGGAACCTTTTCTTACAAACCCAGCCCCAGCTAATGGAGCACAGGGAACTTAGGGGGGTGGGGAGCTGATGGGGGGCTGCCCGTCCACCCTGGTTCCAAGCCCCCACCAGCTAGCTGAAACGGGCTGCTCTTCCTGCAAGGACTGGATAAACCAGGCAGCTGCCAAGCAACATAATAAGGGAGTGTAATCTATTGCGCCGGGGCTCAACCCTCCTGAGGGCAGGAGGGGAGCCACGCCGACTCACTCCACGTCTTCTGTGGAACCGGCTGAACAACAGTAAACAGGGCTAGGAAGCTCAGGCCCTCGGGTGCAGGGGCTCAGCAGCAACCAGCACAAGGAGCTCAGGCCCTCGGGTGCAGGGGCTCAGCAGCAAACAAACGGTAGTTATATAGGCCCAGGTCCCTAGACTGGAGCATTGGGTGAGGGGGAAAACTGCCACCCATGAGTGGGGTGGCAGGGGGGACACAGGCCCACCCATTCCACTGTGTCCTAGCCCGGGGCCCTAGCAGCAGCTGTCACCGCTGCTGGTCAGTGGGCCCCGCAACACACTGACATCGGGACCTCTGCGTCTGCAACCTGACAAGGGTCGGCTACCCCCGGGCTACTTCCACTTTCCCCCTCAGGGCTTACCTCGTCCAGGGCACCGGGTCCAGGCCAGTCAATCAGCATAGGCTCCTCAAGGCCAGGGCTTGGTGGCAGGTCCGGCAGCTCCTCAGGGAAGTCCGGCCAGGCGTGCTCGGGCGGCTCCTCCGGGTAACAGCAGGGACGGGGAGGCTCCGACAGCTCCTCTTCGTAGTGGGCGCGGGGAGTTCCGGCGGCTCCTCCCAGTACCGGGCCCAGGGAAGCTCCGGTGGTTCCTCTTCGTAGCCGGCGCGAGGAAGCTCCGGCCAATCAGGACAGCTGCCTCAGGCCCTGGAGAGTTCCCAGTCAGGAGCTCCCGACAGCACGTCTGCTCCCTGCGGGCTGGGCTCTGACTGAGCTCTGGCAGCCAGCTTTTCTACTTCCTGTCCCGCCCCTTGACTTTCCGGGGGGCGGGGACAGGTGGTGGTGGCTCCACCCACTTAGGTGTCTGCGAGGGCACTCCCTCTGCTGGGCAGGAGGGGAGCCACACCGACTCACTACAGGGAGCATTGCGCAATATTAAACAAGCATGTTCCCTAATTGATCAGCAACGTAGCAACGTTACAACGTTAACCGGGGCGACTTTAAGTGAGGAGTTCAGTGCTTTGAATATAGTATCGCTTACTCACAGCCAGTTATGTGCAAGGCAGAAAGCTGAGGACTGTTAATCTCTGCTTAGAACAACGTCCAAGCTGCTCAGGTCCACATCTGCCAGCTTCTCCTTCGGCTGCTGCTCCTCCATGATTCCTCTAGAAGCGCAGCTGCAAAAGCCAAGCATGAGACATCACTACATACAGCTCTATTGGTGCGTAAAATCCACTCAGTGAATACAGACCGAGTAAACACTGAGTCACCGCTCCACTCTCACACCCACTGTCCAGCATGATTTTCATCCCCTCCTACTTGTTCATAGCTCCCAAGACCTAGCCTGTGGGGATGCACACCTAGCACGCCTGCCCGTGTGCTATGAAGGGAGAAGGGATAAGGAGAGGCAAGGACAGAGAGAGAGAGAGAAAGAGTGTTGGCCAACATACTAGAGAAGAGACAGACAGAAAGAGAAACATGGGAGGAAGGGAAGCAACTCGTCACCTGGAGTCATCCCCTGGATCTCACCTTCTGATGCAGAGGAGACACTGCTACTGGCCAGAGAACTGAGCAGCCTCTGAAAATGGGGACCTTGTCTCCCTCATAAACACAGCTAGTCAAAAACACTTTCTTACAAACACAGCCCCAGCAAATGGAGCGTCCCTACCAGGAGCAAGGTGGGCCGGGAGCAGAGCAATCACCAAAACAGACACTTATCTCATTGAGAGTGGCGACTGTTCCACTCCCATTAGGACAGCTTTTCCTTGGCATCAGTAGTTCTTGAGGTCCCATCGCTCTCGCTCGCTTTCCATGACATGAAGGCTGTAGACAGTGACACGCGACTTCTTTTCCCTTGGCATTAAACCCAGCACCAGGGGAAAAACAAATAAGTTACCTTCTCAGTGGGCAATGTTGGGGAGGCTCTACTTTTCGCCTCTCCCACACAGTGAGGCTCTGCCCTGAACCCTCATCCCATCACACCTTTAGGACTACAAGTAGAAAGCAACCCTTGGAATGACACCTTAAACAGTCACTCCGCACAGCACACTCTGGTCACACACACCACACCTGTGATAAGCATGATTTGGCTTGTAACTTATTGCTTTCTGTTGCTTGTTGCTTTCTGAAGCTTGTTGCTTCCAGCAAGCAGAGGCAAAGGGGGGCGAGAGTCAGGGGTGCACAGTGGGCCCACCACAGTCCCAGACTGCAGATGCCAGGAGAGATCCAGAGACTCTGGTCCCTTCAAGCCTTAATCACACAGAGCCCCATAGACAATGAGGAAGCAAACAGAGTGTGAAGAAAATTGCAGTGAGTACAGATGAGGAATTCCAAGCCCTGACCTCTTACTCACAGGCAGTTACGTGGGAGGCAGAAAGCTGAAGACTGTTCATGTCTGCTTAGAAGGATTTCCAGGCGGCTCAGGTCCACTTCCGCCAATTTCTCCGGCTGCTGCTCCTGGATGATTCTTCTGCAAATGGAGGACGTAACCCAAGAAAAAGCCATCACTACACAAAATTCAACCGGTGCATGAAATCTTGCCCTCATCCCTACCTCCCTGTTCCACGCCATCCACATCAGCCCCACTAGAGCCGAGACTCCGTCAACACCCACAGTCACCGCTGTGTGATTTTGCTCCCCTCCTACTTGTTCACCACTCCCAAGACCTAGCCTGTGGGGACGCACAGCTACCACACCTACCCATGTCCTACGAAAGGAGACAGACAAGGAGAGGCAAGGACAGAGACAGACAGACAGAGTGTGTTGGCCAACACATTAGAGGAGAGAGAGACAGAGAGAAAAACGTGGGAGGAAGTCAAGAAACTCACCAGCTGGAGTCATCCCCCTGGATCCAACCTTCTGCTGCAGAGAACACACTGCTTGTGGACAGAGAAATGACCAGCCCCTGAAAATGGGGACCTTGTCTCCCTCGTAACTACAGCTATTCAGGAACCTTTTCCTACAAACTCAGTCCCAGCTAACGACAAGTCCTGGCCTGGAGGCAGGTGGACCGTTACAAGAGTCCTCACGAAACCAGACACTTATCTCACTGATGGTGACGTCTGCTCCACTCCCAGCTTCATGGCATCTGCATAGCCTGGAATCAACAACGCTCACTGTCTCACGGCTCTTGGGTGCCTTCCATCTCACAGTTGGGGTGGGCTCTTACCCTTCACTTCTTTCTCCGTGGTACTAAGCACAACACAAGAGGGAAAAACAGAACTTATCAGAATCTGCAGTGTTGTGTAGGTTCTTCTTCTCCCATCTCCCATTACACCTTTATAGATACAATTAAAAAGCACGCAACGCACACTCAGCCTTTGGAGCTCCTGGCCAGAGAATGCTGTGAAAGCTAAGACTATAATGGGGTTCAAGTAAGAACTAGGTACAGTAACTCCTCACTTAACGTTCTCGTTACGTTCTTGAAAAATGCGACTTTAAGTGAAACGATGTTAAGCAAGTCCAATTTCCCCATAAGCATGAATGTAAATGGGGGGTTATGCTGCAGGGAATTATTTTTTGCCATACAGGACAGTACTATAGTTGGGGAGTGCCCCCGCCTTACCCCACACGTGCACAGCCCACTGGCACTGGTGACAATGAGGCAGGCAAGGAGGCTGAAGGTGCTATAGGCTAGCAGAAGCACGTTGCACAGGAGCAGCGGCAGCTTCCCCTCTCTGCAAGCACCAGGGTCGGGGGCCTCAACCCTCGGCTGCCTCTTCCCCCAAGCCCCCACCCTTAACCTGCCTCTTCTTCCCCCCTCCTTCCCTTTTACTTCACACTCCGGGTCCTCGCTCCTGCCCGCAGCCATCAGCTGGCTTGCGGCGTTTGGAAGCAGGGGAGGGAGGCGGAGCCTGCACAACAAGTCTTCACTCCCCGTCCCCAGACGCCACAAGCCAGCTGATTGCCACAGGCAGGAGGCCGTGGGGGAAGGCACTGATCCGCGGGGTCTGCTGGCGGGCGGGAAGTGCTGGGGTGGGGGGGCATAGGAGAGCTGATGGGGGGCTGCCGACTGTGGACAAAGCAGGCAGCCAAACGCTGTTATAGCGAAGCATTGCACAACTTTAAATACAGCATGTTCTGTAATTGACCAGGGACCTAAGATTGAAACAATGTTAAGCGAGAGGATGTTAAGTGGAGAGTTACTGTCAATTCATGGAGGATGAGTCCATCAACGGCTATGAGTCAGGATGAGCAGGGATCGTGTCCCTGGCCTCTGTTTGCCAGGAGCTGGGAATGGGTGACAGTGGATGGATCACTTGGTAATTCCCTGTTCTGTTCATTCCTTCTGGGGCACCTGACATTAGCCACTGTCGGTAGACAGGATACTAGGCTAGATGGACCTTTGATCTGACCCAGTCTGGCCATTCTTACGTTCATATGTTAAGCAGCCTGTTGCACCTGCATCCAAGACAGTCACTGAGCAGAGGAGACTGTTGTCCCTTCCCTTGGTTGTAATCCCACAGAGCCCCATGGCCAACAAGGAGGCTCACGGCCTCTGAAGAAAACTTGAGTGGTACGGATGAGGGATAGAGGCCATAATTGTTCACTCACAGCCAGTCATGGAGAAGGCAGAAAGCTGAGAACTCTTCATCTCTGCTTACAAGGATATCCAGGCTGCTCAGGTTCACTTCTTCCAGTTTCTCCTCCGGCTCCAGCTCCTGGACAATTCCTCTGCAAACTAATAAAGACAAGCAGGAGCTATCACTACACAGAGCTCTATTAACACCCTCATCCCTGCCTCCCTCTCCCATCCCATCTACAGCCGCCCCAGTCGAGGAACAGAGACTGAGCCCACACTATCAGTCACCGCTCCACTCTACAATCCACTGCTCCCCACGGGTTTCGTCCCCTAGCTCGCCTGCCCGTGTGCTATGAAGGGTGAGTGTTGGGCAGGAAGGAGAAAGAAGGGCTGAGGGGCCCCATGGGTGGAGGGAGGAATTGGGGGTGCAGGTTGGGGAATGTTGGACAAAGGAGAAAAGGGCACTGGGGGGCCCACAGATCTAGGGACAGAGTGGGGTGCAGGTTGCGGTGGGAGGGAGGAAAAAAGGGGACTGAGGGGCCCAATGGATGGGGGAAATGAACTGGGGAGGCTGTTGGGGAGGAAGGGGCGCTGAGCAGTCCCTACAGGTGGGGGGATGGATGGAGGCGCAGGTTGTGGGTGAGCTGGGAGGATGTTGGAGAGAGATGGGATCTGAGGAGTCCCTTGAATGGAGGAATGAACTGGGGGATACAGGCGTGTAGGTTGGGGACAGTTGTTGCAGGTTCGGGGGTGGTGAGGGAGGGGGCGGAAGGAGGCTCTGGGTGACGGCATGTAGGGGGGAAGTAGGGATGGGGTGCAGGTTGGGGTGGCCTAGGAGGTGTTGGAGGGAGAAGAAAGGACTGAGGGGCCCAACAGATGGGGGGATAGACGGGCGTGGGCTGGTTTTGGCTAGAGGAACGGGCGTTCAGATTGGAGAAGGCTGCAGGCATAGGGGCGGTGGGTGGGTTGGGGACCGGGAAGCAGGTTGGGAAGGTTGGGGCGGGCTAGGGGTTAAAGGGGGACGAGGAAAGTCAGGGCGGGCTGGGGGTGCTGGAGGGAAGAGGAAGTTTGTGGGGGCTGAGGGGGTTAGAGAATGTCACGGGGCCGGGAGGTTGGGGGTGGGGAAGGTCGCGTGCACTAGGGATGCAGGGGCTGGGGGCACCAAGGGGCTTGGGAAATTCACAGTGTGCTGGGGGCCCCGTGGGGGGAGGGAAGCTTGTGGCACACTGAAGGTGTGTGGGGAAGGGGGTGGCCCATGAGGAGCTGGGGAAGCTCACAGCAGTGTGGGGGCACGGGGTGGGGAGGCATGGGGTTGGGGATGGTTGCAGGGGCTGTGGCTGGGCAGGGGCTATGGGAGCCTGGGGAGAAGGCACGCTGGGAGGGTGGGGCGTGGCTGGGTGAGAGAAGCTGTGGGGATGGGGCGGAAAGGCGAACTGGTGGTGCCAGGGGCTGTGGGGATGCCGGGGGAGGAAAGACACGCTGGGGCTGTGGCTGGGTGAGGGAAGCGGTGGAGATGGGGAGGAAAGACGCACTGGGGTGATGGGGTGCCGGGGGCACTGTGGGGCCTGGCCCGGGGAGGGAAGCTTATGGCACACTGAAGGTGTGTGGGAAGGTGGCCCATGAGGAGCTGGGGTAGCTCACAGCAGTGTGGGGGCACAGGGGGTATGGGTGGTTGGGGAGGTCGCAGGGGCTGTGGAGCCGGGCGGGGGAGGAAAGGTGCACTAGGAGGGTGGGGGCTGTGGCTGGGTGAGGGAAGCTGTGGGGATGGGGAGGCGTGAGGGGAGGTGGGGGTGGGGAGGGGCTGTGGAGCCCGTAGGGGAGGAAAGACAAGCCGGGGGCTGTGGCTGGGTGAGGGAAGCGGTGGAGATGGGGGCTGTGGCTGGAGGGTTATGGGGGTGCCGGTGGGGGAGGTGGGGGTGGGGAGGGGGCTGTGGCTAGGCGAGGAGAGGCACGCTGGGGGTGCCGGGGGGGGAGGAAAGAGGCGCTGTGGGAGCCCGTGGGGAGGAAAGACGCGCCAGGGGCTGTGGCTGGGTGAGGTGCTGGGGAGGAAAGGCGCTTGGGAGGCGGGGGCTGTGGGAGCCCGTGGGGAGGAAAGATGCGCGGGGCTGTGGCTGGAGGTGCAGGGGGAGGGGTTGTGGCTAGGCAGGGGAGGAAAGGAGGGCTGTGGGAGCCCGTGGGGAGGAAAGGCGCCGGGGCTGTGGCTGGGTGAGGGAAGCGGTGGAGATCGGGGGCTGTGGCTGGAGGGTTATGGGGGTGCCGGGTGGGGTGGGTGAGGGGCTGTGGCTGGCGAGGAGAGGCACGCTGGGGTGCCGGGGAGGAAAGACGCGCCAGGGGCTGTGGCTGGGTGAGGGGTGCTGGGGAGGAAAGGCGCTGGGGGAGGCGGGGGCTGGGGAGCCCGTGGGAGGAAAGATGCGCCGGGGCTGTGGCTGGAGGTGCAGGGGAGGGGGGCTGTGGCTGGGTGAGGGGGGCTGTGGCTGGAGGGTTATGGGGTGCCGGGGAGCCCGTGGGGAGGAAAGACAAGCCGGGGCTGTGGCTGGGTGAGGGAAGCGGTGGAGATGGGGGCTGTGGCTGGAGGGTTATGGGAGGAGAGGCACGCTGGGGTGCCAGGGGAGGAAAGACAAGCCGGGGGCTGTGGCTGGAGGTGCAGGGGAGGGGGAGCCCGTAGGGGAGGAAAGACAAGCCGGGGCTGTGGCTGGGTGAGGAAGCGGTGGAGATGGGGGCTGTGGCTGGAGGGTTATGGGGTGCCGGGGAGAGGTGGGGGTGGGGGTGGGGTGGGGAGGGGCTGTGGCTAGGCGAGGGGGAGGAGAGACACGCTGGGGGTGCCGGGGGGGAGGCGGTGGTGCTGGGGGGGGCTGTGGGAGCAGTTAGGGGGCCGGTCCCAAACACCCCGCGGGTGAGGGCGGGGTCGCTCGGGGGCCCCACGTCCCGCGGCCGCAGCGCCTCCTGCCCACCGCACCCGAGTTCCCCGCTTATCACGGGCGGCCTCCAGACCGCTGACGTCACTTCCGCTCCAGGCCCCGCCCTGCGAGCGCAGCCCTTCGCGCCCAAAGCGCCGCCCGCTGGGTCCGCGTGGGCTGATGGGAGTTGTAGGCCGGGGCGCACTACAACTCCCACAAGCCCCTGCGTCCTCCCGCCCTGCGCCCCTCCCCGCAGCGGGGCTGGGGGCTCTGGCTGGGACCCCCACTATTAACTCTCCCCCGCCCCGGTGAAGGATTTAACAGCTGGAGACTGGGGCCGTGTGCAGAACAGATGCAGAACTGTGTAAAAACCACCGATGGTGGAGAGAGAGATGGACCCGGATCGATCCTATCCGCTTTAAAAACAGATCGACAGACTGGAGCCAAGGAGGCAAACTGGAAAGGAAACGTAGCGGGGAGGGTTTTGCTAGGGGAACAGCTGCTATTAATTACTCCCCCCTCCCCCTGGGATCCCATCCCTCCCCCCCCACTCCCAGCCTCGTCACCCCCCAATTCCTCCCCCCACGAGCCACGTCACCCCCCAATTCCTTCCCCCTCCCCAGCCCGTCACTCTCTGATTCCCCCTCCCCGTCTCACCTGGGGCTCCGCAGGCTGCCGGCTGCAGTGACTTGCATCCGAAGAAGTGGGCATTCACCCACGAAAGCTCATGCTGCAAAACGTCTGTTAGTCTATAAGGTGCCACAGGATTCTTTGTTGCTTTTACAGCTGCAGTGTGATTCCCCTGCAGCGGGGGCCGCGGCTGCTGCTGGGAGACTGCAGCTGCAGAGCCCAGCGTCCTTTGCCCCAGCGCTACCTTCCCCCGGTTTGCCCCGCAGCCCCCCCAGCCCCGTCACCCCCAGAGTCTCCCCTCCCAGTCTCGTCTTACCTTGAGCTCCGCAGGCTGATTGAATCAGATCCCGCAGGCTGAGAGCTGCAGCCTGATTCAATCAGCCGGCCAGAGCCCAAGGTAAGAGGAGACTCGGAGGGCAGGAATCCGGGGGTGACGAGGCTCGGGGGGCTGCCAGGCAAACCGGGGGAAGGGAGCGCTCGGGAAAAGGAGGCTCTAGCTGCACAGACCCAGGGGTCCTGTCTCCCAGCAGCACCCCCAGCTGCTCGCTGTATGGTAACTCTAACAACAGGTTCTAAACCCGCTTCAAATTTAGCAACCGGTTCCTGCGAACCGGCTCCGGCTCCCCACTGTACGTAGGTATCTGTGCCCCCCACGACCCCCTAAGAAACCAAGGGAACCCTACAGCCTGGACGTAGATATCTCTGCCCTCCAGAAACTCCCTAATCCTTCCCGGGATTCCTCTTACCTGGACATAAATATTTGTGCCCCCCACGAAACCCCTAAGCCCCCCCAAGTTCCCCTCCAGCCTGGACGTAGGTATCTGTGCCCCCACACAAACCCCGTAAGCCTCCCAAGGATCTCTACAGCCTGGATGACGCTATCTGTCCCCCACATAAACCCCCAAAGCCCCCTGGGACCCCTCTTCTCTGTACGTAGGTATCTGTGCCTGCACTACCCCCGTAAGACCCCCAGCTTCCCCTACAGCCTGGATGTAGGTATCTGTGCCCCCCATGAACCCCCTAAGAGCCCCTGTGACCCCTACAACCTAGACGTAGGAATATGTGCTCCTAACGGACCCCCTAGGACTCCCCCCAAGGGATCCCTACAGTTTGTATGTAGGTATATGTGCCCCCCACGAGCCCCTAAGCCCCACCCCAGGACCCCAGAGCCTTGACGTAGGTATCTGTGCCCCCCACAAATACCCTAAGGCTCCCAAGAGCCCTCCAGCCTGGACTCATGTATCTGTGCCCCCACAAACCCCCGAAGCCCCCTGGGACCCCTACAGCCTGGACATAGAAATATGTGCTCCCCACGAACCCCCAAAGGCCCAAAGGGAACCCTACAGCCTGGACATAGGTATTTCTGCCCCCTACCAGGGCCGGCTCCAGACCCCAGCGTGCCAAGCGCAAGCGTGGGGCGGCATTTTCCCTGGAGGGCAGCAGGCGGGCCCGGCGGACCTTCCGCAGTCATGCCTGTGGATACTCCACCGGAGCTGCCGCACCAGCTGCGGGGAGGTCCACTAGAGCCAGGGGACCAGCGGACCCTACGCAGTCATGTGGGAGGTCCTCTGATCCCACGGCTCCGGTGCACCTCCTGCAGGCATGACTGCTTGGGGCGACCAAATTCCTAGAGCCGCCCCTGCCCTCCACGAACTCCCAAAGTCCCCCAGGGTTGCCTAAACCCTAGAAGTTGCTATCTGTGCCCCCAAAAAAGATTCTAAGCCCTCCAGGGGCCCCTACAGACTGGATGTAGGTATTGGTGCACCCACAAACCACCTAAGCCCCCAAGGGACCCCTGCAGCCTGGATGTAGGAATATGTGCTCCCCACCAACACCCTAAACCCCAGAGGAAACCCTACAGCTTGGATGTAGGTATCTGTGCCCCCCACGAATCCTCTAAGCCCCCCAGGGACGTCTAATGCCCGGAGATAGGAATCTGTGCCCCCTCCCGAAACCCTAAGCCCCCGCTCTGGGACCCCTACAGCCTGGACAGAGGTACCTGTGCACCCCCGAACTCCATAAGCACACCCAGGACCCCTACAGCCAGGATGCAGGTATCTGAGCCCCCCACAACCCCCCTAAGGCCCCGGGATCCCTCCAGCCTGGAAATTGATATCTGTACCCCCCCCAAGCCCCCTAAGCACCCTGGGAGTCCTCCAGCCTGGACGTAGGTATCTGTGCCCCCCACAAACCCCCTAAGCCCCCCAGGGACCCCTCCAGCCTGGGACGTAGGTATCTGTGCCACCCCAAACCCCATAAACGCCCCTAGGACCTTCCAGCCTGGACGTAATTGTAACCCTTCTGCCAGGCTGAATTGAGAGCAGCAAGGGCCGGGTTCAATACATAGGGGTCCCTCCCTTACAACGTAATGCAAACCAGCTTGAGCTCCCACCCAGTGACCTGGAAAATCTTACACACACACCCCTCTGGGCACCTCAAAGAGGCAATAGTTCCCCTCCCACAAGCACAGAGTCTCGGTGTAGCAGAAAATGTTTAATAACATAAGATAAACAACATAGCATTAAATTGGGAAAACACCTCAACTAAGCCGAGTCCTTTTCCCTGGGCTCTTGAGTCCAGCAACCCCCAAATCACCCCAAGACTCCAAAGTCAGTCCCACAGCCCCAGAGTCTCTCTGCAAGTGTTTTCCCCCTGCCAGCCTGGGTAGAAAGGGGAACCTTACATGGTCCAGGGCTAACTGCCCTACCTCTCCCTGGGATTCTGCTTCCGCCTTCCCCACGAACTGCTCACCTCTGCTCCACCAGCCATCCCACAAACTGCTCCGCTTAACCAGTTGCGCTGCTCCGTAATATAGCTTCAGGCTCCCCCACTACTTAAAACAGCTCAGGTCAAAATCCAAAAATGAGCTCTGCTATTCAAGACCAGAAAGAAAAGCAGGTGCAATCAGAGTTTCTGGCTCACCCAAGGAGCCCACTCCCTTGTCTAGCAAGTGCCACTCCATTCGTGGTGAGATTCCCTGTCATAAAGCAGTTTCACAGTTCCTCATCCACACTCAGGGTGACAACACCCCCCTTCTGCCACCCTAACAACAAAGAAACTGGGAATCCCACAGTTGCCAAAGCAACCATCCCAGGATGCCATGGGCTGTGACTATGCAAACACGATCAGCCTCTGAAATTATTTTCCGCACTCACCATAATTCACCACCAGATGTCAGGGTAGAGCTCATCCAGACTCTGCTTACATAGGTATCTGTGCCTCCCACGAAACCCCTATTTCCCCCCGGACCGCTACAGCTTGTACGTTGGTATATGTGCCCCCCACGAACCCTCCAAGCCCCACAGCCGTCCACCATGGACGTAGGTATCTGTGCCCCCCACAAAACCCGTACTCCCCCCAGGAACATCTACAGCTTGGATATAAGTGTCTGTGCCCAGCCCCAAATCCACTAATCCCCTTGGAACCCCTCCAGCCTGTACATAGATATCTCTGCACCCCACAAATCCCCTCAGAACACATGGGAACCCTAAAGCCCCCCCAAACCCCCTAAGCCCCCCCAGGAAACGTACAGAATGAAGAGAGGGCTGGAGGGTCCACCTGAACCCCCCAAGCCCCCCCTGGGATGCCTACAGCCTGTAGACAGGGCTAGGGGGCCCCATGAAACTCCCTAAGCCACCCCGGGACTCCTACAGCCTGGAGAGAGGTCAGGGGGTTCCCCCGAACCCCTAAGTCCACCCGGGAGCTCTACAGCCTAGAGAGAGGTCTCGGGGTCCCCCCGAATCCCCCTAAGCCCCCTGCGACTCCTACACCTTGGAGAGAAGGCTGGGGAGCCCACGGAACCCCCTAAGCCCCACCAGGAACCCTACAGCCTGGAGAGAGAGCTGGGGGTCGACCAAAATCCCCCTGCCCCCCTGGGACACCTAAAGCGTGGAGAGAGGGCTGGGGGGGCAGAACCCCTTAAAATGTCAGGGTAGAGCTCATCCTGACTCTGCTTTAATAGGTATCTGTGCCTCCCACGAAACCCCCAATTCCCCCCGGACGTCTACAGCTTGGAGAGAGATCTGGGGGTCCCCCCGAACCCCCTAAGCCCCCCTGGGACCCCTACAGCCTGCAAAGAGGCCTGGGGAACCCACCCAGGAACACCGTAAGCCCCCCCGGGAACACTACAGCCTGCAGAAAGGCCTGGGGGGTCTCCCCGAACCCCCTAAGCCCTCCAGGGACCCCTACAGCCTGCAGAGAGGCCTGGGGGGGTCCCCCCAAAACCAGTAAAGCCCCCCTAGGACCCCAACAGCCTGCAGAGAGGCCTGGGGGACCCCCCAAACCCCGTAAGCCTCCCTGGTACCCCTACAGCCTGCAGAGAGGCCTGGGGGGTCCCCCTGAAACCCGTAAGCCACCCTGGGACCCCAAAAGCCTGCAGAGAGGCCTGGGGGGTCCCCCCCAAACCGTTAAGCCCCCATGGGACCCCTACAGATGGCAGAGAGGGCTGGGGCTTCTCCCCGAACCCCGTAAGCCCCCCAGGGACCCCTACAACCTGCAGAGAGGCCTGGGGGTCCCCCCGAACCCCAGAAGCCCCCCTGGGACACCTACAGGCTGCAGAGAGGCCTGGGGGTCCTCCCGAACCCCGTAAGCCCCCCTGGGACACCAACAGCCTGAAGAGAGGACTGGGGGGGTCCGACCGAAGCCAGTAAGCCTCCCTGGGAACCCTACAGACTGCAGAGAGGCCTGTGGGGTCCCACAAAAAACAGTAAAGCCCCCCTAGGACCCCAACAGCCTGCGGATAGGCCTGGGGGGTCCCCCCGAACCCCGTAAGCCCCCCAGGGACCCCTACAGCCTGCAGAGAGGCCTGGGGTTCCATCCCAAACCGATACGCCCCCATGGGACCCCTGAAGCCTGCAGAGAGGCCTATGGGGTCCCCCAAACCCTGCAAGCCCCCCTGCGACCCCTACAGCCTGCAGAGAGGCCTGGGGGGTCGCCCGGAAACCCATAAGCCGCCCTGGGACCCCAAAAGACTGCAGAGAGGCCTGGAGGGGTCTCCCCGAACCCCGTAAGCCTCCCAGGGACACCTACAGCCTGAAGACAGGCCTGCGGGGTCCCCCCCAAACCTTTGAGCCCCCATTGGACCCCAGAATCCTACTGAGAGGGCTATGGGGTCCCCCCAAACCCCGTAAGACGCCAAGGAACACTACAGACTGCAGAGAGGCCTGGGGGGGTCACCCCAAAGCCCCTAAGACTGCCAGACACCCCTACATTGTACAGAGAGGCCTGGGGTGTCCCCCCGAACTCCCTATGCCCCCCTGGGACCCCTACAGCCTGCAGAGAGGCCTGGGGGGTCCCCCCAAACCCCAGAAGACCCCCAGGGACCCCAACAGCATTCAGAGAGGCCTGGGAGGTCTCCCCGAAACCCGTAAGCCTCCCTGGGAACGCTAAAGACTGCAGAGAGGCCTGTGGTGTCCCCCAAAAACCAGTAAAGCCCCCCTAGGACCCCAACAGCCTGTGGATAGGCCTGGGGGGTCCCCCCGGACCCTGTAAGCCCCTCTAGAACCCCAACAGCCTGCAGAGAGGCCTGGGGGGTCCCCCTGAAAGCCCTAAGACCCCCTGGGACCCCTACAACCTGCAGAGAGGCCTGGGGGGTCCCCCCCAAACCGTTAAGCCCCCATAGGACCCATACAGCCTGCAGAGAGCACTGGGGGGTCCCACCGAGGTCCCTAAGCCTCCCTGAGACCCCTACAGAATGCAGAGAGGCCTGGGGGTTCCCCACGAAACCGTTAAGCCCCCATGGGAAAAACATACAGACTGCAGAGAGGCCTGGGGGGTATCCCCGAACCCCATAAGCCCCCCAGGGACCCGTACAACCTGCAGAGAGACCTGGGGGTCTCCCCAAACCCTGTGAGCCGCCCTGGGACCCCAAAAGCCTGCAGAGAGGCCTGGGGGTTCTCCCTGAACCCCGTGAGCCTCCCAATGACCCATACAGCCTGCAGAGAGGCCTGGGGGTTCCCCCCCAAACAGGTAAGCCCCCAAGGAACCCCTACAGACTGCAGAGAGGCCTGGGGGGTTCCCCCCAAACCGTTAAGCCCCCATGGGACCCCTACAGCCTGCAGAGAGCACTGGGGGGTCCCACCGAAGCCCCTAAGCCTCCCTGAGACCCCTACAGAATGCAGAGAGGACTGGGGGTTCCCCCCCAAACCGTTAAGCCCCCATGGGAAACCCTAGAGATTGCAGAGAGGCCTGGGTGGTGCCCCCCAAACCTTTAAGCCCCCATGGGACCCCTACAGCCTGCAGAGAGGCCTTTGGGGTCCCCCCAAAACCAGTAAAGCCCGCCTAGGGCCCCAACAGCCTGCAGAGAGTCCTGGGGGACCCCCCCAAACCGTTAAGCTCCCATGACACCCCAGAATCCTGCAGAGAGGCCTATGGGGTCCCCCCAAACCCCGTAAGACCCCAGGGAACCCTACAGACTGCAGAGAGGCCTGGGGGCCCCCCCGAAGCCCCTAAGCCCCCCAGAGACCCCTACATTGTACAGAGAGGCCTGGGGTGTCCCCCTGAACTCCCTATACACCCCTGGGACCCCTACAGCCTGCAGAGAGTCCTGGGGGGTTCCCCCAAACCCCATAAGCCCCCTGGGACCCCAATAGCCTTCAGAGAGGCCTGGGGGGTCCCCCCAAACACCGTAGTCACCCCAGGGACCCCAACAGCCTACAGAGAGCCCTGGGTGGACCCCCCAAAACCCGTAAGCCCCCCAGGAACCCCTACAGCCTGCAGACAGTCCTGGGGTGTCCCCCGGATCCCCGTAAGACCCCCAGGGACCCCTAGAGCGGTCAGAGAGGCCTGGGGGGTCCCCCCAAAGTCCCTAAGCCCTAATGAAACCCCTACAGCCTGCAGAGAGGCCTGGGGGGTCTCCCCGAACCTCGTAAGCCGCCCGGGAACCCCTACAGCCTGCAGAGAGGCCTGGGGTGTCCCCCCAAACTGTTAAGCCCCCATGGGACCCCTACAGATGGCATAGAGGGCTAGGGGGTCTCCCCGAACACCGTAAGCCACCCAGGAACCCCTACCGCCTGCAGAGAGACCTGGGGGGTCCCCCCGAACCCCCTAAGTACCCCTGGGACACCTACAGGATGCATAGTGGCCTGCGGGGTCCCCCAGAAGCCCCTAAGCCTCCCTGGGACCCCAACAGTCTGCAGAGAGAACTGGGGGGTCCCTCCAAATCCCGTAAGCTCCCCAGGGACCCCTACAGCCTGCAGAGAGGCCTCGGGGGTCCCCCCAAAATCGTTAAGCCCCCATGAGACCCCTACAGACTGCAGAGAGGCCTGGGGGGGTCTCCCCGAACCCCCTAAGTAAGTCCCCTTGGGACCCTTACAGACTGAAGAGAGGCCTACGGGGTCCCCCTGAATCCCATAAGCCCCCCAGGGATCCCTACAGCTTGCAGAGAGGCCTGGGGGTTCCCCCAGAACCCCATAAGCCCCCCTGGGACCCCAACAGCCTGCAGAGAGGCCTACGGGGTCCCCCCGAGGCCTGTAAGCCCCCAAGGGACCCCTACAAATTGCAGAGAGGCCTGGGGGGTCCCCCTGAAGCCCCTAAACCTCCCTGGGACCCCTACAGCCTTCAGAGAGGTCTGGGGGGTCCCCCCAAACCCCATAAGCCCCCCTGTGATCCCAACAGCCTGCTGAGAGGCCTATGGGGTCCCCCCAAACCCCAAAAGTCCCCTGGGGAACCCTACAGATTGCAAAGAGGCATGGGGGATCCCCCCGAATCCCGTAAGCCCCCGAGGGACCCCTACATACTGCAGAGAGGCCTCGGGGGTCCCCCCAAAATCATTACACCCCCATGGGACCCCTACAGACTGCAGAGAGGCCTGGGGGTCTCCCCGAACCCCCTAAGTCCCCTTGGGACCCCTACAGCCTGCAGAGAGGCCTATGGGGTCCCCCCGAACCTCGTAAGCCCCCCAGGGACCCCTACAGCCTGCAGAGAGGCCTGGGGGATCCCCCCGAACCCCATAAGCCCCCATGGGACCCCAACAGCCTGCAGAGAGGCCTGGGGGGTCCCCCCCAAACCGTTACGCCCCCATGGGACCTTTACAGACTGCAGAGAGGCCTCGGGGAGTCTCCCCAAACCCCCTAAGACCTCCTGGGACCCCTACAGCCTGCAGAGACGCCTGGGGGTGTCCCATGGAGCAACAGTGACACCATGTGGCCACGCAGGGTAATGCATACAGCATTTCTCTCAGAGAAACAGTGACATCAGGTGGCCACGCAGGGTAATGCTCAGAGCATTTCTCACGGAGCAACAGTGACACCGTGTGGCCACGCAGGGTAATGCACAGAGCTTTTCTCTCAGAGGAACAGTGACACTGTGTGGCCACAGAGAGTAATGCACAGAGGATTTATCACGGAGCAACAGTGGCACCGTGTGGCCACGCAGGGTAATTAACAGAGCATTTCTCACAGCACAACAGTGACACTGTGTGGCTACGAAGGGTAATGCACAGAGGATTTGTCACGGCGCAACAGTGACACTG
This sequence comes from Mauremys reevesii, assembly GCF_016161935.1. Classification (NCBI taxonomy): domain Eukaryota; kingdom Metazoa; phylum Chordata; order Testudines; family Geoemydidae; genus Mauremys; species Mauremys reevesii. The sequence continues at coordinate 79,522 of NC_052629.1, forward strand.
TGTGGCTACGAAGGGTAATGCACAGGGAATTTCTCACAGAGGAACAGTGACACCGTGTGGCCTCGCAGCATAATGCACAGAGCAGTTCCTGTATGGAGCTACAGTGTCACCATGTGGCCAAGCAGGGTAATGCACAGAGCATTTCTCATGGAGCAAAATGACACCATGTGGCCACGCAGGGTAATGCTCAGAGCAATTCCTGCATGAAGCTATAGTGACACCGTGTGGCCACGCGGGGTAATGTATAGAGCATTTATCATGGAGCAACAGTGACACCGTGTGGCCACGCAGGGTAATGCACAGAGCTTTTCTCACAGAGGAACAATGACTCTGTGTGGCCACGTAGAGTAATGCACAGAGGATTTATCACAGCACAACATTGACACCGTGTGGCCACAAAAGGTACTGCACAGAGCAGGTCCTGCATGGAGCTACAGTGACACCGTGTGGCCACGCAGGGTAATGCACCAAGGATTTGTCACGGTGCAACAGTGACACCGTGTGGCTACGAAGAGTAATGCACAGGGCATTTCTCACTGAGGAACAGTGACACCGTGTGGCCATGCAGGGTAATGCACAGAGCATTTATCACGGAGCAACAGTGACACCCTGTGGCCACGCAGGGTAATTCACAGAGCATTTCTCACGGCGCAACAGTGACACCGTGTGGCCACAAAAGGTAATGCACAGAGCAGTTCCTGCATGGATCTACAGTGACACCATGTGGCTATGAAGGGTAATGCACAGGGCATTTCTCACAGAGGAACAGTGACACCATGAGGCCACGACGGGTAATGCACAGAGCAGTTCCTGCATGGAGCAACTGTGACACCGTGTGGCCACGACGGGTAATGCACAGAGCAGTTCCTGCATGCAGCTACAGTGACACCATGTGGCCACGCAGGGTAATGCACAGAGTATTTCTCACGGAGCAACAGTGACACCGTGTGGCCACGCAGGGTAATGCACAGAACAGTTCCTTCATAGAGCAACTGTGACACCGTGTGGCCACGACGGGTAATGCACAGAGCAGTTCCTGCATGCAGCTACAGTGACACCATGTGGCCACGCAGGGTAATGCACAGAGTATTTCTCATGGAGCAAGCGTGACACCGTGTGGCCACGAGGGTAATGCACATGGGATTTCTCACGGCGCAACAGTGACACCGTGTGGCCAAGTAGGGTAATGCATAGAGCATTTCCTATACGGAGCAACTGTGACACCATGTGGCCATGAAGGGTAATGCACAGAGCATTTCTCATGGAGGAATAGTGACACCGTGTGGCCACGAAGGGTAATGCACAGACCATATATCACGGAGCAACAGAGACACCGTGTGGCCACGGAGGGTAATGCACACAGCATTTCTCTCAGAGGAACAGTGACACCATGTGGCCACGTAGGGTAATGCACAGAACAGTTCCTATATGGAGCTGCAGTGACACCATGTGGCCACGCAGGGTAATGCACAGAACAGTTCATGCATGGAGCTACAGTGACATCGTGTGGCCATGAAGGGTAATGCACAAAGCACTTTTCACAGAGCAACAGTGACACCGTGTGGCCACGCACGGTAATGCACAGAGAAGTTCCTGCATGGAGCCACAGTGACATCGTGTGGCCACGCAGGGTAATGCACAGAGTATTTCTCATGGAGCAAGTGGGGCACCGTGTGGCCACGAGGCTAATGCAGATGGGGTTTCTCACGGCGCAACAGTGACACCATGTGGCCACGTAGGGTAATGCACAGAACCGTTCTTGCATGTAGCTACAGTGACACCATGTGGCTATGCAGGGTAATACACAGAGCATTTCTCTCAGAGGAACAGTGACACCGTGTGGCCAAGTAGGGTAATGCATAGAGCATTTCCTATATGGAGCAACAGTGACACCATGTACCCATGATGGGTAATGCACAGACCATATCTCACGGAGCAACAGAGACACCGTGTAGCCACGAAAGGTAATACCCAGAGCAGTTCCTTCATGGAGCTACAGTGACACCGTGTGTCCACGCAGGGTAATGGTGTCACTGTTCCTCTGCGAGAAATGCTCTGTGCATTTCCCTGCGTGGCCACACGGTGTCACTATTGCTCCATGCAGGAACTGCTCAGCGCATTACCCCACATGGCCACACGGTCTCACTAGTCAGTAGTTATTTCCCTCATGGAGCCACAGAGACACTAGGTCAGGGGTCAGCAACCTCTGGCAGCTGCGTGCCAAAGATGTCACGGGAGCCGATTTTCAATGGCACGCGGCTGCCTGCCGGGACTCCTGCCAGCGCGGCAAGCCACAGGGTCCACGCTCCCAGGCTGGAGCACCGGGCCGAGCGCAGCAAGCCCCCAGCCCCTCCCCCGGATCCCTGCCTCCCACACAGAGCTCTGGGTCCGGGGCTGCGTGCTCCTGTGGGGCAGCGTTTCTCTCTGCAGGGAGGAAAAGACGCTCCCCACTCATCCAGAGCCCTGCCCCCGTGTGCGCAGCACTCTGAGGGGTGGGGCTGTGCGCTCCCGTGGGGCAGCATAGGCTGGCTCTGCTTGGAGGCTCAAGGTAAGGGGATCTGGGGCTGGGGGGCTTTGGTAAGGGGTGGGGGCAGTCAGGGAACAGGGAGCAGGGTTGGTTGGATGGGGGTGGGATCCTGGGGGTGGCTAGGGTTGGGGGTCTCTGGAAGCAGCAGACAGGGAACAGGGGGTGGATGGGGTCAAGGGACAGTTAGTGTGGGGGTCTCTGGAGGAGGTGGTCAGGGGACAAGGAGCTGGGGGGGTTGGATGAGTCAGGAGTTTGGGGGGGCTCTCAGGAGGCAGGGGTGTGGAGGGGGTTGCGGCAGGCAGGGAGCAGGGGGAGGGTTGTACAGGTCGGGAGTGCTGGGGGGTGGGGAGTGGTTGGATGGGGCATGGGAGTCTGGGGTCTATCTCGGGGTGTGGATAAGGGTTGGGGCAGTCAGGGGACAGGTAGGGGTAGACTCCTAGGGGGCAGTGAGGGGACAAGGAGCTCAGGGGGTTGGATGAGTCAGGAGTTTGGGGAGAGGCTGTCAGGAGGAGGGTTGTATGGCTCAGGAGTTCTGGGGGTTCTGTCAGGGGGTGGGGGTGTGGATAAGGGTTGGGGCAATCAGGGGACAGGTAGGGGGTAGGCTCCTAGGGGGGCAGTCAGGGGACAAGAACAGGGAGGCTTAGATAGGGGATAGGGTTCTGGGGGGCACTTAGGGGCAGAGGTCCCAGGAGGGGGTGGGCAGGGGACAAGCAGCAGAGGGGGTTGGAGGTTCTGAGGGGGGGCATCACCTAGCCCTCTGCCCTGAGTCCCCCCCACCACACACACACCCAGGCCCCTGCCCTGAGCCCTGTACCTCCCTCATACACAGCCAGCCCTCTCTTGACTCCTTCACGCCCCCCCGACACCTGCCCTGACTGTGGCACCCCCACACATACCCAGCCCCCCCCGACACCTGCACCCCCCTCACATGGCCCCAGTCCTCTGCCCTGACTCTCGCACCCCTGCACATCCCCACCCCAAGCACCAAACGGGAGCTCCTGCACCCCCACTCACATTCCCACCTGCACCCCTCACACCAAATGGGAGCTGCCCAGGTAAGTGCCCCCACACCCAGATCTCCTGCCTCAACCCTGAGCCCCCTCCCTCATTCTAGCTCCTGGGCCAGACCCTTCAGCCCCAGCCCTGTGCTCCGTCCACTCCCACCCTCAGCTCAGTGCAGAGAGAGCAAGAGAATGGGCCAGAACCAGGGAGAAGGTAGCTACCTGCTGTATGGGGGCAGGGCCCCGCACAGCCTGCTGGCGGCCTAGTGGAACAGAACCCCAGACCAGCAGCTGGTTGAGCAGGCCAGCGGTGTAAGATCAACATTTTAATGTAATTTTAAATGAAGCTACTTAAACATTTTGAAAACCTTGTTTATTTTACAATACAACACTAGTTATATAATATATAGACATAGAAACTAAAGAGACCTTTTGAAAAACATTAAGGTTTCGCATGCCAGTAATAAATTTTAGAGTGAATAAATGAAGACTCAGCACACCACTTGTGAAAGGTTGCCGTCCCCGATATAGACAATAATGCTATCTCACTCCAGTGTCTTCCTAAATGTTAATATTGTTTTTTTGATCTTTGAATCACAGCTATAGCAATAGACAAGACCTGAGCTAACATTTACCCTTCTATCTCTAACAATGCAGGCTGCATTTCAAACCTCTATTCCTTTACAGATCTTCCTAACCAGTCTTTAAAGTTCAGCCATGGGTCAAGGTCAGTTTGTGAGTTAATTAACTCTTGCTGGCCCCATCACCTTACAATGAGATATTACATTACACGCAGGTCACCACAAGGTCTCTGTGGCTTTGCGCTCCTTAGGACCTAGCCTTTAGAATGCTCTTTGCCACTGACCAATCCCTGTGAGAAGGGTGCAGGTCTCCCCTTTCTAGCTCCTCTTGGGCTGCTGGCACTTGCTGGGCAATGAGACCACGCTCTCCTGAGGGAACAGAGGTCTCTCCTTTACAGCGCTTTTCTCTCTGCCCCATTCGAACGCCCCTGGCTTAAGGACCACCCTGTAAGGAAGGTTGGGTCTCCTTTGCCAAGCAAATTAAACCACAGGTCACTTTGACACGCCCGGCAAAATGACTGCCCTGTAACCAAGCTGTAAGGTCTTATCCCTCGCACGCTTAAACTAGGGGAGCCTTTTTGTGCCTGTGGCTGAGCAACACCCCACCCCTTGAGAAGGCTTGAGCTTCCGTTTCTCTTAGTGACAGGAAATTCCCCCACAATTATTTCTACTGGACTTTTTTGAGATTTGAAGTGAAATCTTACTTGCGACCTATCCAGGTCAGATGCAACATAGTGTGGCGAAGGGGCAGCTGTAAGGGGATGGTGGAAGCCGTGGGAAAATTCGCCCCTTTTCTCAAAAAAGCCAAGAAATGGCCCAACCATGCAAATGTCACACCGTCTGGAAAGGAACAGGTGAGGTGGGGGGCTCCTTTCACACCCTCACTTCCACCTCATCCTTCCTCAAGTCCTTTTGCCCTGCCCAATTTACACCGCTCAACCAACCACAACTTTGACCCTGTGTTTTCTTGTGCACAAGAAAGATACCATCGCACTGATGAGTGTTCAACTGTAGACATTCGGACAGCTCCCTCAGCTGTGTCCAAATTCCAGGCCTTGTGTCTCTTTGGAGATAGACAGAGAAGATTCCTAGGGCTACGTCCGAAGGGATTGATGTGGCTATCCTTTCTGAAATGTGTTGATGTTCAGGTGTTGTAAGCACATGCGGTGGTATTCAGAGCCAGCACGTGGGTGCACCTAACCCTACTAACAGGACTGCGTCACAAGGAAGGGGGGTCTTTTCTGGTAAAGGTTAGGGAGCACCAGTTATTTTCTTGGTGAGGAGGAAGGTAAGTCCGGAAGGGTATCGCTGAGAGATGGAGGATTGATCGGAAAGGAGACACTCAGCAGGATCCCTCCCTTACCTGTTCATTTCCAGATCTTTTCACATTGGGGACTTTCCGCCCCACCCACACCGAGTTTAAAGGAGGAGTATTTTACTAAAGAAAGGGTGACCGCCCTGTAATCAGGGTTCAGGCCCCTTTTCTCCTCTCTGCATTGGCCCTCTTAATGGCACCCAACATAGTCACTCTGCAGAGCAGATTCTGGCCCCTCCCCAGCCACAGAGCCCCGTACCCAAGGAGGAAGCACACGGCCTATGAAGAAAACTACAGCAAGAACAGATGAGGAACAGCCAGTTATGCAGAAACCCGAGGACTATTCATGTCTCCTTAGAAGGATGTCCAGGCTTCTCAGATCCACTTCTGCATATTCTCCTCCGGCGAGGGCTCCTGGACAATTCCTCTGCAAACTAATAAAGCCAAGCAAGGACCATCACTACACAGAGCTCTATGAATGTCCTCATCCCTGCCTCCCTCTCCCATTCCATCTATATCCGCCAGACTCAATGAACAGAGACTGAGTCAACATCCACAGACACTGCCTCACTCTGGCGCCCACTATCCTGCATGATTTTCATCCCCTCCTACTTGTTCATAGCTCCCGAGACCAAGCCTGTGGGGATGCACACCTAGCACTCCTGCCCCTCTTCTGTGAAGGGAGACGGCACAAGGAGAGGCAAGGACAGAGACAGAGAGAGAGAAAGAGTGTTGGCCAACACACTAGAGAAGAGAGAGAGAAACACAGGAGAAAGGCAAGTAACTCACCATCTGGAGTCATCCTCCTGGATCCAACCTTCTCCTGCGGAGGACACGCTGCTTGTGAACAGAGCAATGACAAGCCCCTGAATATGGGGACCTTGTCTCCCTTGTATCCCCAGCTAGTCAGGAAACTCTTCTGACAAACCAGCCCCAGCTAACAGGGTGTCTGTACCTGGAGTCAGATGGGCTGTTAACAGAACCCTCAGCAAAACAGACACTTATCTCACTGACAGTGGCATCTGCTTGGCTCCCAAATGAACAGCTCTTGCCTGGCATGAACAATGCTCACAGGCTCGCTGCTCTCACTCACTTTCCATTGCATGAGGGCAGTAGACTCTGACATGTGACTTATTTTTCCTTGGTACTAAACCCAGCAGAGGAGAGAAAAACAAACAAATTAGCATCTCCATCTGCAATGTCACGTAGTTTCTTCATCTCCCATATCCCACGGCTCCGCCATCAAACCATCTCCTATTACTACTATACATCTGCAACTAGAAGGGATCCATTGTAACTGCACCCAAAATAGTCACTTTGCTCAGGAGACTCCTGTCCCTTCCCCAGCCTTAATACCACAGTGTCCTGTACCCAGCGAGGAAGCACAAGGCCTGTGAAGTAAACTACAGCGAGTACAGATAAGGAATTGAAAGCACTGACCTCTTACTCACAGCCAGTTGTTCAGAAGGCAGAAAGCTGAGGATTGTTCCTGTCTGGTTAGAACCATGTCCAAGCTGCTCAGATCCACCTCTGCCAGTTTCTCCTCCGGCTCGAGCTCCTGGACAATTCCTCTGGAAGTGCAGCTGCAAAAGCCAAGCATGCGCCATCTCTACACACAGTTCTAATGGTGCTTGAAATGTTGCCCTCAATCTTGCCTCCCTCTTCCACCCATCTACATCAGCCCCACTTGAACAGAGACCGATTCAACACTGACAGTCACTGCTCCACTCTCGCACCCACTACCCCGCATGGTTTTCGTCCCCTACTACTACTCCAGGGCTTTCAAGACCTAACCTGTGGAGATGCACACCTCGCAGGCCTGCCTGTGTCCTAAGAAGGGAGATGGCACAAGGAAAGGAAAGGACAGATTAAGAGAGAGCGTTGGCCAACACACAAGAACAGATGAGGAACAGCCAGTTATGCAGAAACCCGAGGACTATTCATGTCTCCTTAGAAGGATGTCCAGGCTTCTCAGATCCACTTCTGCATATTCTCCTCCGGCGAGGGCTCCTGGACAATTCCTCTGCAAACTAATAAAGCCAAGCAAGGACCATCACTACACAGAGCTCTATGAATGTCCTCATCCCTGCCTCCCTCTCCCATTCCATCTATATCCGCCGGACTCATTGAACAGAGACTGAGTCAACATCCACAGACACTGCTCCACTCTAGCGCCCACTATCCTGCATGATTTTCATCCCCTCTTACTTGTTCATAGCTCCCGAGACCAAGCCTGTGGGGATGCACACCTAGCACTCCTGCCCCAGTTCTATGAAGGGAGAAGGCACAAGGAGAGGCAAGGACAGAGACAGAGAGAGAGAGAGAGAGAGAGAAAGAGAGTGTTGGCCAACACACGAGAGAGACAAAGAGCGAGAAAATGAGAAACACGGGAGGAAGGCAAGCAACTTGTCACCTGGAGTCATCCTCCTGGATCCAACCTTCTGCTGCAGAGGACACACTGGTACTGGCCAGAGGACTGAGCAGCCCCTAAAAATAGGGACCTTGTCAACCTCGTAACCACAGCAGAGCCTTCACCTAACAAGACACTTATCTCACTGACAGTGGTCCTTGCTCCACTCCCAGCTGGATGGCTCTTCCCTGGCATCAACAATGCTTAGAATCTCCCAGCTCTCGCTCCCTTTCCATGGCATGTGCGGAGTGGACTCTGACTCTCCACTTGGTACTAAACCCAGCACTAGGGGGAAAAACAAATCAGTTAGCATCTCAGTCTGCAACGTGCATAGGTTCTTCTTCTCCCATCTACCACACCTCAGGGCTCCGCCCTCAACCCTCCTCCCATTACAGCTTTAACACTACAACTAAAAAGCAGCCCACTGCACCTACATCCAAGATACTCACTCTGCACAGGAGACTTGTGCCTTTGCCTCATCTGAATCCCACAGAGCACCGTGTCCAATGAAGAAATTCAGAGCCTCTGAACAAAACCGGAGCCAGTACAGATGAGGGATTCCAAGCACTGACCGCTTACTCACAGCCAGTTGTGCGGGAGGCAGAAATCTGAGGACCATTCATGTCTGCTTAGAAGGATGTCCAGGCTCCTCAGGTCCGCGTCTGCCACTTTCTCCTTCAGCTGCTGCTCCTGGACAATTCCTCTGCAAGCGCAGGAAATGAGCGAAGCAAGAGCCATCACTACACAAAATTCAATTGGTGCAGGTAATCTTGCCCTCATCCCTGCCTATCTACATCAGACCCACTTGAAGAGAGACAGTCAACATCCACAGTCACCCCTCCACTCTAGCGCCCACTACGATGCATGATTTTCGTCCCCTCCTACTTGTTCATAGCTCCCGAGACCTAGCCTGAGGGGATGCACACATAGCACTCCTGCCCGTGCCCTATGAAGGGAGACAGCCGAGAGAGAGTGTGTGTGTTGGCCAACACAGTAGAGTAGAGTAGAGAAGACAGAGAGAGAAACAGAGGAGGAAGGCAAGCAACTCACCACCTGGAGTCATCCCTCATGGATCTAACCTTCTCCTGCCGAGGACACACCGATCCTGGCCAGAGAAATCAGTCCCTGAAAATGGGGACCGTGTCTCCCTCAAAACCACAGTTAGTCAGGAACCTTTTCTTACAAACCCACTCCACCTAACGGGGTGTCTCTACCTGTAGCCAGGTGGGCCGTGAGCAGAACCCTCAGCAAAACAGATACTTATCTCAGTGATAGTAGCAGCTGTTCTGCTCCCAGATGGACGGCTCCTGCCTGGCACCAACAACGCTCGCAGTCTCGTCACTCTCACTCATAAGGGCAGTAGACTGACATGTGACGTCTTTTTGCTTGGTACTAAAACCAGGGGATAAAACAAGTAAGCTACCGTCTCAGTCAGAAATGTCTCTTAGGCTCTTCTTTTCCCCTCTCACGCACGGCAGGGTTCCGCCCTCAACCCATTACACCTTTAGGACTAAAGTACAAAGCACCTCTTACAACAACACCCAACACAGTCACTCTGCACAGCAGACTCTGGCCCCTCACCCTTAATCCCACAGAGCCCTGTACCCAACAAGAAACCAAACGGTCAATGAAGAATACTACAGTGAGTACAGATGACTGAGTTCAAAGCACTGAGCCCTTACTCACAGCCAGTTATGCAGAAGGCAGAAACCTGAGGACTATTCTTATTTCCTTAGAAGGATGTCCAGGCTGCTGAGGTCCACTTCTCACATTCTCATCCGGCTGGGGCTCCTGGACGATTCCTCTGCAAACTAATAAAGCCAAGCAAGAACTGTCACTACACAGAGCTCTATGAATGCCCTCATCCCTGCTTCCCTCTCCCATCCCATCTACATCCGCTCGACTCAATGAACAGAGACTGAGTCAACATCCACAGACACCACTCCACTCTAGCGCCCACTACCCTGCATGATTTTCATCTCCTCCTATTTGTTCATAGCTCCTGAGACCTAGCCTGTGGGGATGCACACCTAGCACTCCTGCCCGTGTCCTATGAAGGGAGACAGCACAAGGAGAGGCAAGGACAGAGACAGATTGTTGGCCAACACACTAGAGAAGAGAGTGAGAGAGAGAGAGAAAGGCAAGAAACTGATATGGGTCGTGAGCAGAACCCTCAGCAAAACAGACACTTATCTCACTGACAGTGGCGTCTGCTCGACCCCCACATTGACGGCTGTTGCCTGGCATGAACAATGCTCACAGGCTCGCTGCTCTCACTCACTTTCCATCGCATGAGGACAGTAGACTCTGATGTGTGACTGCTGGGTTTAGTACCAAGGAAGAAGTAAAAGGAAGAAAAAAAATATAATTACCATCTCCGTCTGCAATGTCACGTAGTCTCTTCATTTCACATCTCCCGTATCCCACAGCTCCGCCCTCAACCCATCTCCCATTACTACTTTACAGCTGCAATTAGAAGGGACCCATTTTAACTGCACCCAAAATAGTCACTTTGCTCAGGAGACTCTTGTCCCTTCCCCAGCCTTAATCCCAAAGAGCCTCGTACCCAACGAGGAAGCACACGGCCTATGAAGGAAACAAGAGTGAGTACAGATAAGGAATTGAAAACACTGACTTCTTACTCATAGCCAGTTATCCAGAATGCAGAAAGCTGAGGACTGTTCATGTCTCCTTAGAAGGATGTCCAGGCAGTTCAGGTCCACTTCTGACAACTTCTTCTCCAGCTGAGACTCCTGCACAATTCCGCTGCAAACTAATAAAGGCAAGCAAGAACTATCACTACACCAGTGGTTCTCAACCTTTTGTACTGATGATCCCTTTTACATAGAAAGCTTCTGAGTGTGACCCTCCCCTTATAAATTAAAAACACTTTTTGTATATTCAACACCATTATAAATGCTGGAAGCAAAGTGATGTTTAGTATGGAGGATGACATTTCACAACCCCCCAAATAACAACATTACGGCCCCCTGACGGGACCTAAACCCCAGTTTGAGAACTTCTGCACTACATAGAGCCCAATTAAGCCCCTCTTCCCTGCGTCGCTTTCGATCTGTCTTAGCCCCACAACACCAACAGTCATCGCTCCAGTCTCGCACCGACTGCCCCGCATGATTTTCGTCCCCTCCTACTTCTTTATGGCTCCCAAGACACAACCTGTGGGGGTGCACACCTAGCTCGCCTGCCGATATCCTAAGAAGGGAGACAGCACAAGGAAAAGCAAGGACAGATTGAGAAAGAGTGTTGGCCAACACACTAGAGGAGAGAGAGAGAGAGAAACACGAGGGAAAGGCAAGCAATTCACCACTTGGACTCATTCTCCTAGATGCAACCTTCTGCTGCGTAGGACACACTGCTCCTGGCCAGAAAACTGAGCAGCCCCTAAAAATGGGGATCTTCTCTCTCTCTCAAAACCACAGCTAGGCAGGAACCTTTTCTTACAAACACAGCCTCAGCAAACGGGGCATCCCTTTCAGGAGCAAGGTGGGCCGTGAGCAGAGCAATCACCAAAACAGACACTTATCTCATTGACAGTGATGACTCTTCCATTCCCACTTGGACGGCTTTTTCAAGGCATCAATAATTCTCGCAGTCCCATCACTCTCGCTCACTTTCCATCGTATGGGGGCAGTAGACTCTGACTTGTCACTTCTTTTCCCTTGGTACTAAATCCAGCGGAAAAACAAGTCAGTCACCATCACAATTGGCAATGTTGGGTAGCCGCTTCTTTTTGCCTCTCCCACATGGTGGGGTTCTGCCCTGAACCCTCCTCCCATCACGCCTTTATGACTACAAGTAGAAAGCACCCCTTGCGACAACACCTGAAATAGTCACTCTGCACAGATGACTCTGGTCAGACACACCAAACCTGTGGGGAAAACACACAGAAATTGTGCTGCTTTTTGCCTTGTAACTTATTGCTTCTTGTAGCTTTTTGCTTCCAGCAAGCACGGACAAGGAGGAGCAAAGGGGACGGCTAGTTGAGGTGCACAGCGGGCCCACCACAGTCCCAGACTGCATGCCAGGGGAGATCTAGTCATTGAGTGTTGGGGTTCTTAGGGATTGGCTTGTTTTCAAATGGGTTTATCTTGATTTTTGGCTTATTGTCAAAGTCGGGGTGCTTATTTCCCCAGTGAAAGTTAGCAATTGTGACTCTGGTCCCTTCCCCAGCCTTAATCCCAAAGAGCCCCACACCCAACAAGGAAGCAAACAAAGTGTGAAGAAAATCACAGCAAGTACAGATGAGGAATTCCAAGCACTGACCACTTACCCACAGCCAGTTATGCACGAGGCAGAAAGCTGAGGACTGTTCATGTCTCCTTAGAAGAATGTCCAGGCTCCTCAGGCCCACGTCTGCCAATTTCTCCTCCGGCTGCTGCTCCTGGACAATTCCTCTACAAGTGCAGCAAATAAGCCAAGCAAGAGCCCTCACTACAAAAAATTCAATTGGTGCGTGAAATCTTGTCCTCATCCCTGCCTCCCACATCAGCCCCACTAGAGCAGAGACTCAGTCAACACCCACAGTCACCGCTTCACTCTAGCGCCCACTGCCCTGCATCATTTCGGTCCCCTACTTGTTCATAGCTCACAAGACCTAGCCTGTGGGGATGCACACCTAACACACCTGCCCGTGTCCTACGAAGGAAGACAGCACAAGAAGAGGCAAGGACAGAGAGAGAGTGAGACAGACAGACAGAGAGTGTGTGTTGGCCAACACATTAGAGGAGAGAGAGAGAAAAACGTGGGAGGGAGTCAAGAAACTCACCAGCTGGAGTCATCCCCCTGGATCTAATATGCTGCGGAGGACACACTGGTCCTGGCCAGAGACATGAGCAGCCCCTGAAAATGGGGACATCGTCTCTCTTGTAACCACAACTAGTCAGGAACCTTTTCTTACAAACCCAGCCCCAGCTAACGGGGCGTCCCTACCGGGAGCAAGATGGGCCTTGAGCAGAGCGATCACCAAAGAAGACACTTATCTCATTGAGAGTGGTGGTGGTTCCGCTCCCAGATGGACGCCTTCTGCGTCGCATCAACAACGCTTGCAGACTCATCGCTCTTGCTCTCTTTCCATTGCACGAGGGCAGTAGACTCTGGCCTGTGACTTCTTTTCTCTTGCTACTAAACCCAGCACAAGGGGGAAAAACAAATCAGTTACCCTTTCAGTCAGCAACTTTGGGTAGGCTCTTATTTTCCCCTCCCGCACACAGTGGGGCTCCGCCCTCAACCCTATTCCCATTACACCGGTAGGACTGCAAGTAGAAAGCACCCCTTGCAACGACACCCGAAATAGTCACTTTGCACAGCAGACTCTGGTCACACACACACACCAAATCTCAAGGGGGAAAACAAAACATACAAATCGGGCTTGGTTTTGGCCTGTAACTTATTGCTCGTTGTAGCTTGCTACTTCCGGCAAGCAGGGGCAAAGGGGGGAGAGAGAGTCAGGGGTGCACAGCGGACCCACCACATTCCCAGACTGCACGCCAGGAGAGATCTAGTCATTGAGTGCTGGGGTTCTTAGGAATTGGCTTGTTTTGGCCTTATTTGAAATAGGATTAGCTTGATTTTTGGAATATTGTGAATTCAGGGTTCTTATCTACCCAGTGAAAGTTGGCAAGTATGACTCTGGTCTCTTCCCCAGCCTTAATCCCACAGTGCCCCATACCAAACAAGGAAGGAAATGGCCTATGAAGAAAATTACAGTGAGTACAAAAATTCCAAGCACTCACTGCTTACTCACAGCCAGTTAGGCAGAAGGCAGAAACCTGAGGACTGTTGAGGTCTCCTTAGAAGGATGTCCAGGCTGCTCACATCCACTTCTGCATATTCTCGTTCGGTGAGGGCTCCTGGATGATTCCTCTGCAAACTAATAAAGTAAGTACCATCACTACACACAGCACTACTGGTGCATTTAATCTTGCCCTCATCCCTGCTTCCCTCTCCCATCCCATCTACATCCGCTCGACTCGATGAACAGAGACTGAGTCAACATCCACAGACACCGCTCCACTCTAGCGCCCAATACCCTGCATGATTTTCATCTCCTCCTATTTGTTCATAGCTTCCGAGATCTAGCCTGTGGGGATGCACACCTAGCACTCCTATCCGTGTCCTATGAAGGGAGACAGCACAAGAAGAAGCAAGGACAGAGACAGAGTGAGAGACAGACAGACAGAGTGTGTGTTGGCCAACACATTAGAGGGGAGAGAGAGAGAGAGAAAAAAAACATGGGAGGGAGTCTAGAAACTCAAGAGCTGGAGTCTTCCCCCTGGATTGAACCTTCTGCTGCAGAGGACACACCCCTCCTGGCCAGAGAAATGACCAGTCCCTGAAAATGGGGACCTTGTCTCCTTCATAACCACTAGTTAGGAACCTTTTCTTACAAACCCAGACCTTGCTAATGGGGTGTCCCAATGGGACCCAAACAGCCTGCATAGAGACGTGGGCGGTCCCCCCCAAACCGTTAAGCCCCCATGGGACCCCTACAGACTGCAGAGAGGCCTGGGGGGTCCCCCCAAAACCGTTAAGCCCCCCTAGGACCCCAACAGCCTGCAGAGAGGCCTGGGTGGGCCCCCAAACCCCATAAGCCCCCCTGGGACTCCTACAGCCTGCAGAGACGCCTGGGGGGTCTCCCGGAAACCCATAAGCCTCCCTGGTACCCAAAAGCCTGCAGAGAGGCCTGGGGGGTCCCCCCCAAAACCGTTAAGCCCGCATAGGACACCAAAAGCCTGCAGAGAGGTCTTTGGGGTCCCCCCGAACCCCGTAAGGCCCCAGGGACACCTACAGCCTGCAGAGAGGCCTGGGGGGTTCCCCCCCCAAACATTTTATCCTCCATGGGACCCCTACAGACTGCAGAGAGGCCTGTGAGGTCCCCCCCAAAACCAGTAAAGCCCCCCTAGAACCCCAACAGCCTGCAGAGAGGGCTGGGGGGGTCCACCTGAACCCCGTAAGACCCCCTGGGACCTCTACAGCCTGCAGAGAGGCCTGGGGGGTCCCCCCGAAACCCATAATCCCCCCTTAGACCCCAAAGGACTGCAGAGAGGCCTGGGGGGTCTCTCCCCAAACAGTTAAGCCCCCAAGGGACCCCTACAGCCTGCAGAGAGTACTGGGGGGTTCCCCCGAGCCCCGTAAGCCCCCATGGGACCCCTACAGCCTGCAGAGAGACCTGGAGGGTCCCCCCGAGCCCCGTAAGCCCCCAGGGACCCCTACAGCCTGCAGAGAGGCCTGGGGGGTCCCCCCAAAACCGTTAAGCCCCCATGGGAACCCTACAGTCTGCAGAGAGTCCTGGGGGGTCCCCCCAAAACGTTAAGTCCCCATGGGACCCCTACAGACTGCAGAGAGGCCTGGGGGGTCCCCCCCAAACAGTTAAGCCCCCATGGGACCCCTACATACTGCAGAGAGGCCTGGGGGGTCTCCCCGAACTCCCTAAGCCCCTTTGGGACCCCTACAGCCTGCAGAGACACCTGGGGGGTTCCCCCGAACTCCGGAATACACCCAGGGACCCATACAGCGTTCAGAGAGGTCTGGGGGGTCCCCCCGAACACCGTATCCCCCCTGGGACTCCTACAGCATTCAGAGAGGCTTGGAGGTCCCCCCGAAACCCATAAGCCTCCCTGGTATCCCTACAGCCTGCAGAGAGGCCTGGGAGGGTCTCCCCAAACCCCGTGAGCTCCCCAGGGTCACCTACAGCGTGCAGAGCGGCCTGGGGGTCCCCCCCAAACAGTTAAGACCCCATGAGACCCCTACAGACTTCATAGAGGCCTGGAGGGTCTCCCCGAACCCCATAAGCCCCCCAGGGACCCCTACAGCCTGCAGAGAGGCCTGGGGCATCCCCCCCAAACCGTTAAGCCCCCATGGGACCACTACAGACTGCAGAGAGGCCTGGGGGATCTCCTCCAAACCTTTAAGGCCCCATGGGACCCCTACAGACTGCAGAGAGTCCTGTGGGGTTCCCCAAACACCGTATGCCCTCCAGGGACCCCTACACTCTGCAGAGAGGCCTGGGGGGTCCCCCCAAAAGCCTCCATGAGACCCTAATAGCCTACAGAGAGGCCTGGGGGCTCCCCCCGAACGCCATAAGCCCCCCGTGGACCCCTACAGCGTTCAGAGAGCCCTGGGGGGTCTCCCCGAAACCCGTAAGCCGCCCTGGGACCCCAACAGCCTGCATATAGGCCTGGGAGGTCCCCCCCAAACCTTTAAGCCCCCATGGGACCCCTACAGACTGCAGAGAGGCCTGGGGGTTCCCCCCAAAACCCATAATCCGCCCTGGGACCGCAAAAGCCTTCAGAGAGGCCTGGGGGTCCCCCCGAAACACGTAATCGGCCTGGTAACCCAAAAGCCTGCAGAGAGGCCTGGGGGGTCCCCCCCCAAACCTTTAAGCACCCTGGGACCCCTACAGACTGCAAAGAGGCCTGTGAGGTCCCCCCAAAACAGTAAAGCCCCCCTAGGACCCCAACAGCCTGAAGAGAGGCCTGGGGGGTACCCCCGAAACCCATAATCCGCCCTTAGACCCCAAAGGACTGCAGAGAGGCCTGGGGTGTCCCCCCCAAACCATTAAGACCCCATGCGACCCCTACAGACTGCAGAGAGGCCTGGGGGTCCCCCTGAACCCCGTAAGACCACTGTGAGCCCTACAGGCTGCAGAGAGGCCTGGGGGGTCGACCCAAACCCCGTAAGCCCCCCAGGGAACCGTACAGCCTGCAGAGAGGCCTGCGGAGTCCCCCGGAACCCCGTAAGCCCCCGGGGACCCCTACAGCCTGCAGAGAGACCTGGGGGGTCCCCCCCAAACCCTTAAGCCCCCATGGGATGCATACAGACTGGAGAGAGACCTGGGTGGTCCCCCCCAAACCCCGTAAGCCCCCCAGGGACCCCTACAGCCTGCAGAGTGTCCTGGGGCGTCCCCCCAAAACCAGTAAAGCCCCCCTGGGACCCCTACAGCCTGCAGAGAGGCCTGGGGGATCCCCCCGAAACCCATAAGCCGCCCTGGGATCCCAAAAGCCTGCAGAGAGGCCTGGGGGGTCCCCCCCAAACCGTTAAGCCCCCATGGGACCCCTACAGGCTTCTGAGAGGCCTGGGGTGTCTCCCCGAACCCCGTAAGCCCCCCCGGGACCCCTACAGCCAGCAGAGAGGCCTGGGGCGTCCCCCCCCAAACCTTTAAGACCCATGGGACCCCTACAGACTGCTGAGACGCCTGGGGGGTCTCCCCGAACCCTCTAAGCCCCACTGGGAACCCTACACCTTGGAGAGAGTGCTGGGGAGCCTCCCGGAATACCTCAAGCCCCCCCGGGACCCCTACAGCCTGCAGAGGGGCCTGGGGGGGTCCCCCTGAACCCCCTAAGACCCCCTGGGACCCCTACAGCCTGAAGAGACGCCTGGGGGGTCCCCCCGAACACCCTAAGCCCCCCATGGAACCCTACAGCTTGGAGAGAGTGCTAACCCTAACCCTAAACCCTGACCCCTAACCCCTGACCCTGACCCTAACCCTAACCCTAACCCTAAGCCCTAACCCTAACCCTAACCCTAACCCTAACCCCTGACCCCTGACCCCTGACCCTGACCCTAACCCTAACCCTAAACCCTACCCCTACCCCTACCCCTACCCCTACCCCGACCCCTGACCCTGACCCTGACCCTGACCCTGACCCTAACCCTAACCCTAACCCCTCTTCCATTTTTTAGTCCCAACGCGCCAAAAAAAACTCTAACCCTAACCCTCACCCTCACCCTCACCCTACCCCTACCCCTACCCCTACCCCTAACCCTCACCCTCACCCTCACCCTCACCGTACCCCTAACCCTAACCCTAAACCCTAAACCCTAACCCTAACCCTAATCCCAACCCCAACCCCAAACCCCAAACCCAAACCCAACCCCTACCCCTACCCCTACCCCTCACCCTCACCCTCACCCTCACCCTAAACCTAACCCTAACCCTAACCCTAACCCTACCCCTACCCCTACCCCTCACCCTCACCCTCACCCTAACCCCTAACCCTAACCCCTAACTCTAACCTAACCCTACCCCTAACCCTCACCCTCACCCTCACCCTAACCCCTAACCCTAACCCCTAACTCTAACCCTAACCCTACCCCTAACCTACTACCCCTACCCTACCCTACCCCTACCTACCCCTACCCTAACCTAACCTACCTCAACCCTAACCATAACCCTAATCCGAACCCCTGACCCTGACCCTGACCTAACCTAACCTAACCCTAACCTACTAACCCTGACCTGACCCCACCTAACCTAACCTAACCCTAACCTCACTAACCTAAACCTAAACCTAAACCTAACCTAAACCCTTAACCTAACCTAAGCCTAACCTAACCTAACCTAACCCTAACCTAACCCTAACCTAACCTAACCTAACCTAACCTAACCTAACCCTACTACTACTACTACCCTAACCTAACCCTAACCCTAACCCTAACCCTAACCCTAACCCTACCCTCACCTCACCTCACCCTCACCTGACTGACCCCGACCCCAACCCCAACCCCAACCCTACCCCTACCCCTACCCCTACCCCTAACCATAACTCTAACCCTAAACCCTAACCCTAACCCTAATCCCTAACCCCTAACCCCTAACCCTAACCCTAACCCTCACCCTAACCCTAACCCTAACCCTACCCCTACCCCAAACCCTAAACCCTGACCCTGACCCTAACCCAACCCCAAACCCAACCCCTACCCCTAACCCTACCCCTAACCCTACCCCTACCCCTACCCCTACCCCTAACCCTAACCCTCACCCTCACCCTCACCCTAACCCTAACCCTAACCCTCTCCCTCCATGGTAATTACTGGAGAAATAATAAAGAATTTGATTTTGCTGCACCCAAACAAAAAGCGAGAACTGAGTTTTTCTTTGACATCAGTGATGTTGGGTTGGGTGGGGCGGGTACATATATAGTTTGCTGCCATGCCTGGCCACAAGGGGTCACTACCACAGGGGAGGGGGCTTACAAATATGGCAATGTAAAACAAAACACAAACAAAGCTTGTTTCTTTAAAGAAATTTGTTACGAACAGTAATTTCTCACCCTAGATATTGTTACAGGCAGATTGCAGAAAGTCTTGAAAGGCAGATGCATTGGTCTGCAGCTTGAGACCTCAGGTATTATTACTCACAACAAGCCCTTCCAGCTTGGGCTCAACCCTTCTCCCACCAGTTCAGTTCTTGCTTCCAGGTGCTTTTTAGTGTCTCTTTGGGTGGGCAGGCAGAGGAGAACCATGATTATGTCACTCCCCTGCCTTATATAGCTCTTGTGTAAGGTGGAAACCCTGTGTCTTCCAGTGGCAAAACACTGGCATTCCAAAAGGGCAGGAGGGGTATCCAGTACCAGGTGACTCATTGCTCATAAACTGTCTCCAGCATCCACAGGAAGACTAAGCTCTTTTACACTCCATTGTCTTTGCTAATGGGCTATTACCACTGTCTAGCTTTCTCGTTATACCTGAAGGGATAGTTGGGGGTGACATCCAAAGTAAAACATTTTAAATACAGGTACATAGGCAATATTCCTAACTTCAGATACAGAAATGATACAGGCATACAAACTGGATAATTACATTGAGTAAATCATAACCTTTCTAATGATATCTTACCTGAGCCATCTTGCATGAAGTACATCCCAGTTATGTCATATCCATATCATAAGCATATTTTCATAAAGAATGTGGACTGTCATCCTGGATGAGAGGATGCATGCAGTTAGCTAATTTCTGTGTTATGTGAAGTACTTCTCTATGTTTCTTTTAAACCACGGGTCTATTAATTCCATTGGAAGTTATGTGAGGGGGTAAAGAGCATTTACTGAGTATATCTCCACCCATGGCTGATGTTATAGACCTCTATCCTATGCCCCCCCTTAGTCTCTTTTCTAAGCTGAAGAGTCCCAGTTTCTTTAATATCGTGCATGGAAGTTGTTCCATATCCCTAAGCATTGCTGTTGCATAGCAGACTATTGTCCGACCTTCCCCTTGCCTTTATCCTAACCAAAATGCTCACATCCTCCAAAGGAAGATAGAGTCACTATAAACAATGAACACAGCCCACTGACCAATTACTCACATCCAGTAATGTGGAAGGAAGAGCATTGAGGGCCGAGAATCTCTGGTTACAGGCAATTCACCGTCCTGGATGTTAATCGTAGTTCAGGAAAATTATTACTTTCCTTTCCCTGGGCCCTGACAACTTGCTGAGAAGGATGCAAGTGTAAGCAAAGTCATAATGAGCACTACCTTGACATCTGGTAGTGAGCTGTGGAAAAGGATTTCAGCGGCTGATCTCATTTGCCTGGGCACACCCACCCTGCTTAATGTGATTGACTGCCTGCACAAATGGTCACTTTAGCTGCTGTGGGATCCCCAGTCTCTTTGTTTTGGGGGCAGGAGTAATAAAGGGTGGTTATGTGAATCAAAGACAGTAGAACCACCAGCCACCTCAATCCTTCCTGCATCTGCGCAAGGATCTGAACCACAGGTAGAGAAAATGGCTCCACATTTGGAACCTTAACCCAGGTTACACAGCCCTTCAGCATTCAATGGGGTTTTACCACACAGAATTTGATAAGAGCTCTGTCCCTGGAATGTCTTCCCATTAGAATCATAAAATCATAGAATATCAGGGCTGGAAGGGACCTCAGGAGGTATCTAGTCCAACCTCCTACTCAAAGCAGGACCAACCCCAACTAAATCATCCAAGCCAGGGCTTTGTCAAGCCTGACCTTAAAAACCTCTAAGGAAGGAGATTCCACCACCTCACTAGGTAACCCATTCCAGTGCTTCACCACCCTTCTAGTGAAAAAGTTTTTCCTAATATCCTACCTAAACTTCCCCCACTGCAACTTGAGACCATTACTGCTTGTTCTGTCATCTGGTAGCACTGAGAACAGTCTAGCTCCATCTTCTTTGGAACCCCCCTTTCAGGTAGTTGAAAGCAGCTATCAAATCCTCGTTCATTCTTCTCTTCTGCAGACTAAATCCCAGTTCCCTCTGCCTCTCCTCCTAAGTCATGTGCCCCAGCCCCCTAATCATTTTTGTTGCCCTCTGCTGGATTCCAATTTGTCCACAGCGTTTCTGCAGTGGGGATCCCAGAACTGCACGCAATACTCCAGATGTGATCTTGCCAGTGCTGAATAGAGGTGACTAATCACTTCCCTCGATCTGCTGGCAATGCTCCCACTAATGCAGCCCAGTATGCCATTAGCCTTCTTTACAACAAGGGCACACTGTTGACTCATATCCAGCTTCTTGTCCACTGTAATCCCCAGGTCCTTTTTAACCACCACCTTTTGCTCCAACTGGGGATCAGATGAATCTGAGCCCCGGAGAGTACAGCAGAACATGGGTGGCATGTGAGTCCTGCATTTGGGGAGGCTTGGGATGACCACCAGACGCTCCCTAGGGGTGGGGGAGTCCTGTCCCTCTGCTCTGCCCTCGCTTGGCCTCCTTCCCCCCTCCGCAGGTCCAGCTCCCTATTGGCCCACTCTGCACAATGCTTGTGCTTCTCTCTCCCTTCCCAAGGCCCCACCGCCTGCTGCTGACACCTCTCTGTCCCCTCCCGCGATGCCCCCCCCCGCCTGCCACTCATGCCACTTTCGCCCCCTTCTCCTGAGGCCCTGCTGCCTGTACCGCTCTGCCCCCTGCCCAGAGGACCCCCGCCTGCAGCTCGCACCTCTTCGCCCTGCTAGGGTTGCCAACTTTCTAATTGCACAAAACTGAACACCCTAGCCCTTTCCCTTCCCTGTGGACCTGCTCCTCCACTCACTACATTTCCTCTCCCTCAGTGGCTCGCTCTCCCCCATCCTCACTTATTTTCACTGGGTTGGGGTAGGGGGGTTGGGGTGTGGGAGGGGATGAGGGCTCTAACTGGGGGTGCGGGGCCAGAAAAGAGGGGCTCAGGGTATGGGATGGGGCTTCCAGCTCAGGGAGGGAGTTGGGGTGTGAGCTCTAGGGATGAGGGGTTTGGGGTACAGGAGGGGGCTCCATGCTGGGGGGTGGGGAGGGCGAGGGATTTCACCTGTGGGAGGGGGCTGTGGGTTGAGGCCGGGGGGTGGGGTGAAGGAGCGGGTATGGGCTCTGGGCTGGAGGGGGCAGGCTCTAGGGTGGGGCCAGGGATGAGCAGTTTGGGGTTTAGGAGGGGGCTCAGGGCTGGGGCAGGGGTTTGGGGCTCAGGCTTACCGCGAGCAACTGCCAGTCAGCAGCACAGCCGGGCTAAGGCAGGCTGCGTGCCTGCCTTGGCACCGCACTGTGTGCCGGAAGCAGCCAGCAGGTCCGATTCCTAGGCGGGGTGGCAGGGGTGGGCATGAGGCTTTTGCCCACAGGCACCACTCCCACACACCAGGAACCAGCCAATAGGGTTGTGGAGCCAGTGCTCAGGGAGGGGGTAGCCACCCCCACCTAGGAGCTGGACCTGCTGTGACGCATGCAGCAGGACATGGGCACCTCCCACTCCAGGCAGCAGTACACATCTGCCACCAACTCCTGTATACCCTCCACCTCCTGAGGGGCTGGTTGTGTGACTGCTTCACTCCAAAAGTTCAGTCACACAGTTCCCTCTCTAGGCCTGAACTACAGGCTGCCTTGCTTGGGCAGAATATGATATAACCTCTTTGTCCTGGGCAAAACTTATGTCAACAAGCCTTGGGCATTTTGCCCACTTATGCCCTGCCCACCTACAGATGTTACATCTCAGGGCTCTCAGATCCCTTGGATAAGGTCTCCCCACCCACTGGCCGCAACCACGCTTTGGGTTTACCCAAATCCCCCTTCTGGGATGGCTCCATTTGTTCCCTTTCCCAGGACCCATGCTTATGCAATTCCCCTTTGGTTTTCTCGCTTCATATCCCGACGTACTTGCCACAACACATCTGCCAACTGACCTACACTATGCAAAGCCTTAAGCTTCCTGTCCACTAATCACATGTTAAGCTTGTGGGGGACAGATCTCCTTGGGTTGGAACTCTACCAGGTCATAGAAATCCTGCAGTGTAGTGACACCTACACCCTTATCTCATTTGTGGAGATAGTCTCCTATCAGCGTGGTACCTTCAATGTAGGCCACACCTGGGGGTCTTTTGCACACCCCCAAAACCGCTTCCTATAAGCCCCAGGTGTCAATTCTAACTTAAGCAGCAAAGCCTTTTTGACTTGTTCATAGTCCCTAGCATCAACTCCATCCAGCTGACTGTGCACCTCTATGGCATCTGGACCAAGTAAGGGGATGAGGCAGCACACTTCCATAAGCATCTGCAGGCACACTCAGCCAGTGCTGTCAACCAGCACGGGTCTATCAGTCAACTGAAACACAGCATAGGACGAACTTAGCATAGAGGAATGAAGGTTAAAGCACAGTCCTTTCTGGGCAACCAGAGTCCAGCCAACATGTAGTGAACACTAGTTTTCAAGCTTTGGCTGTCCCTCTGACATTATCTGATTAAAATATGACCATGCAGATCATTGTTGCTAACACTGTGATATAATTGTAACAAATCTTGCACACAGTATGTCAGATAAGGTGTCTATGGAAAGGTTATAATTTGCTGAATATGATTATGCTATTTGTATGCATGTATCATTTCTGTATCTGAAGCAGAGCCGGCTACAGGCAGCAGCCGAGCAAGCTCGTGCGGGGGAGTGGGGGAGGGCAGAGTCTAAGGGGTAGCATTCCATCCAATCTTAGGGTGGCACGGCTGCCTTTTATTTTTTATTTTTTTGGTTCGCTGCTCCGGCTGCCCTGCGCCCTGGTGGTTTTTTTATTTTTGTTTGTTTTTCTTTTGTTTCGCTGACTTTCAGTGCACCGCTGTAGGCGGTGGCGGCGGCGTGGAGCACCGTGCTGGGAGTTGGCTGTGCGCTCCATCTGCCCCAGCCGGTGCCAGATCTGCAGCAAGCCCGGCAGCCCGTGTCCTTCCCTCCCCGCCAACTGACTTTCAATTCACCTGCGGGCAGGAATGGCACGGAGCCCTCCTGGCAGATGGCGTGGCGGGAGGGGTGGAGTGGTGAGTGCCCTGGCTGAAGGAAGCCTTGGCCACCCCCACCTTCTCTTTCTCCTCCCCACTCCCTCCCCACCCCTGGCTAGCTGGGGTACGCAGTCCACTGCCCGGGGCATGTCTGCAGCGCAGGGAGTCCCACTAGCCTAAGTGCAGCAAAAAAGTGGAACTGAAAGTTTGCATCTTTTTTTTTTGGTTCGCTGCTCTGGCCTCCCTGCACCCTGTTTTTTTTTTTTTTTTTTGTTGTTGCTTGGGATGGCAAAAAAGCCAGCCGGCCCTGATCTGAGTTATGATTATTAACTCTGTACCTGTATTTCAAATGTTTGCACCTGTGGAAAGACCAACAAGGTGTTTAGCCAATACATCTTGAAGGGCCTATTCAAGTTAAATGGCTCATCAAGCAACACTTAACTCACAATGGACCATGGGCGATGCCTATCTACACTTAATGGCCTTTCCTGTGATGGCCTATACTATGACTAAGCAAAAGCATGCATGGACATGACTTGCCCATGTGACTCCAAACACCATCTTGTTCCCTGTAGTTTTCCACACGAACAATGGGTTTCTCTTCACTTGGCAGAAGCTATAAAAGGCCGTGGAAACACCTCCATTTTTGCCTCTTTCCTGCTCAAATCTCTGAACTATGATGACCTTGTACTAACAGGTGCATTCTAACCAAGGGACTGAGGACCTTCCAATGATTTCAAATCCTAGCAGATTAGGGTTGGAAAAGACCAGTCCAACCCTCTGCTCAAAGCAGGACCAATACCAACGAAATCATCCCAGCCGGGGCTTTGTCAAGCTGGCCCTTAAAAATCTCTAAAGATGGAGATTCCACCACCTCCCTAGGTAACCTAGTCTAGTGCTTCACCACCTTCCTAGTGAAATAGTGTTTCCTAATATCCAACCTAAACCTCCCCCACTGCAACTTGAGACCATTGCTCCTTGTTTTGTCATCTGCTACCACTGAGAACAGTCTAGATCCATCCTCTTTGGAACCTCCTTTCAGGTAGTTGAAGGCTGCTATCAACTCCCCCCTCACTTTTCTCTTCTGCAGACTAAATAAGTCCAGTTCCCTCAGCCTCTCCTTGTAAGTCATATGCCCCAGGCCCCTTTTCAGTTTCATTGGACTCTCTCCAATTTGTCCACATCCTTTCTGTAGTGGGAGTGGGGGACAAAACTGGATGCAATACTCCAGATGTGGCTTCACCAGTGCCAAATAGAGGGGAATAATTCCTTCCCTCGATCTGCTGGCAATGCTCCTACTAATGCAGCCCAATATGCAGTTAGCCTTTTTGACAGCAAGGGCATAGTGCTGACTCATATCCAGCTTCTCATCCACTGTAATCCCCAGGTCCTTTTCTGCAGAACTGCTGCTTAGCCAGTCGGTCCCCAGCCTGTAGCAGTGCATGGGATTCTTTCTAAGTGCAGGACTCTGCACTTGTCCTTGTTGAACCTCATCAGATTTCATTTGGCCCTATCCTCCAATTTGTCTAGGTCACTCTGGACCTGTCATAAACATACAGTTAAGGGTAGCATAAAAATCCCTCCTTTACCTGTAAAGGGTTAAGAAACTCAAATAACCTGGTTGGCACCTGACCAAAAGGACCAATAAGGGGAGAAGATACCTTCAAATCTTTGGGGGAAGGTTTTTGTTTTGTGATCAGTACTTGGTCCTGCTAGTGAAGGCAGGGGGCTGGACTTGATGACCTTTCAAGGTCCCTTCCAGTTCTAGGAGATTGGTATATCTCCAATTATTAAATTAAATTAAATCTCTTGATGTATTCTCTCTGGGACAGCAAGGAACCAGGGCAGGGAAACTACATCTAAAGCAATACCTGAACTAAGCATCTATTACAAATTGTAAGTAATAGGAAGGAAATGTGTTGTATTATCTTTTGTTTTAGCTTGTGAATTTTCCCTAGACTAAGAGGAAGGTTTATTCCTGTTTGTTTTTTTTTTTTTTTTGTAATTGATCAGCAATGTAACAACATTAACTGAGATGACTTTAAGTGAGGAGTTACTGTATTTTATTGTGATAGACCCAGGCCAGTTTGGAACAGCAAAGTAGTAGAAGGCCGATATACTGGCCACTGGATAAGCAGTTTTCTGTTCCCTGACTGACCAGAACAGGGGCTGCTCCAGGCTAATGAGAACACCTGACTCCAATTAACCTGCTAAGAGTCAGGTGAGGCTGTTAAGCACCTGACTCTAATTAAGGCCCCTCTGATGCTATAAAAGGGCTCACTCCAGTCAGGACAAAAAGAGCCAGGGAGCCAAAGGAGAGGAAGCGTGACTGAAGGGCTGAGTAATGCAGACACCCTGAAACCACTGGAAAGGGAGCCCTAAGATAAGGGTGAAGAAGGCACTGAGACAGAGAGAGAGAGAGAAGTGGGGGAGCTGTGGGGAAGTGGCCCAGGGAAATGTAGCAACTCTGGCAGTGAAAGGTCAGCTGCCAACAGCTGCTGCCATTAGGCTCCCTGGGCCGTAGGGTGACCAGACACCAAGTGTGAAAAATCAGGACAGGGCGTGGGGGGTAATAGGAGCCTATAGAAGAAAAAGACCCAAAAATTGGGAACGTCCCTATAAAATTGGGACATCTGGTCACCCTACTGGGCCGGAACTCAGAGTAGAGGGTGGGCCTGGGTTCCCCCCAACCTGCCACTAAAGAAACACCTCCTGGGAAGGGAAGATGGGTCCCTGTCAGGACAGGAGATTCAACTGTTCTTGAATAAGTCAGTAGGGACAACAGAGACTGTGGGAATTCTCACCAACCTCCTTGCTGGTTTATGATGAAAAGGGCTCAGTAGACTGTACCCTGTCCCTACAGAGAGGACTACGTGGAGGGTCACAGTGAGCCTCTGAGGCTAGCATAAACTGCCTGGAAGTGTAGGACCCACGGGGACAAGGTCGGAGCTCTGCTACAGTATGTATTTGATTCCTTTAGCCAATTTCAAGTCTCGCCTTTCTTTCTTTTTTATAAATAAATCTTTAGATTCTAGATACTAAAGGATTGGCAACAGCATGATTATTGGGTAAGATCTGAGTTAATATATTGACCTAGGTGCATGGCTGGTCCTTTGGGATCAGAAGAACCCTTTTGTTCGATGAAATTGGTTTTAAGTAACCACTCTTCATTAAGCCTAGTGTTTTTGGTGGTGATACAAGAACTGGAATGCCTAAGGAGACTGCTTTTCTGACCTCTTGTTAGCCAGTGTGGTGAAATAAGTTTACTTTTGTTGCTGGTTTGGAATATCTTATGGGAGAATAACCATGTTTTGGAGTGTGTCTGCCTTATTTCTCAGCAGTTTGTCCTGAATTTGGTATTCTGACTTGTGACCCACAGAGGCACGGTGACACCCTCCATCTGATCTCCTTTGTCAGACTCCCAGGTGTGCCCCAGCTGCCTCTAGCAGCCAACACTTAATTTCCCCCCTCTCCCCAATCCTTTGCTTCTAAGCTGGGGAGATGCGGCTCTATCTCCCTATTGAGCGGTGGGGAAGTTCATATTTTTCTGGATCACTGGTTGCTAGTTGTCCACGTGTGGTCACTGGATTTGCCATTGTCTTCTCAAGTGCTCCACTGAGATGGGACCTAAGGCCCCAGATGTCTAGGCACCATTCACACCTGTGTCTTAGCCTGCCCCAAGAGCAAACAGTTCCTTTTTTACCCACTAGGTAACAATGCAGCATATAGGGGAAACCGAGACACACATAGGCATCATAAAAATATTACAAAAAATTCCCACTTTGTCACAGATGAGAACAGATGAGGTTCCTAAAATGAAGTCTAAATTTAAAAAACCCAGATGCATCTGCAGTTTGGAATTGAAGTACACAAGCCCTTAACCCTTCTTAGCAGAATTACACTGTATTAAATATACTGGGTTTTTTTGTTTTTTTGTGAAAAGTTAAAATAGTAACAAAATGCATGGGTGAAAAGTTTAATCATGGGACCAACAGCCTCCGTATATTTGGCATCCTTAATTAGGGAACTCACCCAAGAGAATTACAATTTTATATCAAGCAATCCACACATTAAGATCCAAAACCATTTTGCATTAACTTTATTTTGAAAAACAAGGAAATTAAAATATTGTTTCCATTCTCTTTTGGAGGTGATTATGTTTCATATAAAATCCAAGAGCAAAAATATTTGTTACAAATATTCATAAAAGGATAATGAAATCGACATAATATACAACTATGAAATCTATCTATATTAGTCAGCAATTAAAAGAAATCAGATTAAAAAGGATCTCTTGGTCAAAACATTGTTATACATTTGGAATATTCGTTCAGTTGTGTTATTTAACATTTAAATACAGACAAAATATTTGTTACAGCACTTCTGAATTTTCAAAAGCTGCCAAGATCCTAAGGCTTAAAGACAAGTTCAGAAATGCCATATCTTCTCTCTGAATTGAAGAGTTACAGAAAAGCAAAAGTGATGTTTTAAACCAACAGGCAGGCATTAAGAAGAACAAATGGCTCCACCCCTAAAACCAAGCACACACATACTGTACCACAGAGAGCAAAGAAAGGAATGAAGGCAGAGGAGAGGCTTTGAGTCCTTTCTATGGTTTGAGAGAGCAGGGCTGTAGTATCAGGGTACCCTGTCTGCAACAGCTGCATTTGTTGCTACACAAGAAAACAGTGAGCAGGAGCAAGAACTCTCAGGCACAGATAAAATCAGTTTGTCTTAATTTTACTTCAGTGATCAAGAAAAACCTGGAGGAGCCAAAGTGTAGAGACAATGTGTCCAAAGGTGAAGTACAATCTCTCTCCCCAGAGAGAGCTCTGAAGCCTGAACATCCTCAGTAAACATTTCACACTCATGTGCTCTCCTCAGATGCTCCTAGATGGTGTTTCTCTGAGGGAGAGGAAGGGTCTCATGAAGAAACTTCATACTCCCATGCTCAGAGAAGTCAGAAACAACATGATTCTCCCCTTTCAGCAACCACTTTGTAGTTAATAGCCCCTCAATTCCCACTGGCCCACGGGCATGGATACGAGAAGTACTGATTCCAACCTCTGCACCTGCAACCAAGAGGGAGGTTTAGATACAAAATGATAAAAGGGAGTTTTGTGCAGTTAGCTCTTCGGTGGGAGCATTTTCTGCCTTCAGTTCTATAATTTACTTTCTTCTAAGAGGGAAAGAGAAAAGCCATTAGCTTGTCTTTCCCATTCCATTTTTGCAGGGTCCAGAGCAGTATTGTTCAATTTATATTTTAGAAATTAAAGTAGTATTAAACTGCAGACGTGTATTTTTATTCTTCTTCCTGCCATCACCATCACAAAAGTATCTTTTCTTTAACATTGTTCCTATGGCTCATCACATTTCATTTTTCAAAAAATGTTGAGTCCATAAACAGATCCCAATCTGGCATCTTAATTAAGAAAAAAAAAACCCTAACTTCCTAAAACTGAGACTGAGTTTGTGTTTGAGTGTCTCGTCCCTTCACGCTCTAGGGCAGGATCTGCCAGGACATGAAGTCATTATATTTATACCATGAAGCAGCAGCTGCGGCCAGGCAGTGTTCCAGTTGTCAGAGTCGGAGCAGCTACAGAGACAATCTCCTGTAGTTGTGCTCCAAACAAGGGTGCTTCCTTCACTCTCTCTCTGAAAGTCCCAGAAGCCTGGTGAGAGGAGGCTGGTGCTGCTGCTTCTTTAAGCACAAGAGCAGTCATGCAGTTCCTCTACAGCACTGCCTTCTCTCTCTCCCTCACTTCAGTTCTGACATTTTAGTAGCCAGTAGCACTGCCTGCTGAAGTATGCGTGAGTTGGGATGGTAAGACATTTATTCATTTCTAGTTCTACCAACAGGATGGATAAAAACTGTTTTAAAAAATAAGAATTTGATTTAAATAGGTTTATTTTTTAAAGTATTTAAAATTAAATGTATGACCTGTGGTAAGCAAAAATGTACTATAATCTAGTAAAATAATTTAAGTTAAATGAAGATAATATTCAAGCAGTACATGCTTGCTGCAGAAGTTTTAAAGAAAGTCAAACCACTGAACTAGTGGAAGTCATTGGCTAAGTACCTGGTGCCAGAGTTTGTTGCAGCGCTAAACCAGCTTTTGACAGCAGCAGCCTCTTCTGCAGATGCAGAAAGAATATTTTCTATATTTCAGTTATTTTACTGTGTCATGGCTACTTCTTTCAAAGTTGAAAGACTAACTGGGAATTGAAAAAGCAGGAAACCTTATTTCATTCTTCCAATCTATGAATAAAGAATGAGTTCTGAGAAGATGGGCTATCCAGTTTATTGCACTGAGTGTTGCATGTATGATTACCTGCCCTGTGGGCGGGTGGCGTATGTGTGCAGTCGGTGCAAGGAGCTCCTGGCCCTCAGAGACCATGTACGGACTTCGGAGGCCAGGGTGGCGGAACTGGAGGAGCTAAGAGAGGCAGAGAGGTATGTTGATGAGGCTTTCCGGGACACTGTAGAATTGTCCCACCTCCGCTCAGACAGCACCTGCGCTGTAGAGGAGGAAGAACGGCCCAGGGAAGCAGAGCAGTCAATGGGAGCAAAGGGAAACCTTCCCGTAGTTGGGACCCTCCTTCCAGATGGTGCTGGGGTTGCCTCTCGCACTGAGGTTGCCTCTCCGGGGGAGGGAACTCCAGTTTCTAGGAAAAGGCAGGTGTTAGTCATGGGAGATTCGATTATTAGAAACATAGATAGCTGGGTTTGTGATGACCAGGAGAACCGTATGGTGACTTGCCTGCCTGGTGTGAAGGTTGCGGATCTCTCGAGGCATCGAGACAGACTTATGTGTAGTGCTGGGGAGGAGCCAGTGGTCGTGGTACATGTAGGTACCAATGACATAGGGAAGGGTAGGAGAGATGTCCTGGAAGCCAAATTTAGGCTGCTAGGGAAGAGACTGAAATCCAGGACCTCTATGGTGGCATTCTCAGAAATGCTCCCAGTTCCACGCGCAGGGCCAGGTAAGCAGGCAGAGCTTCAGAGTCTCAACGCGTGGATGAGACGATGGTGTAGAGAGGAGGGGTTCACGTTCATTAGGAACTGGGGAAACTTCTGGGATGGGAGAAGCCTATACAGGAGAGATGGGCTCCACCTAAACCAAAGTGGAACCAGACTGCTGGCACTAAATATTAAAAAGGTTGTAGAGCAGTTTTTAAACTAGGAGATGGGGGAAAGCCAACTGCTGCAGAGGAGCATGTGGATCGGACACAGACTTCTCTTAGGGGAGAGTCTGATGATAGAGAATCTCCAGGTTATAGTCAGGAGCAGAGGACGGAAGAGGATAATGTAAGGGCCGGATCAGATGATAAACAGTCGCATAAAAAAAGAATCTGGCACATCAGAAAAAGGCAGACTAATAAACAGGGACAAGTTTTTAAAGTGCTTGTACACAAATGCTAGAAGTCTAAATAATAAGATGGGTGAACTAGAGTGCCTTGTGATAAAGGAGGATATTGATATAATAGGCATCACAGAAACCTGGTGGACTGAGAGCAATCAATGGGACACAATCATTCCGGGGTACAAAATATATCGGAAGGACAGAACAGGTCGTGCAGGGGGAGGAGTGGCACTATATGTGAAAGAAAGTGTAAATTCAAATGAAGTAAAAATCTTAAGCGAATCCACATGTTCCATAGAATCTCTATGGATAGAAATTTCATGCTCTAGTAAAAATATAACATTAGGGATCTATTATCGATCACCTGACCAGGACAGCAATAGTGATGATGAAATGCTAAGGGAAATTAGAGAGGCTATCAAAATTAAGAACCCAATAATAGTGGGGGATTTCAATTATCCCCATATTGACTGGGAACATTTCACTTCAGGACGAAATGCAGAGATAAAATTTCTCGATACTTTAAATGACTGCTTCATGGAGCAGCTGGTACGGGAACCCACAAGGGGAGAGGCAACTCTAGATTTAATCCTGAGTGGAGCGCAGGAGCTGGTCCAAGAGGTAACTATAGCAGGACCGCTTGGAAATAGTGACCATAATACAATAGCATTCAACATCCCTGTGGTGGGAAGAACACCTCAACAGCCCAACACTGTGGCATTTAATTTCAAAAGGGGGAACTAAACAAAAATGAGGGGGATAGTTAAACAAAAGTTAAAAGGTACAGGGACTAAAGTGAAATCCCTGCAAGTTGCACGGGCCCTTTTTAAAGACACCATAATAGAGGCCCAACTTCAATGTATACCCCAAATTAAGAAAAACAGTAAAAAGTAAAAAAGAGCCACCGTGGCCTAACAACCATGTAAAAGAAGCAGTGAGAGATAAAAAGACTTCCTTTAAAAAGTGGAAGTCAAATCCTAGTGAGGCAAATAGAAAGGAGCACAAACACTGCCAACTTAAGTGCAAGAGTGTAATAAGAAAAGCCAAAGAGGAGTTTGAAGAACGGCTAGCCAAAAACTCCAAAGGTAATAACAATGTTTTTTAAGTACATCAGAAGCAGGAAGCCTGCTAAACAACCAGTGGGGCCCCTTGATGATCGAAATACAAAAGGAGCGCTTAAAGACGATATAGTCATTGCGGAGAAACTAAATGGATTCTTTGCTTCAGTCTTCACAGCTCAGGATGTTAGGGAGATTCCCAAACCTGAGCTGGCTTTTGTAGGTGACAAATCTGAGGAACTGTCACAGATTGAAGTGTCACTAGAGGAGGTTTTGGAATTAATTGATAAACTCAACATTAACAAGTCACCGGGACCAGATGGCATTCACCCAAGAGTTCTGAAAGAACTCAAATGTGAAGTTGCGAAACTATTAACTAAGGTTTGTAACCTGTCCTTTAAATCGGCTTCAGTACCCAATGACTGGAAGTTAGCTAATGTAACACCAATATTTAAAAAGGGCTCTAGGGGTGATCCCGGCAATTACAGACCGGTAAGTCTAACGTCAGTACCGGGCAAATTAGTCGAAACAATAGTTAAAAATAAAATTGTCAGACACATAGAAAAACATAAACTGTTGAGCAATAGTCAACATGGTTTCTGTAAAGGGAAATCGTGTCTTACTAATCTATTAGAGTTCTTTGAAGGGGTCAACAAACATGTGGACAAGGGGGATCCGGTGGACATAGTGTACTTAGATTTCCAGAAAGCTTTTGACAAGGTCCCTCACCAAAGGCTTTTACGTAAATTAAGCTGTCATGGGATAAAAGGGAAGGTCCTTTCATGGATTGAGAACTGGTTAAAGGACAGGGAACAAAGGGTAGGAATTAATGGTCAATTCTCAGAATGGAGAGGGGTAACTAGTGGTGTTCCCCAAGGGTCAGTCCTAGGACCAATCCTATTCAATTTATTCATAAATGATCTGGAGAAAGGGGTTAACAGTGAGGAGACAAAGTTTGCAGATGATACTAAACTACTCAAGATAGTTAAGACCAAAGCAGATTGTGAAGAACTTCAAAAAGATCTCACAAAACGAAGTGACTGGGCAACAAAATGGCAAATGAAATTTAATGTGGATAAATGTAAAGTAATGCACATTGGAAAAAATAACCCCAACTATACATACAATATGATGGGGGCTAATTTAGCTACAACGAATCAGGAAAAAGATCTTGGAGTCATCATGGATAGTTCTCTGAAGATGTCCACGCAGTGTGCAGAGGCGGTCAAAAAAGCAAACAGGATGGATGTTAGGAATCATTAAAAAGGGGATAGAGAATAAGACTGAGAATATATTATTGCCCTTATATAAATCCATGGTATGCCCACATCTCGAATACTGTGTACAGATGTGGTCTCCTCACCTCAAAAAAGATATTCTAGCACTAGAAAAGTTTCAGAAAAAGGCAACTAAAATGATTAGGGGTTTGGAGAGGGTCCCATACGAGGAAAGATTAAAGAGGCTAGGACTCTTCAGCTTGGAAAAGAGAAGACTAAGGGGGGATATGATAGAGGTCTATAAAATCATGAGTGATGTGGAGAAAGTGGATAAGGAAAAGTTATTTACTTATTCCCATAATACAAGAACTAGGGGTCACCAAATGAAATTAATAGGCAGCAGGTTTAAAACAAATAAAAGGAAGAAGTTCTTCATGCAGCTCACAGTCAACTTGTGGAACTCCTTACCTGAGGAGGTTGTGAAGGCTAGGACTATAACAATGTTTAAAAGGGAACTGGATAAATTCATGGTGGCTAAGTCCATAAATGGCTATTAGCCAGGATGGGTAAGAATGGTGTCCCTAGCCTCTGTTCGTCAGAGGATGGAGATGGATGGCAGGAGAGAGATCACTTGATCGTTGCCTGTTAGGTTCACTCCCTCTGGGGCACCTGGCATTGGCCACTGTTGGTAGACAGATACTGGGCTAGATGGACCTTTGGTCTGACCCGGTACGGCCGTTCTTATGAGATTTTTTCTAAAATTTTCAATGACTTGGTGACTAGAAACAATCAGTTCTAATCACTAACTACAGATAATACTTGCTTTAATAAATGAGTTAGTTTTAAATATGAAACATGTTTTGATAATTTTTTCATCTGATTCAGCAGATTTAAGGTTGCTTTATTAAATAAACCAATTTTAAAATGCTGTTTTTATGCATTTTAATTGATTCCAATTTCCATATAAATGGAGTTTGACAAATAATGAAAAATCACTCAGATTTTAAATCAACTGATCCTAGCAAATCCTTGAGCAAGTGGCCAGTGAAACCATTTTGGAACTGAAGCAAAGAAGAATGCAAAATGGAATAAAAAATTGTGATTTTTAGGACATGATCTCTCTTGACTCATAGAACTGGAAGGGACCTCAAGAGGTCATCTAGTCTAGTCCCCTGCACTTATGGCAGGACTAAGTATTATCTAAACCATTCCTGACAGGTGTTTGTCTAACCTGCTCTTAAAGGTCTCCAATGATGGTGTGACACACTATCTCGGGGGAACAGCCTGCACCCCTGTGTTCATCATTATATGATGGTGTGGTGTCTAATGTAAAGTTTGTCATGTCAGGTGTCTTCGGAAGGCTCATGATGCACTGAACATTGAAGTTCGAGGTTGTAATTTTATATATATAGTTATGAGGCTGAAAATGTATCCTCATGGCTTAAAACAAGCCCAGGCAAAACTCTCCAAGAACAAAGGGGCAGTTCACACCTCATCAGGGCATGTATGGGACAAAGCCAGCCCAGCCTCACAGGAACAAAGGACACTGGCCTAAGCAGCAACAAAGGATCCGTTGGACTCTTGAGTCACCCCCCTTCCTTTGGTCAGTTGGGGATACGATGAAGTAATGCTCACCTGACCCTGAAGGGGGTGGGAGCCAAGAGGGAAGAAAGGGAGAGACGTTTGCCATGCTCTTCCTCCTCCATCTATAGACATCACCACCAAAGTGACTGAAGCACTGATCAAAGGGAAGAGCCTGGCTGAAAGGCAACCATCCAGCCTGTTTGTGAGAATCATCTAAGTTTGTAAGGGCACTGAAAGTGTTAAGAGCAGCTTAGAATGTGTTTTGTTTTTATTTCATTTAACCAAATCCAGCTTGTTGTGCTTTGACTTATAATCACTAAATCTTTTGTAGTTAATAAATTTTGTTTATTCTACCTGAAGCAGTGCCTTTGGTTTGAAGCGTTTCAGAGACTCCCCTTGGGATAACAAGCCTGGTGCATATCAATTTCTTTGTTATATTGACAAACTCATAAGCTTGCAGTGTACAGCGGGCATAACTGGACACACTGCAAGACTGAGGTTCCTAGAGTTGTCTGGGACCGGAGATATTGGCTAGTGTCATTCGGTTGCACAATCCAAGCAGCTTACATGCCAGAGGCTGTGCGTGAACAGCCCAGGAGTGGGGGTTCTCACAGCAGAGCAGGGTAAGGCTGGCTCCCAGAGTCAAGGATTGGAGTGATCTAGCAGATCACTGGTCCAGATAAAACCAGGGGAACATCACCGATGGAGATTCCACAACCTCCCTAGGCAATTTATTCCAGTGCTTAACCACCCTGACAGGAAGTTTTTCCTAATATCCAACCTAAACCACCCTTGCTGAAATTTAAGCCAATTGCTTCTTGTCCTATCCTCAGAGGTGAAGGAAAATTTTTTCTTCCTCCTCCTTGTAACAACCTTTTATATACTTGAAAATGGTTATGTCCCTTCTGTCTTCTCTTTTCCAGACTAAACAAACTGAATTTTTTCAAACTTCCCTCATAGGTCATGTTTTCTTGACCTTTAATTATTTTTGTTGCTCTTCTCTGGACTCTCTCCAATTTGTCCACATCCTTCCTGAAATGTGGTGCCCAGCACTGGACACAATACTCCAGTTGAAGCCTAATCAGTGTGGAGTAGAGCAGAAGAATTCTCGTGTTTTGCTTACAACACTCCTGCTAATACAGCCCAGAAGTGTGGTTTGTTTTTTGCAACAGTGATACACTGACTCATATTTAGCTTGTGATTCACTATGACCCCCAGATCTCTTTCTGCAGTATTCCTTACTAGGCAGTCATTTCACATTTTGTATGTGTGCAACTGAATGTTCCTTCCTAAATTGAGCACTTTGCATTTGTCCTTATTGAATTTCATCCTATTTACTTCAGACCATTTCTCCAGTTTGTCAGAACATTTTGAATTTTAATCCTACCCTCTAAAGCACTTGCAACCCCTCCCAGCTTGGTATTGTCTGCAAACTTTGTAAGTGTATGCTGTATGCCATTATCTAAATCATTGATGAAGATATTGAACAGAACCGGACCCAGAACTGATCTCTGTGGGGACCCCCCCTTGTTACGCCCTTCCAGCATGACTGTGAACCAGTGATAACTACTCTCTGGGAACAGTTTTCCAACCGTTTTGCACCTACCTTATAGTCGCTCCATCTAGGTTGCATTTCCCTAGTTTGTTTATGAGACGGTCATGTGAGACAGTATCAAAAGCTTTACTAAAGTCAAGATATACCACATCTACTGCTTCCCCCCTATCCACAAGGCTTGTTACCCTGCCAAAGAAAGTTATCAAGTTGGTTTGACACGATTTGTTTTTGATAAATCCATGCTGTTACTTAGCATCTTGTCAAGTGTCAGAGGGGTAGCCGTGTTAGTTTGGATCTGTAAAAAGCGACAGAGTCCTAGGGCACGTTACAGACTAACAGAAGTGTTAGTCTATAAGGTGCCACAGGACTCTGTCACTTTTTACTTATCATCTTATTATCTTCTAGATGTTTGCAAATTGGTTGCTTAATTATTTGCTCCATTATCTTTCCGGATACAGAAGTTAAGCTGACTGGTTTAATTCCCTGGGTTGTCCTTATTACCCTTCTTACAGACTGACACTATATTTGCCTTTTACCAGTCTTCTCGAATCTCTCCCGTCTTCCATGACTTTTCAAAGATAAAATCGCTAATGCTTCAGATATCTCCTCAGTCAGCTCCTTGATTATTCTAGGATGCATTCCATCAGGCCCTGGTGAGTTGAAGACATCTAATTTGTCCAAGTAATTTTTAACTTGTTCTTTTCCCAACTTAGGCTCTTCAGATCCTACCTCATTTTCACTGGTATTCACTATGTTAGATGTCCAATCACCACCAACCTTCTTGGTGAAAACTGAAACAGTCATTAATCATCTCTGCCATTTCCACATTTTCTATTATTTCCCCCCCTCATTGAGTAACAGACCTATCCTGTCCTTGGTTTTCCTCTTGCTTCTAATGTATTTGTATAATGTTTTCTTATTACCCTTTATGTCTCTAGCTAGTTTGATTTTGTTTTGTGCCTTGGCCTTTATAATTTTGATCCTACATACTTGTGTTGTTTATAGTCATCCTTTGTAATTTGACCTAGTTTCCATTTTTTGTAGGACTCTTTTGATTTTTAGATTATTGAAGATCTTGGTTAAGCCAGGGGGTGTGTGCTATGTGTATGTCCTGTGCTCAGCGTCAATGGAGCATCAATTTTGTTTGGGGGATCTAAATGCTACTGTAATTTAGCAACATTCCATCTTTGTTCTTCAGTTAATCTGGATGGTGTAGTATATTTTTTGATCCTGCCCCAGTTAATTCCATCCACCATACAGACTGTCTCCTAGTCCTATTGGGTAAAAGGTCCAAGTTTCTACTTTTACTACAGTACCTTCTGTAAAACCCTTTTCATTGGCAGGCAGGCAGCACTGTGATCAGAGAAGGGGCAATCCCATCCTCCAGGATTCAGGCAGACATCCTCTATCATACTTAGGGAAAGAGTGAAAATCCCAAATTCAGAGCCCCAGCTGCAAACAGCACAAAATAATTCCACTCAATCCCTTACCAAGTCCAAACCGATATCCATCAGAGAATCGGGTGCTGGCGTTCCAGAACACACAGGCACTATCCACATGCTGGAGAAAGAACTCTGCTGTTTTCTCTGAGAGAAAGAGAAAAATCTGAACAGACACAGATGGAACAAGGCACTCATACCAAGTAATGGGGGCATTATGAAAACCTGAACAGATGTAATGCAATGTGAGACGCTGTTAACTGAGTAGCCATGACCAGAACAATGCTCACATGTCTCTCCACAGCACAGACATCAAACACAAAGATCTGCAAACAGGAGAATGAGGGACTAGGAGGAGGAGGAAATAAACTACAAAGTTCCCCACCCCTTGTAGGGAGAGCTACTATTGCACGACAGGTAAAAATGCATTTCACGCACCAGGTGTCTGAAAATTAGACTGAAGATTGAATAGAGCCATTCAGGTCACTAACCATTCTCTGTGATGATAACATCTGTGTGTGAACTTCCGTACTTGTGGATATGATCAATTGCCTCCTGGATACTGTCCACCACCTCAATGCAACACTCTAGATCCCCATATTCTGTGCGGAGAGATTTTACTTCTGAAGGGCTGAAAGTCAAATACGAGGCAAACTTGGGACCAGCATGAATCTTCACCTGCAAGAACAGAGGATCTGATAGTACTGATCTTTTTTTAAGTGTCTTCCAAGCAGAATGGCCACTTCTCAATCAGATTCTTACTAGAAGCAGTAAGCCAACTGCAGCATAAGTTCTTAGCTTATCTGGACTCCTGAATGGAGTTTTATGTCATTAGCTATAGGAGCAATTTCAGGGAACTTGATGGCCCAGGGAACTAGTAACAGGATATAGTCCGAGTCATGACGGATAGCCAACTGAACATCAGCTCTCAGTATGGTGCTGTAGTTAAAAAGGGCTAAAACAATCCTTTGATGTTAAATAGAGGAATATCAAACAGGAATAGGGAAGCAGCATTACATCTAATACAGCACTGGTGAAATCACTACTGGGGGTATTGTGCCCAATTCTGGTGTCCATATTTCAAAAAGGGACGTTGAAAAATTGGAAAATTCAGTGATGAGCTACAAAAATGACCCAAAGTCTAGAAAAAGGCACTGTACAACAAGAGACTCTGGGCACTCAACCTATTTAGTTTACCAAAATGAAGATTAAAAGGAGATTTCAATCAGGCCCGAATGTCTTTCTGGAATATATGCTTTAGTCCAGTGGTCCCCAACCTTTTTGTGGCCAGTAGCACATTCATGTTTTCAGAAGAGTGTGGCGGGCGCCAACAATTTTTCAAGGGTTATTTTGCATTTGTACATTAAATATGAAAATCATATTTAATATTACATAATTTATGAATCCATAAGATAAAAAAGGTAATTGTACACGTAAAAGGTATTAATTAAATTATTCGTCAATTACTGTTTCACCTTACCATGTGAATTTACTCTTTTTTATCTACCTGTAAGAAAAATTAAGGAGTTTTTACAAAATAAATATCAAACAGTTTTCATCTTAGTTCTCTGTCCCCAGCAGGCGTGAGGCCAGAGAGAAGCTGCAGCCCCGCGCCTGCCGGGGTCAGAGAGCACCGGCGCCTGTAGCCCCGGAGTTCTCTGTCCCCGGCAGGCATGGGTCGGGGCTTCTCTCCCCTGCTGAGCGCTTGGCGGGTGCACATAAATGCCCCGGCAGGCGCCATGGCGCCCACGGGCACCGTGTTGGGGACCACTGCTTTAGTCAAACATAAGTTACTGGGTTCAACACAGGAATAAGTGAATAATGTTCTCTAGCCTATGTCATAAAGGAGGTCAGACTAGATGATCTAATAGTCCCTTCTCTCTTAAGATCTATTCTTTTAAGCACAGTTTCTAACTATCTACATAGAAAAAAGATATCGGACTAGTCTACCAGACAGAGGCATAACACAATCTAAAGTCTGGAAGATGAAGCTAGACAAATGCAAACTGGAAATAACATTAACAAGGCTAATTAAAAATTTGAACAAGTTACTAGTCATTCCTCTCAATTTTAAAGAATTTAAGTGATGAAGGTCTAGTTCAATCACAATTTATCAGGCTTAATACATTAATTGGTTGAAATTCTATGACTTGGTCTACATTACAAAGTTATGTAGATGCAATGCAGCTTGTGTCGACCTAGTTGTGCATCTGAGTCTACATTTTAATTTGTCTCCCACCGATGTAAGCGCCCCGTTACACCACCTCCTTGAGCATCACAGAACTTTGGTCGACATACTTATGTCAATGCAGTGCGAATATAGACACTGCATTACTTATGTTAACCCTATCTGTCCTCCAGCAGCTGTCCCACAATGCCCTACACCAATTGCTCTGGTCACCATTGTGAACTCCACCACTCAGGGGTTATGGAGACCCCTTTAAAGTCCTGCAAATTTTTGAAATTCCTTTTCCTCATTGCCCAGCTTGGTGAGCACAACTAGGAGCTCTCCATTGATGAGTGGAGCTGTTCAGCTGACTATGCTGGCTACACATTCCTGCTTGGAGTAGACAGGATATACTGGATCTCCTGGGCTTGTGGGGGAGAGAAGGCTGTGCAGGCACAGCTCTGAACCTGCTGTAGAAACACTGACAGCTACAAGAAGATTGCTCAGGGATGCAGGACAAGGGGCATGACAGGGTCCAGGAGCAGAGCTGTGTGAAAGCCAAGGAACTGTGCCAGGCACACCAGAAGGTCAGGGGGGCCAACAATCAATCTGATGCCAAACTGAAGATCTGCTGCTTTTACAAAGAGCTGCATGCCACACTTCGAAGACTCCACCACCCACACCACCATGGATACCTCTGAGTATCCCCAGTCATGGGCCAATGCAGTGAACAGCATGAAGGAGGAGGACTTGAAAAAGGAGGAGGAGTATGGAAGACAAGCAACTAAGGGATCCAGCTGTGCAGCAAGCCAGGACATGTTTTTGACTCTATCACAGTCCAGTCAGTCGAGCATGGGCAAGCCCAGTGAAGGGGAAGGAAACTCAGGCAAGTATGTAAATTTTCATTACAGGGATGGCAGCCTCAAAGTAGCTGGACACATCTTTTGTCTTTTCATTAATTTACTTGTGCTACAAGAGGCAGTGGTACAACCAAGAGAGGTTGCTATCTGCTGAGACACTAGAGGAGCAGGATGGGCAGGAGCAAAGACATAATAGCTCAGTGGTTTGAGCATTGGTCTGCTAAACCCAGGGTTGTGAGTTCAATCCTTGAGGGAGCCATTTAGGGATTGGGGCAAAAATCTGTCTGGGGATTGGTCCTGCTTTGAGCAGGGGGTTGATCTAGATACCTCCTGAGGTCCCCTTCCAACCCTGATATTCTATGAAAAGTCACATACTGGCATATGGGGGTGGGGGTTAAACGAATGGGGAGCAGGTGCAAGAGGAAGGAATAGGAGAGTGGTAGGAAAAATGGGTAAGGATCAGACAAAGAACAGACACCAAAAGAATGGGTGCTGGCCTGGTGGGCTAGTAGCAGCATGTGGAGAAGGTCAGGACCAATAGGGTCCCTTGCTCCTAATTCCAGGAGGTGCAGAGAAGGGAACATATGTAGCCCAAGGGAAGGAACAGGATTCATGTTATTCACAAGGGACCACCTAAGGCTTAGCAGCAGCATGAGTTCTGAAAAAACTACTTCCAGGGTCACCTCTATGCAGCACTTTGGGTGGCAGGGAGAAGCAAGGAGCCCCGATGCTCAAATCTCCAGATGGGATGACATTTGCAATACCATCATTTGATTATAAGCCACTAGAAAGATGAGCTGCACATCACTGCTTTCACTCAGTCCTTCTGTCTGCCAAGCCAAATTACTAACCAAAAGTGATTCTCTTTACTAAGTGAGCTGCGCTTGACTAACCTGTTCCACTCTCAACATGTCGATGATCTGGTCAAACAAGGGTGTTCGCAGCAAGTCCCGGTGAATTAATATCGTTTCCAGAGCATTACAGGCAGCAGGATATTCACACTTTGAATCTCTGACTGGGGTTGAAGAATGGACAATTGGTTACATACCACTTCACATTAGAAAGGTGTTGAAAAGCATGTGAGCAGATTCAGCTTTGTTGACCATATCATGCATTCCATGTCTAACTCATGAGAATGAAAAGGCATCTCTCATCTTACCTATTCTGGTGACCTTCTCTACACTGGCCTCTGTATCCACGTATACATGGCAGATCCCTTCACTGTGCCCCATAACCGGGATTCCTTTAGCAGCTTTCTGGATATCCCTAACCAGCTGAGAAGAGCCACGTGGAATGATCAGGTCTATCAGTTTATCCAAATGGCAAAGATCTTCTACTTCCTCTCTGGTGTTCACCTGGAGTAACCAAGCCAAGACACTATTATAGACTTTGAAGGACTTTGAGCATGGTATCTTCCAGAAAGTGCTGTATGTATAGTGCACACACGGTGACAAATCCTAGATTAATTTCTAGGCACTCACCAGCTGCACTGCATCCTTGACCCCATGGATGGAAAGTGCTTCTTGTGTTAGATGATGAAGGATTTGATTGCTATGTGCTGCCTCTTTCCCTCCTTTAAGTAATAAGCCATTTCCACTGGCAATGGCCAAGGCAGACACCTGTCAGAAAGGGAGAGAAGAGATTAGAACCCAGAATACATCTATTAATACAGACATAAGATTCACTATCTTCTCTCACTGGGGAACTGTTAGGCACCAAGCGCACACAGTTCCTTGGTTGAAAATGTAATGTATTTCAGAAATAAATCCATAGTTTTCAAAATACTATTGGCAAGGGGCCAAGTGCTGGGGGATATGCCAAGTGACATGAGAACTTTGGTATGAGGTATGGGATGAACTGGATAATTGTGTGGGCCATCTTCCTCAGGAAAATAAACTTAAGTGTAAGTTTGTTAAATGAATCGACTACTTTCCCTACCCTTCCATGGGATGTTAAGTGTTGAGCTTTTCAAAAGTGTTCAAGACTAAAGTGCATTATTGTGAAGGATTAGAGTTAACCAATGCTCCCTTAGAAAAGAATTAACTTAGTCAACTGCTACCTGAGAAAGCGCCTACTTCAGACAGGAATTAAAATGTTCTTTGATACCTCAAAGATTACAAACAGAGATTGATCATCATGAATGAGTCCAAGAACTGACTAAGTGGCAACTAACGGTGTAGGTCAGGGGTCGGCAACCTTTCAGAAGTGGTGTGCCGAGTCTTAGTTTATTCACTCTAATTTAAGGTTTCGCGTGCCAGTAATAAATTTTAACATTTTTAGAAGACCTCTTTCTATAAGTCTATAATAGTTAACTAAACTATTGTTGTATGTAAAGTAAATAAGGTTTTTTAAAATGTTTAAGAAGCTTCATTTAAAATTAAATTAAAATGCAGAGCCCCCCGGACTGGTGGCCAGGACCCGGGCAGTGTGAGTGCCACTGAAAATCAGCTCATGTGCCGCCTTTGGCACCCGTGCCATAGGTTGCCTACCACTGGTGTAGGTTCATGTGTCAATACTACTGCACTGGATTATGTTCTTAAAGCAAGATTCTCAAATCCACTATGGGCACTTTGCTCCACTCATTCTGGACAGTGGTGGCCAATGAACAACTCCCCCGAGTGGGGAACATCATCATCTGCGTGTTGCCTAAAATAAACAAGTTATCATAGACCTATTAGATATAAATTACACTATAAAAAAGAAATGTATAACTAGATGTGCCTTGCATCACCATCACCACTTTGATTTTATTTTTCAGAGATTAAAGGCCAGAAGGTAGCATTAGAGTCTCTAATCTGACCTTTTATAGAACACAGGCCACAGAATTTCACCCAGTTACCCCTGTATTCAGCCCAGTAACTTGTTGAACTACAGCATATCTTCCAGAAAGGTACTCAGTGTCTATTTGATGACACCAAGACATGGAGAATCCACCACTTCCCTTGGTAGTTTGTTCCAACAGCTAGTCACTCTCACCAATAAATATCTGTGCCTTATTTCTAATTTGAATTTTTCCAACTTAAACTTTCAACCATTGTTTCTTACAGTGCCTTTCTCCACTGGTTTAGTTTAAAGTGGCCTTTAGTACCCAGTATTTTCTCTCAGTGTAGGTACTTATACACTGTAATCAAGTCACTGCTGATCTTTTAAATGTTGTATTCCTTCCCTCTCACCCTGCATCTCCATTTAGTCTTTAGCTTGTAACCTTCTTTGGGGTAGGGAATGTGAAAGACTGTGTCTGCATAGTGCAGTGCTTAGCACATTCTGAAATATAAATATACAGGATTTTAATAATTTGTACACAAAATGCCATATTCAAGTAATAGTAG
The DNA here is from genome assembly GCF_016161935.1 of Mauremys reevesii. Lineage (NCBI taxonomy): Eukaryota > Metazoa > Chordata > Testudines > Geoemydidae > Mauremys > Mauremys reevesii. The sequence goes on from NC_052629.1 coordinate 123,921, forward strand.
GGTCACAATTTCAAACATTCAGAAGTGCAGAAATGAAAGTTATGGTTCTCACAGTAACATTAACTTTGCCCTCATTGTATAACATGTAAAGTGTTATGGTTATTGTAAATGCAAATTTCTCCTGACTCTCTTTTGCAAGGGGAACACTCCAAAATTCATTTGCTAAAACCAGGACACTCAGTGTTTTCAGTCCTGGATGTAGCAAATGGATTTTGGAGTATTCCCCGTGCAAAGGAGAGTCAGGAGAAGTTTGCATTACTGTGGGGACCAGCAGTACACTTGGACCCGAGTTCCTTAGGGGTTCCATAACTCTCCCTTCATCTTCCATTGGGCAATGGCAGAAACAGTAGCACGAGTGATCTTGGAGGGGGACACGGTGATATTGCAGTATGTCGATGACTTACTAATCACCAGGTCAAATGAGAGGGACTGTTTATATAATTTTGTGAGGCTGGATTTAAATTGAGCACGAAGAAAGTTCAATTACAACAGCCAAAAGTCCTGTATTTAGGGCATGAGATAGCGCAAGGAGTAAAGGCACTCACAGTAGACAGAAAGCAGGCAATTCGAGAGTTAAAAAGACCACGGACAGTTAAAGAAGTCCGGAAAGTGCTGGGACTCCTTTATTATTGTAGGATATATATACCGGAGTACTCAGAGGTGGTGGAACCGATTCAAAACCTTACCAGAGGGGGAAAACCTGCAAATGAGTCAGTAATATGGGGCACAAAACAAGAGGAGGCATTAATAAAAATAAAGCAAGCTCTAGCCTCCGCCCCTAGCTTGGGCTTACCCGATATGGGAAAGCTGTTCCACCTTTACTGTAATCACAGTAAGATTCAATACACAGCTGTGCTAACACAGCTCCAGCGACAGACAGCGCCTGGTGGCATACATGTCTACCTTAAGACCCCCTGTATCACAAGGGCTACCAGAGTGCATGGCCACTTTGGATTATGCAACCTGGACTGTAAAAGCCTGCGAGCCACATACCCTCACAGGTATGCTGGTATTAAATACCTCACCCACGCTCATTGACCTCCTCAATACCGGGCGGCTAAAATCCGTAATAGATGCCTGCAGGAGTCAGTGGGAATCAACACTGTGCATGCAAAACCCTAATTTCTCCATAGTGAGGGACAAAGGAATAAATGTAGCTGAATACCTGAACATAGATGGAGAGGTACACGAATGTCTCATAGCTAAGGGAGAGGAAGTGTTGGGAAGAGTTAAGGAAGAGCCACTAGAGAATCCAGACATAATTTTGTATGTAGATGGTTCAAGGAAGTATGAAAATGGAGTGCCATATACAGGATGGGCAGTGGTAATCAGTGATGGAACAGTAATAGCGTCAGGTCAGCTGGATGGTTCAAAATCAGCTCAAGAAGCAGAGCTGACAGCCCTCACTGAAGCTCTAAGAGTGGGAGAGGGCAAAAGGTTCACAGTATACACAGACAGCAGATATGCATTCGGAGTAGTGCATGACTACATGGACATGTGGTCATGCACGGGTTTTTGTAACAACAACCAGCAAGCCCATTAATAATATGGATGCAGTTCAAAAACTAACAGAAGCTGTCAAACTACTATCAGAACTGGCAGTAGTAAAAATAAAAGCACATCATAAAATCTCAAGCAAGGAACAAAAAGGAAACTATCGGGCAGATAAATACGCTAAAGAGGCTGCATAGGCAAACTCTGTCAGGGTTTGTGCAGCTGCAGTGTTTGAGGAGGAAGTGGATTTGAAAAAGCTACATGCAACCATAAGCCCAGAAGAGAAAAGTCAATTAGAAGAAAAGACGGTTACTCACCTTTGTTGTTCTTCGAGATGTGTTGCTCATATCCATTCCAATTAGGTGTGCGTGCACCGCGTGCACGTTCGTCGGAAGATTTTTACCCTAGCAACACTCGGTGGGTCGGTTGGGTCGCCCCCTAGAGTGGCGCCGAATATATACCCCTGCCGACCCAATGGCCCTTCAGTTCCTTCTTGCCGGCTACTCTGACAGAGGGAAAGGAGGGCGGGTTTGGAATGGATATGAGCAACACATCTCGAAGAACAACAGTTACAAAGGTGAGTAACCATTTTTTCTTCGAGTGCTTGCTCATATCGATTCCAATTAGGTGATTCCCAAGCCTTACCTAGGCGGTGGGGTCGGAGTGAGATGTTGCAGAATGCAAAACTGCTGAGCCAAAGGCTGCATCATCTCTGGACTGCTGAACCAGTGCGTAATGTGAGGCAAAGGTGTGGACCGAGGACCAGGTAACTGCATGACATATCTCCTGGATGGGTACATGAGCCAGGAAGGCAGCAGATGAAGCCTGAGCCCTGGTAGAATGTGCGGTGAGGTGGCTCGATGGAACATGAGCCAAGTCATAGCAGGTACGGATGCACGACGTCACCCAAGATGAAATCCTCTGGGAGGAGATAGGTAGGCCCTTCATTCAGTCTGCCACCGCGACGAAGAGTTGGAGCGTTTTACGAAAGGGCTTTGTCCGCTCGATATTAAATGTGAGCGCTCTACGGACGTCCAGGGAGTGCAATTGTTGCTCCCATCGTGATGAGTGTGGCTTTGGGAAGAAGACCGGAAGGTAGATATCTTGGTTGATATGAAAGGCCGATACCACTTTAGGGAGGAAGGCCGGATGTGGTCGCAACTGCACCGTGTCCTTGTGAAACACAGTATACGGTGGGTCCACCGTGAGAGCCCGAAGCTCGGAGACTCGTCTGGCCGATGTAATGGCTACGAGGAAAGCTGTCTTCCAGGACAGGTATAGCAGCAAGCAGGTTGCTAGCGGCTCGAATGGGGCAGTCATAAGTCTGGTTAGAACCAGGTTGAGGCGGGGCAGCATACTTGGGGATATAAGCGCTCCAAGCCCTTGAGGAACCTAGAAACCATGCGAGAACATGGAGTGGCCACTCTCCCCTGGGTGAAAGGTAGAGATGGCCGCCAAGTGCACCCTCAATGAAGATACCGCTAGGCCCTGCTGTTTGAGAGACCAGAGGTAGTCCAAGATGGTAGGGATCGAGACCTCGGTGGGAGTAACACTACGCTTTTCGCACCAGCAAGAGAAACGCTTCCACTTGGCCAGATATGTTAATCGAGTGGAAGGTTTCCTACTACCCAGGAGTACTTGTTGTACCGAGGCAGAGCAACATAACTCGGACTGGCTTAACCACGCAGCAGCCATGCTGTGAGGTGAAGGGACTTCAGGTCTGGGTGGTAAAGTCTGCCGTGGTCCTGAGTTATGAGGTCTGGGCGAAGAGGCAGGGGAATTGGGTTGGCTATCGACAGGTCGAGCAACATGATGTACCAGTGCTGCCTGGGCCACGCTGGAGCGATCATGATCAAGTGGGCTCTGTCCCTGCGGAGCTTTAGTAGGACCCTGTGAACCAGCGGGAAGGGTGGAAAGGCGTAAAGCAGTTGGCTCATCCACGGCATCAGAAAAGCATCTGAGATTGAGCCCGGGGAGAGGCATTGGAAGGAGCAGAACATCTGGCATTTCCTGTTCTCGCAGGAAGCGAAGAGGTCTATGCGGGGAAAGCCCCACTTCCGGAAAACAGAATGGATAACATCCGGACGAATCGACCACTCATGAGACAGGAAGGATCTGCTGAGGCGATCCGCCAGAGTGTTCCGAACTCCTGGGAGAAAGGACACTACCAGGTCTATCAAGTGGGCTATGCAGAAGTCCCAGAGCAGGATGGCTTCCTGACAAAGGGGGGAGGACTGTGCCTCACCCTGTTTGTTTATGTAATACATGGCCATTGTGTTGTCTGTGAACACTGAGACACAACGGACTTGTAAATGCTGTTGAAACGCCTGGCACGCAAGGCATACTGCTCTCAGCTCTCGGACATTGATGTGCAAGGCCAGCTCCTGAGCTGACCAAAGGCCTGGAGTGTGAAGATGACCGAGGTGAGCATCCCAGCCGAGAGACGACGCATCCATCGCCAGGGACATAGAAGGCTGAGGCGGATGGAACGGCATCCCTGCACACACCAGGGACGGCGTCAACCACCAGTCGAGGGAGCCTAGAATGATCGGGGGGATCGTGACGATCATGTCTATGCTGTCTCTGCCCGGGTAGTAAACCGAGGTGAGCCAAGATTGGAGGGGACGGAGGCATAGCCTGGCGTGTTTGGTCACGAATGTGCAGGCAGCCATGTGACCCAGGAGACCGAGACAAGTGCGAGCCGAAGTTGTCGGGAAGTTCTGCAGGCCTTGGATAATTGTTACCATTGCGTGAAACCGAGGCTGTGGTAAGCAGGCTCTGTCGAGATTGGAGTCCAGGATGGCCCCAATGAAGTCTATTCTCTGTGTGGGAATCAGAGTGGATTTCTCTATATTGATCATCAGGCCTAGATGCATGAATGGGTCCTTGACGATGCCCACATGATGGGTGACCTGTGTCTCAGAAGTACCTCGAATGAGCCAATCGTCGAGATACGGAAAAACGTGTACCCGACGGTGGCGGAGGGAGGCAGCGACTACAGCCATGCATTTTGTGAATACTCTTGGGGCTGTAGAAAGGCCAAACGGAAGGACCGTAAACTGGAAATGTTGACAGTTGGCCACAAACCGGAGGTACCGTCTGTGTGGAGGATAAATGGCAATGTGAAAATACACATCTTTCATATCGAGGGCGGCATACCAGTCTCCGGGATCCAAGGATGGGATGATGGTCCCCAGGGATACCATGCGGAACTTCAACTTTATCATGAACTTGTTGAGTTCTCGCAGGTCTAGGATAGGTCTGAGACCTCACTTCGCCTTGGGGATTAGGAAATAGCAGGAGTAGAACCCCTTGCCCCTTTCGTCCTTTGGTACCTCCTCTATAGCTCCCATGGCAAGGAGCGTCCGTACCTCTTGCAAGAGGAATTGCTCGTGAGAGGGGTCCCTGAAGAGGGACGAGGAGGAGGGGTAGGGGGTGGGGCGAAATAAACTGGAGGTGGTACTCCAGTTCCACCATGCGTAGGACCCAACGATCCGAGGTTAGTTGGGACCATGCAGGGAGGAAAATGTAGAGGCGGTTGTAAAAGGGGGGGAAACGATGCTGGGAAGTAACTGGTACGCCGTCCTCGGGCGTGCCTTCAAAAGTTTGGCTTTGGCCCCGCTGGTGGTTTGGAGGGACCCTGATTTTGGCCCCCTTGGGGTCCTGACTGCCGTCTACAACCGCCTCAGCCATGCCTTCTGCCAAAGTCCTGTTTCTGGCTAGGCGGAGGGTAAGGGGCGGTGAGGCTGGGGATGGAAAGGCCTGCGCTGAGTCACCGGCATGTGCATGCCGAGAGAGCGCATAATGACCCTGTTGTCCTTTAGGCTTTGCAGCCTAGGATCAGTCTTTTCAGAAAACAGGCCTCGACCGTCGAAGGGCAAGTCCTGTATGGTGTGCTGTAGTTCCGGCGGGAGGCCTGACACCTGAAGCCATGAAATATGTCTCATGGCAACTCCCGAGGCCAGAGTCCTGGCTGCGGAGTCAGCTGCATCCAGCGAAGCCTGGAGGGAAGTTCTCGCCACTTTCTTTCCCTCCTCCAAGAAGGCAGCAAACTCTTGACGGGAGTCTTGAGGGACTAACTCTGTGAACTTGTGCACCGCTGCCCAGGTGTTATAGCTGTAGCGGCTAAGCAGGGCTTGCTGATTTGCCACCCGGAGTTGAAGGGCCCCCGCCGAGTATACCTTACGGCTCAGTAAGTCCATGCGCCTAGCCTCCTTCGATTTTGGAGCCGGAGCTTGCTGGCCATGGCATTCCCTCTCATTGACAGACTGTACTACGAGGGAGCAGGGAGGAGGATGCACGTACAGGTACTCGTACCCCTTAGACGGCACTATGTACTTGTGCTCAACTCCCCTGGCAGTGGGCAGAATAGAGGCTGGAGACTGCCAGATGGTATCAGCATTGGCCTGGATCATACGGATAAATGGTAAGGCCACTCTTGTGGGGGCGTCAGCCGACAGAATATCCACCACCGGGTCCTCTATCTCCGGGACTTCCTCCACCTGGAGATTCATATTGAGTGCCACACATCTCAGGAGGTCCTGATGGGCCCTCAGGTCAATTGGAGGAGGGCCCGAGGAGGATGTCCCCGCCACTGCCTCATCTGGAGAAGAGGAAGAGGAAAGGCCAGGGACAAGCGAGTCCTGCGTGGACTCTTGCTCTTGGACAACGACCTGCTCCAGTGGGACCTGGGGGTCTGGTGGCTGAACGGGAGCTTCCTCCATACCAGTAGGAGGGGGGCAGCTGACAGTCACCTCCGGCACCCGGTGCTCTGATGGAACAGAGCGAGATGGGACTGGAGGTACACCTTGGGCCTGGTGATACGCCCAAGGTGTCCAGAATGACCACTGATGGGGGCCTTGATCTTGGGCCTGGGTCTCCTGGAAGACTCTGGTGGGCACATCGGAGTCACGGTCCTGTGCATAGGTACTGTCCGCATGAGACGACACCGATGTGTGTCGAGATGGCCAAGGAGGGGCTGAAAAGCCCTGGGAAGAGTCTCCTTCTCTGATTGATCTTGGTCTGCGCGGCACCGGGGATCGGTACCGGGAGCCATTCTGGTACCGGGAACGAGGTCGGGACCTGCAACCGGAGCAGTGCCAGGAGGTCGACCGGGATCTCAAAGCTCGACATCTGGAGCGGCTGCGAAAGTCACGGTGCCTGGAGTGGTGCCGGGAGCTGGATCGGTGCCGAGCGTACCGGGCCGGTGAACGGGATGCTGATCGGTGCCACGAGTGCGACCGGTACCGAGAAGGGGAGCGGTGCCAGGACTGCGAGCGGCATTGGGACTGGGATCGGCGACGGGACCAAGAACGCTGGTGGGACCGCAATCGTGAACGGTGCTGCTCTGCGGTGCCGACAGAGGGTGGTCTCATCAGGGCAGGCTTGCCTATAGATTGTATGACCCGCACCGGCGGTGCTGGGGGTTGAGGCAGCGCAGACTCTGTCATTGCAATCAGCTCCCTCGCCATGGAAAATGTCTCCGGCGTGGAGGGAATAGTGAGCTCAACCACGGCTCGCGCCGGGGAGCTTTCAGGCACCGGACTCGACGGCCCTTGCGGGATCGGAATCGACGGTGCCGACGTTGTCGGTGCTGCGGCAGGTGTCGGTGCCGGGCGGTCCGACTTAGTTGGGTGCTCTGGCTGCGATGCAGGTGGCACGGAAGCAGCAGGAGTCTTATGCCTCTTCACCCACGGGGAGAGGGAACGGTGCTGAACAGACATCGGTGCCGGCGACAGTCAGTGCCGAGAGGCCTTAGCAGTACCGGTGCGATCCGGTGCCGAAGAAGCGCTTCTGCCTGCGGACTGTCCAGCGCTCGGTGCCGAGGGCGGAGGAGTAAGAGCTGCCTCCATCAGGAGCTGTTTGAGACAAAAGTCCTGCTCCTTTTTCGTCCTCAGCTTAAAGGCCTTGCAGATCCGGCACTTATCGGCGAGGTGGGATTCCCCGAGGCACTTAAGACAGGAGTCGTGGGGATCTCCTGTTGCCATTGGCTTGTGACAGGCCGAGCACGGTTTGAAACCCGGTGAACCGGGCATGGGCCCCGGCACCGGGTGCGGGGAAGGGGCTAATCCCCGAACCCCTCTTAACTATATACACTAACTATGTTATAGAACAAATAAAACTAACTACAACTATAGAAATTTCAACTATATACACAAGAAATAATGAGAGAAAAGACGGTTACTCACCATTGTAACTGTTGTTCTTCGAGATGTGTTGCTCCTATCCATTCCAGTTAGGTGTGCGCACCGCGCGTGCACAGCTCTTCGGAAGATTTTTACCCTAGCAACTCCGGCGGGTCGGCCGGGCGCCCCCTGGAGTGGCGCCGCTATAGCGCTAGATATATACCCCAGCCGACCCGTCCGCTCCTCAGTTCCTTCTTGCCGGCTATTCCGACAGTGGGGAAGGAGGGCGGGTCTGGAATGGATAGGAGCAACACATCTCGAAGAACAACAGTTACAACAGTGAGTAACCGTCTTTTCTTCTTCGAGTGATTACTCCTATGCATTCCAGTTAGGTGATTCCCAAGCCTTACCTAGGCGGTGGGGTCGGAGTGAGACGTGGCAGAGTGCAAAACTGCTGAGCCGAAGGCTGCATCGTCTCTAGATTGTTGCACCAACGCGTAGTGAGAAGCGAAGGTGTGGACAGAAGACCAGGTGGCCGCTCTACAGATCATAGAATCATAGAATCTCATGGTTGGAAGGGACCTCAGGAGGTCATCTAGTCCAACCTCCTGCTCAAAGCAGGACCAAACCCAACTAAATCATCCCAGCCAGGGCTTTGTCAAGCCTGACCTTAAAAACCTCTAAGGAAGGAGATTCCACTACCTCCCTAGGTAACCCATTCCAGTTCTTCACCACCCTACTAGTGAAAAAGTTTTTCCTAATGTCCAACCTAAACCTCCCCCTCTGCAACTTGAGACCATTACTCCTTGTTCTGTCATCTTCTACCACTGAGAACAGTCTAGATCCATCCTCTTTGGAACCCCCTTTCAGGTAGTTGAAAGCAGCTATCAAATCCCCCCTCATTCTTCTCTTCTGCAGACTAAACAATCCCAGTTCCCTCAGCCTCTCCTCATAAGTCATGTGCTCCAGCCCCCTAATCATTTTTGTTGCCCTCCGCTGGACTCTCTCCAATTTATCCACATCCTTCTTGTAGTGTGGGGCCCAAAACTGGACACAGTACTCCAAATGAGGCCTCACCAGTGCTGAGTAGAGGGGAATGATCACATCCCTCGATCTGCTGGAAATGCCCCTACTTATACAACCCAAAATGCCATTAGCCTTCTTGGCAACAAGGGCACACTGGTGACTCAATATTCAGCTTTTCGTCCACTGTAACCCCTAGGTCCTTTTCTGCAGAACTGCTGCCCAGCCATTCGGTCCCTAGTCTGTAACAGTGTCCTGGATGGGGACATGAGCTAGGAAGGCGGCAGACGAGGCTTGCGCCCTCATAGAACGAGCGGTGAGGCGGCTAGCTGACACACGAGCAAGCTCGTAACATGTCCGGATACATGATGTTACCCAGGAGGAAATCCTCTGAGAGGAAATCGGCTTGCCTTTCATGTGATCAGCAACTGCTACGAATAGCTGGGGCGAACGCCGGAAGGGTTTCGTTCGCTCTATGTAAAATGCGAGGGCCCTGCGGACGTCAAGGGTGTGAAGCTGTTGTTCACCACTTGAGGCGTGCGGCTTCGGGAAAAAGACCGGGAGGAAAATGTCCTGGTTCAAATGGAAGGCCGACACCACCTTAGGGAGGAAGGCTGGGTGTGGCCGAAGCTGTACCTTGTCCGCATGGAAGATGGTATACGGCGGACCAGCCGTTAGGCCGTGCAGCTCGGAAACTTGTCTTGCTGATGTTATAGCAACGAGAAAGGCCGTTTTCCATGATAAATAAAGAAGGGAACATGTGGCCAAGGGCTCAAATGGGGCTCCCATAAGCTTAGCGAGAACTAAGTTCAAATCCCAAGAGGGTGCAGCTTGCCGTATCGGCGGGTACAAGCGATCTAGTCCCTTAAGGAAGCGGGAAACCATCTGGTTGGAAAAGATGGACCGTTCTCCTACGCCAGGTCAGAAGGCAGAGACTGCCGCCAGGTGCACCTTCAAGGAGGAGACCGCGAGGCCTTGCTCCTTGAGAGACCAGAGGTAGTCCAGGATCGTAGGAATAGGGACTGTGAAAGGATTGAGACCCTTCTGGTCGCACCAGAGTGCGAAACGCTTCCACTTCGTGAGGTAGGTCGCTCAAGTTGAAGGCTTCCTGCTTTCCATCAGGACTTGTTGCACCGCCACAGAGCAGTCACGTTCCGCTCGGGTCAGCCACGTAGGAACCAAGCTGTAAGATGTAGGGACTGCAGGTCCGGGTGGCGAAGCCTGCCGAAGTCCTGTGTTATCAGGTCCGGCCATAAGGGGAGAGGAATGGGATCTCATACCGAGAGCTCGAGCAGCAGGGTGTACCAGTGCTGTCTCGGCCAGGCCGGAGCGACGAGTATGAGGCGGGCCCTGTCCCTCCGAAGCTTGAGTAGCACCCGGTGTACGAGGGGGAACGGAGGGAAGGCATCCAGCAGGTGATCCGTCCAGGAGCGGAGAAATGCGTCCGATAGGGAGCCCTGGGAGCGACCCTGGTAAGAGCAGAACTGGTGGCATTTCCTGTTCTCTTTGGAGGCAAACAGGTCTATTTGGGGAAACCCCCACCTTTGGAAAATTGTGTGCACCACATCGGGACGAAGGGACCACTCGTGGGAGAGGAATGACCTGCTGAGATGGTCGGCCAGCGTGTTCTGCACTCCCGGAAGAAACGACGCTACCGGGTGAATAGAGTGGGTTATGCAGAAGTCCCAAAGGAGCATTGCTTCCGTGCAAAGCAGGGAGGAGCGAGCCCCGCCCTGTCTGTTGACGTAAAACATTGCCGTCGTGTTGTCCGTGAAAACAGCAACACATCGCCCTTGGAGATGGGCGTGGAAGGTTTGACACGCCAAGCGGATCGCCCGCAGCTCCCTGACATTGATATGGAGGGAGAGCTCTCGGGGCGACCAGAGACCCTGGGTGTGTAGGTCGCCGTGGTGTGCCCCCCACCCCAATGCCGAGGCATCCGTTGTCAGGGTGATCGACGGGCGAGGAGGGCGGAATGGGACTCCGGCACACACGACCTCTGGGTCCAGCCACCAGTTGCGCGAATCGAGGGTCGGTTTCGTGACTGTGACTACCATGTCTATGGAGTCGCGGTGCGGGCGGTACGCCGACGCAAGCCAAGTTTGAAATGTGCGAAGACGCAGCCTCGCGTACATGGTCACGAACGTGCATGACGCCATGTGGCCCAGGAGTCGGAGGCAGGACCGCACCGTTGTCATGGGAAAAGATTGTAGGTCCCGGACGAAGGAAACCATAGTCTGGTGCCGAGGTCAAGGGAGGCAGGCCCTGGCCAAATTGGAATCCAGGACCGCTCCGATGAACTCCACCCTCTGTGATGGAGTCAAAGTGGACTTCTCGGCGTTTATCATGAGTCCTAGGCGCTGAAACAGGGCTAGGATCTCGGCCAGTTGACATGCTACCAGTTGGCGGGATGGTCCGCGGACCAGCCAGTCGTCGAGATACGGGTACACATGTATGCGACGACGTCGGAGGGCTGCGGCAACCACTACCATGCACTTGGTGAAGACCCTCGGCGCTGTGGAGAGGCCGAAGGGTAGCACCATAAACTGGTAGTGCATGTCGTTGACGACGAAACGCAGGTAGCATCGATGAGGAGGGTAAATCGTGATATGGAAATACGTGTCCTTCATGTCGAGGGCGGCAAACCAGTCTCCCGGATCCAGGGAAGGAATAATGGTCCCCAGGGTTACCATGCGAAACTTGAGCTTGAGTAGGTATCTGTTGAGCTCTCGGAGGTCTAGTATAGGTCGTAGACCTCCCTTCGCCTTGGGGATTAGGAAATATCGGGAATAAAATCCCCTGCCTCGCATGCCGTTCGGCACCTCCTCTATGGCACCCAATCTCAACAGAGTCTCGACCTCTTGCAGGAGGAATTGCTCGTAAGAGGGGTCCCTGAAGAGGGACGGGGAGGGGGCGAAACAAACCGAAGGCGGTAACCATACTCCACCATGCGAAGTACCCAGTTGTCCGTTGTTATCTGGGACCACGCCGGGAGGAAGTGGGAAAGACGGTCGAAAAATAACGGGGAAGGATCCGGTGAATACACTGATGGGCCGTCCTCGGGCGTCCCATCAAAAGGCTTGCTTAGGCCCCTGAGGGGGCTTGGAGGGCGCTTGGGACTGATTACCCCGGTTGCCCGGTCTACGGCGGTTCACCCTGCCTCTGCCCCTATTATCAGGTCGTGGCCTGACCTGATTAAACTGACGATATGGCTCCTGCCGGAAGGACCTCCGCTGGGTAGCCGGCGTGTGCATGCCCAGGGTACGTATGGCGATTCGGCCATCTTTGAGAGTCTGAATCCTCGAGTCTGTTTTTTCGGAGAAGAGGCCCTTGGTGTCGAAAGGAAGGTCCTGAAGAGTGTACTGGACCTCGGGCGGCAAGGTGGAGGATTGCAGCCAGGAGATTCTCCTCATGGTCACTCCCGCGGCCAAAGTTCTGGCTCCTGAGTCTGCCGAGTCCAGAGCGGCCTGGAGGGATGACCAGGAGGCTTTCTTGCCCTCTTCAATAAGGGCTAAGAATTCGAGTCGGGAGCCTGTTGGTACCAGCTCCGCAAATTTTGAGAGTGACACCAAGGTATCGTACGTGTAGCGACCGAAGAGAGCCAGTTGATTGGCAATCCTTAGCTGGAGGCCACCGGCCGAATAGACCTTCCGGCCCAGCAGATCCATCCTCCGCGCTTCTTTTGATTTCGGCGCTGGAGCTGGCTGCCCATGCCGCTCCCGGTCGTTGACAGACTGCACTACTAAGGAGTCCGGGGCTGGGTGCGTGTATAAATACTCATACCCGTTGGGTGGAACTGAGTATTTCTTTTCCACCCCTCGAGCGGTGGGAGGGATGGAAGCCGGTGACTGCCACACCGTATTGGCATTTCTTTGTATGGTCCGAATGAAGGGCAAGGCCACCCGCAGCGGGGCCTCAGCTCCAATTATGGTGGTCACCGGGTCATCGTCCTCAGCAACCTCTTCGACCGGGAGGTTAATGCTCTGGGCCACCCGTCGAAGCAGTTCCTGGTGGGCCCGCAGGTCAATCAGTGGAGGGCCCGATGTCGACGCCCCTGCCACTGCCTCATCTGGTGAGGAAGACGATGACAGGCCCTGGGTCAGGGCTTCCGGCGGGGGCTCATCTATACGCTGCGAGGCCTCCGCGTCTGTGGGATGCTCTCCCACTACAGGTGGCAGCGGTTCCTCCACCAACGGTGATGGAGGAGGTCCGCTGACCGTGGCTTCCGGCGCCCTGTGGTCGGAAGTCCTGGGCCGCTGAATGAAGGGGACCCCTTGAGCCTCGTGGTAGGCCCAGGGGGTCCAGAAGCCCCATTGTTGGGGGCTGTGGTCCTGCCCTTGGGGGTCGGCGCGTCGATCGCCCACACTGCCCGCTTGGGAGGAGACTGACGGCTGGCGGGAAGGCCACGGGGGGGCAGAGGCACTGTGGGACTGTGCCGTCGATGCCGCCTGTCTGTCCCTGGACGGTGCCGGGGAACGGTGCCGGGAGCGAGAACGGGACCATCGATCGTGCCGGTGCCGGGAGGTCGACCGAGATCTCGACTGACATCGGTGGGAGCGGCTGCGAGATGACCGGTACCGCGAGCGGTACCGGGATCCGGACCTTCTTCGGTACCGACGGTCAGGTGACCGGGATCGTCTCCGGAAGTGCGACCGGTACCGCGATGTGGAGCGGTACCAGGACTGCGACCGGCGCCGAGATGGAGAACGGTACCGGGATTGCGACCAGTGCTGGGATCTCGATCGGCGAGAAGGCGAACGTCTCCGGGATCGGGACCGGGACCTGGAATGCCTTCTATTCCGTCTGTCAGGGGAAGGAGGCCTCATGATGGCCGGTTTGCCCACTGACCTCACAGCGCGCACCGGCGGTGCCGGGGGCTGGAGACACGGTGGCTCTGTGAGCTCTATCAGCTCTCTCGCCGTCGAGAAAGTCTCGGGCATCGACGGGAGAGGCAGCTCAACCACGACTTGCACCGGGGAGCAGGGCGGTACCGGACTCAACGGCTCTTGCTGTGCCGGAGTCGACGGTACTGTGCACGGTTTGTGCACCACCACAGTCGGTGCCGGGGGTGCCGGCGGTGGCTGGGTGAGCGGTCCTGATGCAGGAGGTTTGGAGGCCGTCTGCGCTGGCTTACGCTTCCTCGCAGGAGAGAGGGAACGGTGCCGGGACGCCGGTGCCGGCACGCCGGTGCCAGCTGTTGTTTTTTCAAAGTCTCGGTACCAGACCGGCTCGGGACCGCTGGTGCGCTCCGCACCGACGAGGACTGCTGAGCTGCTGGAGACGGCACCGTAGGGCTAAGTGCCAACTCCATCAAGAGCTGCTTTAATCGAAAGTCTCTCTCTTTCTTTGTCCTCGGTTTGAACGACTTGCAAATAGGGCACTTATCTGCACGATGGGACTCTCCTAAGCAGTGCAGGCAGGAGTCGTGAGGGTCTCCAATCGGCATGGGCCGCTGGCAAGCCGAACAGGGCTTAAACCCCGGTGCCTTGGGCATGAGCCCGCACCGGTTCAGGAAAAAGAGGGGCTAAGCCCCCCCGATTCCCCTAAATCCACTAATGAACTAACTAAACTAACTAATTTAACCAACTATATACAACAAGAACCAGAGATAAGCTAGGGATGTGGAGGTCAAAGAAGCACTCCACTGTTCCAACGGTCATCACGGGCGGTAAGAAGGAACTGAGGAGCGGACGGGTCGGCTGGGGTATATATCTAGCGCTATAGCGGCGCCACTCCAGGGGGTGCCCGGCCGACCCGCCGGAGTTGCTAGGGTAAAAATCTTCCGAAGAGCCGTGCACGCACGGCGCGCACACCTAACTGGAATGCATAGGAGCAATCACTCGAAGAAGAACTACGAGTAGCTAGGGAAGTGGAGATCAGCTAAGCCGCGCTCCACTGTTCCAACGACCGACATGGGTGGTAAGAAGGAACTGAAGGGCCATTGGGTCGGCACGGGTATATATTTGGCGCCATGGCGGCGCCACTCTAGGGGGGGACCCAGCCAACCCACCGAGTGTTGCTAGGGTAAAAATCTTCTGATGAACGTGCACGCGGCGTGCGCACACCTAATTGGAATCGATATGAGCAAGCACTCAAAGAAGAACAACGCTGTGTGTACAGAAATCACCTCTGGTACGGGCCGGGGGAGAGGAGCTGGTAACCCGAGTGCATACAGGCTCTGCTGCTCCATGCCATCCACTCCCCAGCCCATCTGGGCTGAAGACAAATGAGGTCCGCCCTGGAGCACTGGTGGTGGCCAGCCATGAAAAAAGATGCCTTACAATTTCTCAAAAAATGTGTAACGTGCACAAGTGAATGTAGGTAGGAGGAAGAAAGTACCCCCGAACCACCAACCGTGGCCAAAGGGACCGTGGCAGAATCTGCAAATTGATTTTACTGAGTCCTTGCCACAAAGCAGGGGGTATATGTACATTCTGGTATTACTGACACTTTCACCCAGTGCACAGAGGCATTCCCCACCAAAAACTGTACTGCCACAACAGTGGCTCGAATCCTAGCAGAAGATGGGGTCTGCCACTGTCAACAGACTTGGACCAAGGAACTCACTTTACATGGTGTGTAATGAAAGAGGCATGTAAGGCATTAGGAATAAAGCAAAGGTTCCATACACCGTACCACCCTGAAAGCTCAGGGATGGTGGAAAGGACGAATAGAACAATGAAAGCAGCCTTAACAAAGGCAGTTCAGACACAGGAGATGGATGGGCACACATGCTGTCTGCTGTTCTCTATTGAATCAGAGGCAGCCCCAACAGGCTGACTCAGCTAACACCCTTTGAACTAATGACAGGAAGAGCAATGAGAATGCCTAGTGATGCAGTCCTGCCTGCAGGAGGGTCAGGGCCCTTCACAGACAGGTTGCAGAACTACATTAAGGTATTGGACAGTGAATTAAAAGACCTATACAACCAAGTAAAAGAAAATCAAATCCAGCTGGATAATAACAGCAGTCTGAACAAACCTGCATTTAAAGTTGAGGATTTGGTAATGTGCCGTATTTATCCAAAGGTTAAAGATCCTGAAACCAAGGTGGAAAGGCCCCATGCGGGTCCTTTTAACTACTAATACATGTGCAAAGGTTGGGAGAAAGATGGGAATGTTTTGGAGGCACCAAAATCCGTTAAAACTGTTTGAACCAGCGCCTGCCAATACTAGCAATGTCTTCACAGGTGTTCCACAGGTGAACAAGAGGAAGGACTGAAGGGTGACCATGAGGAGATTCCTGCTGCCCCTGTGGTGCATGAGGAAGGATGCAAGTAGTGTGCCGTGTGAAAGGGAGGACTGGGAATGGGTCACTAACTCCCCTCCTCCGGGTTTGCTTCGCTTTAAGTGCCACACTAAAGAAATGCTTAGCTCTTGCGTAACACACGCAGTAACCAATAAACAGGTCTGGCCAGAGGTAAAGGTGGCACTATGGTTAGGACATGAGCACACAGTAGAACATAAGAAGGTTCAAATAAAATCATACACTAATGTTTATAACAACAGGAGGAGACTAGTAACATCACAATTTTGACAGGTTTCAGAGTAGCAGCCGTGTTAGTCTGTATCCGCAAAAAGAACAGGAGTACTTGTGGCACCTTAGAGACTAACATTTATTTAAGCATAAGCTTTCGTGGGCTACAGCCCACTTCATCGGATGCATAGAATGGAACATATAGTAAGGAGATATATATACACATACAGAGAACATGAAAAGGTGGGAGATACCCTACCAACTAAAACATCAGGAATCATAACATTCAAAAACCAGTAGAACACTTCAACTTTTCTGGTCACTCAGTAACAGACTTAAAGGTGGCAATCTTGCAACAGAAAAGCTTCAAAAACAGACTCCAACAAGAAACTGCTGAACTTGAATTAATATGCAAACTAGATACTATCAATTTAGGCTTGAAAAGAGACTGGGAATGGCTGAGCCATTACACACATTGAATCTATTTCCCCATGTTAAGTATTCTCACACCTTCTTGTCAAACTGTCTGAAATGGGCCATCTTGATTATCACTACAAATTTTTGTTTCTCCTGCTGCTAATTGCTCATCTTAATTAATTAGCCTCTTAGAGTTGGTAGGGCAACTCCCACCTTTTCATGCTCTCTGTATGTGTATATATATATCTCCTTACTATATGTTCCATTCTATGCAGCCGATGAAGTGGGCTGTAGCCCACGAAAGCTTATGCTCAAATAAATTGGTTAGTCTCTATGATGCCACAAATACTCCTGTTCTTATCAGTTTTGGTAACAGCTAACTGCCCAGTTATTTGTTGGTGTCAAGTGCCAGAATTTTGGAATTTTATGGGAGCAGCTGGAGGGAACCATGGAGTTGCATGAGCCCCCCCCCCCCTTTGAGACGGCAGATACTCTCAAACCATGTTGTGGCCCTCTCAGAGGGACAGTGTCCCCAGTTAATGCAACCAGTGTCCAAATTATCTTTACAGGGGGACAGCTGCGTACTACTAGTGAAGGGGAATATAAAGGTCCTGGGCCATGATTTTTGGACAGTGTAAGGTAAATTATTAGGATACTGTGTCCAGTTCTGGACTCTACACTTTAAAAAAGGGTATGGAAAAACTGGAAAGAGATCAGAAGAGAGCTATACCAATGATTAGAGGTCGAGAAAGCCTGTCTTGCAATGAAAGATTTAGGAAACAACCTATTCAGCTTATCCAAGAAAAGCTTAAGAGGGGATTTGACCTTGGTCTCAAAGGGCTTGGCTACACTTGCAAGTTGCAGCGCTGGTAGAGGCTTTCCAGCGCTGCAATTAGTAACCGTCCACACCTGCAAGGCACATCCAGCGCTGCAACTCCCTGGCTGCAGCGCTGGCTGTACACCTGGTCAGGTTGGGGTGTAGCGATTGCAGCGCTGGTGATCCAGCGCTGCTCATCAAGTGTGGACACACACCAGCGCTTTTATTGGCCTCCAGGGAATAAGGAGATATCCCAGAATGCTTTTAACTAAATTACTCTTTGTTTTGTTATGCAGCCTCTCTTTGTTTTGTTGTGAAAGAGCTCCGTTGAACTGCTTATCTAAAAAAACAAACACTGATCACAGCAAACAGGAGCTATCTGTACCTGGCTGTGAACGATCAAATGAGAGGCAGGGAGTGAATGTTTGCTTGACAGAGAAACAGCATTGGATGCAGGCTGTTTGCAATTAAGACTAAGGGTTCGTGAACATTTTGTGATTTTTCAATCCAGGAAGCTAACACACAGTGTTGGCTCCAAAAATCCACTCTCTCTATCTTCCCCGCTCCCTGTCACAGTACACCACCCTCCACCCCCCTCTTTTGAAAAGCACGTTGTTGCCACTTGAATGCTGGGATAGCTGCCCATAATGCAGCACTCCCAACAGCGCTGCAAATGCTGCAAATGTGGCCACACACCAGCGCTGGTAGCTGTGAGTGTGGCCACACACCAGCGCTGTTCCTGCACAGCTGCATGACCAGCGCTGTAACTCCCAGTGCTGCAACTTTCAAGTGTAGCCAAGCCCTTAGCAATTCCATGGTAGATTTCTGATGGTAGAGGACTCAAATATAGCAGCCAAAAGCACAACATGATCTACTGTCTGGAAGGAGAATTTCAGGCTGTAAGTCAAGTACAACTCTTTAACACCAAGAGTAATTAGTCAATGGAACAACCAACTAGGGTCATAGTGGATTTTAAATGAAGATTGGATTTCTAAGAGATATGCTGTAACTCAACTGTAAAGTATGGATTTGCTGCAGGAATTCCTGGATGAAATTCTTTGGTCTATGTTACCCAGGAGGTCAGACAAAATGATCATATTGGACCCTTTAGTCTTCAAATCTATGACACAACTGAGTTTAGAGGTAGAGGCATATTTCCCCCATCAGGCATTTAAAGTTTAAATTAATAATTACTCACATATAAATTATTATGATAAACATCTCTATTTCCCAAATGGAGTACAGTAACTCCTCGCTTAACGTTGTGGTTATGGTCCTGAAAAATGCTACTTTAAGCGAAACGCTGTTAAGCGAATCCAATTTCCCCATAAGAATTAATGTAGATGGCGGGGATTAGAACATAAGAACGGCCGTATCGGGTCAGACCAAAGGTCCATCTAGCCCAGTATCCTGTCTACCAACAGTGGCTAATGCCAGGTGCCCCAGAGGCAGTGAACCTAACAGGCAACGATCAAGTGATCTCTCTCCTGCCATCCATCTCCATCCTCCGACAAACAGAGGCTAGGGACACCATACCTTACCCATCCTGGCTAATAGCCATTTATGGACTTAACCACCATGAATTTATCCAGTTCCCTTTTAAACGCCGTTATAGTCCTAGCCTTCACAACCTCCTCAGGTAAGAAGTCCACAAGTTGACTGTGCGCTGCGTGAAGAAGAACTTCCTTTTATTTGTTTTAAACCCGCTGCCTATTAATTTCATTTGGTGACTCCTAGTTCTTGTATTATGGGAATAAGTAAATAACTTTTCCTTATCCACTTTCTCCACATCACTCATGATTTTATAGACCTCTATCATATCCCCCCTTAGTCTCCTCTTTTCCAAGCTGAAGAGTCCTAGCCTCTTTAATCTTTCCTCATATGGGACCCTCTCCAAACCCCTAATCATTTTAGTTGCCCTTTTCTGAACCTTTTCTAGTGCCAGTATATCTTTTTTGAGATGAGGAGACCACATCTCCACACAGAATTCGAGATGTGGGCGTACCATCAATTTATATAAAGGCAATAATATATTCTCAGTCTTATTCTCTATCCCCTTTTTAATGATTCTTAACATCCTGTTTGCTTTTTTGACCGCCTCTGCACACTGCGTGGACCTCTTCAGAGAACTATCCATGATGACTCCAAGAACTTTTTCCTGACTCGTTGTAGCTAAATTAGCCCCCATCATATTGTATCTATAGTTGGGGTTATTTTTTCCAATGTGCATTACTTTACATTTATCCACATTAAATTTCATTTGCCGTTTTGTTGCCCAATCACTTCATTTTGTGAGATCTTTTTGAAGTGCTTCACAGTCTGCTTTGGTCTTAACTATCTTGAGCAGTTTAGTATCATCTGCAAACTTTGCCACCTCACTGTTTACCCCTTTCTCCAGATCATTTATGAATAAGTTGAATAGGATTGGTCCGAGGACTGACCCTTGGGGAACACCATTACTTACCCCTCTCCATTCTGAGAATTTATCATTAATTCCTACCCTTTCTTCCCTGTCTTTTAACAGGTTCTCAATCCATGAAAGGACCTTCCCTTTTATCCCATGACAGCTTAATTTACATAAGAGCCTTTGGTGAGGGACCTTTGTCAAAGGCTTTCTGAAAATCTAAGTACACTATGTCCTGACTTCCAAAGTGCATGCAACCCCTTCCAGCCAGGGCCGCCCAGATGATTCAGGGGCCCTGGGGCAAAGCGAGGGAGCTGCGGCACTTGTACTCACCTCGCAGCGGTCCGGGTCTTCGGCAGCATTTCGGTGGCGGGGGACCCTTCAGTCGCTCTGCGTCTTCGTCTACGAAGACCTGGACCACTGCCTGGCCAGGGCTCGTGGGGCCCCTGTGGGGCCCGGGGCAAATTGCCCCACTTGTCCCCCACTCTGGGCGGCCCTGCTTCCAGCTTGGTTATCATCCACAGATTTTTTAAGCATGCTCTCTACTCCATTATTCAATTAATTAATGAAAATACTGAATAGTATCTGACCCAGGACAGACCCCTACGAGATCTCACTAGATACATCTTCCGAGTTTGACAGATGTCTAAGGCTAGTAGCAAGTAGTGTAGAAGAACATTAAATACTGGTATTAAATAGTGCTCAGAGGCCCCAACTAGGACTAAGCCCCATTGTGCTCAGTAAGCATATATGAATAAGAGGTTTCTACATAGCAGGGCTTGCAACCTGAGAAAACACGTGACATGGGGAGGAGGAATGTACATTCAAATAGGTACAATTCTTGAAAACATTTACAATTTATTAAGTGAAAAAACTCTCCCATCTGCCTATTAACCCATCACAAACTAGCTGATTTCTTCTGAACAATGCAGAAGTGGGTTGTCATAAACAAACAGATCAGGGTTAAGGTCTCTTTTACCTGTAAAGGGTTAACATGCAGTACCTAATGACCACCTGACCAGAGGACCAATCAGAGACAAGATTTTTTCAAATCTCTGTGGAGGGAAGCCTTTGTCTGTGGTCTTTGTTAGAGCTCTCTTTGGATCTAAGAGAGGACAGTCATGTCTCCAAGTTCTCCTGGAGTAGTTTCTACTATTTAATAGTGAGTATTAATTAGAAAGGCGAATTAGTCTTATAATTTGATTTCTACATTTGCAATTGTGTGTTTTGCTAAAGGAAATTCTTTATTCCTGTTTGCTGTTACTTTGCTTTCACTGAGAAAGAAAGGGGGAGGGGGGGATTCTCTCCAGAGATTGATAAGTTTAGACCCTGTATGGTTCTATCTTGGATTACAGAGACAAGTTACTTTCTTTTTATTCTTTAATAAATTCTTTTCTTTTCTATTAAGGACTTGTTTGGTCTTTCCTTGGGTGGATTCTCAGGGAAAGAGAAGGGGGAGGTATCCCTCTGTAGTTAGATCCCGGTATCTCTCCTAGGAAAAGGGAGGGGGGAGGAAGCAGGGGGAATGGTTTATTTCTCCTGGGTGTAAGAACTCCATGTATTTGGGGCTCTTGGAATCCCCTAGGATTTTGGGGAAGGACTGTGTCTCAATCCACATATCTGATTGAGTGGTGGCAGCTTTACTAGATCTAAACTAGGATTTTAGTTTAGAGGGGAACCAAGTCAGGTCCCCACATTGGAGCCCAACAGTTCCAAGTGGGGGTGAGACCTATGACATGTGGGTCCTGAGGAGAGATCTGATGGAGAGGGTAGTATGCCAGTAAAATCCAGTTTAAGGGAACCCCTTGCAAGACAGTGCTTTGGAAATTAAGAATTGAATGCTGGTTCACTCATCACCCCACCAATCAGAATATTTCTCCTTTTGTTGCCTGTGACAGCAGGGGACTGAACTCAATGACCCAAGAGGTCACTTCCACTCCTATGTTACCAAAGGACATCTCAAACAAAAAAGTTTTATTTCCCCTCATCATGTACCTGTGGGAGGCAGTCAGGGCGGGATTCGAAGATCACCAGCAGGACTCCAATAGGCACAGTCACCTGTTCCAGCTCTAAGTCTTTTGCTATTCGTGTTCTGCGAATGACACGGCCTACACTCTCCTGGGAGGATGCTGCAATCTGACGAAGTCCTATGGCCAAGCTATTCAGCTTTGATGTAGACAGACTCAGTCGCTTCATCAAAGGAAGTGCCAATCTCCCTGAAATAAAAGATGGTTAAGTCATGCTGGAAATACTTAACAGCTGCTTGAGACTAGATATCCAGGCTCCATCCACCTCCTTACATCTGCCTAAGAAATTATACAGGCACCTTTCCACTTAAAAAGATATGACCTGAGATGAACTATATAGGCCATCAGCTTCCACCAGCCACAGCAAAGCTACCTGGATCAGACAAGTAAAGACATTCACATCACCTCATGCATGTTTAACTTGAGCCAGATAAGCAGAAAAGCTGAGTAGTCAGACACTATCCCCTTCGAATGAGGCACCAAATTTCCTGATGCCCTATGCAGCTGCATGCTGCTCCAGCCCCTGCTCCGTCTCTTCTCCATGGCCCCAGCTCCTGCTTGGCCCCAGCCCCACCTCTTCCCACTCCTGCTCCTCCACAGCCCCGTCCCCACTCCACTCCTTCCCAAAAGCCCCCATCCCTGCTCTGCCTCTTCCTGCCCCCACTCCGTTGAGGACTGCAGCAGGGTTAGGACTGCACTCACCGACGGCGGGAAGTGCAGTGACCCAGACCCAGCTGCGGTCAGGGATCCTGTCAAAGGTTTTCTGAAAGTTCAAGTACATTATATCTCCTGGATCACCCTTGTCCACGTTTGCTGACCTTCTCAAAGAACTCTAAGAGATTTGTGAGGCATAATTTCCGTTTACAAAAGCCACGCTGACTCTTCCCCAATAAATCGTGTTCATAGATTCATAGGACTGGAAGGGACCTCAAGAGGTCATCTAGTCCAGTCCCCTGCACTCAAGGCAGGACTAAGTATTATCTAGACCATCCCTGACAGATGTTTATCTAACCTGCTCTTAAAAATCTGTGACTACCTAGAAGATAATAAGGTGATAAGTAACAGTCAGTATGGATTTGACAGGAACAAATCATGTCAAACCTAACAGCTTTCTTTGACAGGGTAACAAGCTTAATTATTTGCTCCGAGTACATGAAATTTAGTTGACTGTTCTGTAATTCCCAGGGTTGTCCTTATTTCCCTTTTTATAGATGGGCCCTGTATCTGCCCTTTTTCAGCCCTCTGGAATCTCTCCCGTGTTCCATAACTTTTCAAAGATAATCGCTAATGGCTCAGATATCTCCTCAGTCAGCTCCTTGAGTATTCTAGGATGTATTTCATCAGGCCCTGGTGACTTGAAGACATCTAACTTGTCTAAGTAATTTTTAACTTGTTCTTTCCCTATTTTAGCCTCTGATCCTACCTCATTTTCACTGGCGTTCACTAGTAATGGGCCTACCCTGTCCTTGGTCTTCCTCTTGCTTCTAATGTATTTGTAGACTGTTTTCTTGTTACCCTATATGTCTCTAGCTAGTTTAATCTTTTTTTTGTGCCTTCGCCTTTCTAATTTTCCCCCTACATCCTTGTGTTATTTGTTTATATTCATCCTTTGTAGTTTGACCTAGTTTCCACTTTTTGTAGGACTCTTCATCTGTGTGTCTGATAATTCAGTTCTTTCCTACAGTTTCAACCAATTTGCATGGTATTGCAGAAGGCTTACTAGCCTATAATTGCCAGGATCGCCCCTGGAGCCATTTTTAAAAATTGGTGTCACATTAGCTATCCTCCAGTCAGGGTGGATTTGATTTAAATCACTAGTCAGAAAGACTTGATTTAATCATGGATTTCTACATAAAAGTACATTCTTGTTGGTTGTTAGAACCTTAATACGTATTCTTCACAACTCAGAGATAAATGAGACCCAAACTGGGTCTCTTTTACAGCCTGTTGCCATTATAGGTTTTCCCTCCTAGTGAGAGAATGGTATGGTAGATCTCAAATCAATGAAGGCTACACTCAGAAAGACCTCAAGACTTCTGGAATATGCTGCTCAAACAGTTTCACTTTTGTTTCTACTGCCTGTCCCTCCCTTCTGACATTTATCTCCAGACTTCTTCACCTTGTCCAGATCTATTCCGCCCCCAACAATCTTTTAATTCATTGAACTTTTTGAAACGTTGCACCTTTAGAGAGAATGCCTAATAAGATACAACCGAATTTGCTCCAATCCTTCAGACAGAGACAAACACCTACAAGATCTTTATCAAGCATTCTTAAAACTACAATACTCACCTGGGAAAGTGAGGAAACAGATTGACAGAGTGAGACGGGTACCCAGAAGTCAGGCCCAACAAGGAAAATAACAGAACACCACTGGTCATCACAGACAGCCTCCAGCTAAAACCTCTCCAGCACATCATCAAAGATCTACAACCTATCCTGGAAAATGATCTCTCACTCTCATAGGACCTTGGGAGGCAGGCCAGTCCTTGTTTACATACAGCCTCCCAACCTGAAGCAAAACTCACCAGCAACTACACACCACACCACAGAAACACTAACCCAGGAACCAATCCCTGTAACAAACCCCGTTGCCTACTCTGTCCCCATACCTACTCTAGCGACACCATCAGAGGACCCAACCACACTATCAGGGACTTATTCACTTGCACATCTACTAATGTGATATGTGCCATCAATGCCCCTCTGCCACATACATTGGCCAAACTGGACAGTCTCTACATAAAAGAATAAATGGACACAAATCAGACATCAGGAATGATAACATACAAAAGCCAGTAGGAGAACACTTCAGTCTCCCTGGACATTCTATAACGGATTTAAAAGTAGCCATACTTGAACAAAAAAACTTCAAAAACAGACGTCAAAGAGAAACTGCAGAACTAAAATTCATTTGCAAATTTAACACCATTAATTTGGACTTGAATAAGGACTGGGAGTGGGTGGCTAACTACAAAAGCAACTTTCCTTCTCCTGGTATTGACACCTCCTCATCAACTATTGGGAGTGGACTACATCCACCCTGATTGAATTGGCCCTGTCAACACTGTTTCTCCACTTGTAAGGTAAATCCCTTCTCTTCGTGTGTCAGTATAATAATGCCTGCATCTGTAATTTTCACTCCATGCATCTGGAGAAGTGGGTTTCTTACCTATGAAAGCTTATGCCCAAATAAATCTGTTAGTCTTTAAGGTGCCACCGGACTCCTCGTTGTTTTTGTGGATACAGACTAACATAGCTATCCCCCTGATACTTGATACCACAGTTAGTAGTTCTGCAATTTCATATTTGAGTTTCCTTCACAACTCTTGGGTGAATACCATCGGGTCCTGGTGACATACCATCTGTTTGTTCCAAAAACCTCTTCTACTGAAACCTCAATCTTGGATAGGTCAGATTTGGCACTTAAAAAGAATGGCTCAGGTGTGGGAATCTCCCTCATATCCTCTACAGTGAAGAGTGATGCAAAGAATTCATTTAGCTTTTCTGCAACGGCCTTGTCTTCCTTGAGTGCTCCTTTACCACCTTGATCACCCAGTGGCCCCACTGATTGTTTGGTAGGCTTTCTGCTTCTTTTACACGTAACATTTTTTTGCTGTTATGTGTTTATTTTGCTAGCTCCTCTTCACATTCCTTTTTGGCCTGCCTAATTATACTTGTACACTTCACTTGCCAGAGTTTATTCTGCTTTCACCAGCCTGATCTGGTTCTACTGCACAACTAGGGAACTCTCAACATCCCTCCTTCAGGGGCATCCTTTCACTGAAGCACTGCTCTTCTTCTGAGCTCTCTCTACTCTTTGGACATGGGACTCAAGTTCTGAGCTCCTTCTCCACTCTTTATAACTCCCTGGGGCAGCCCTGTTCTCATTACACTAATTTAGAGCACACATGGACTTAGAACAGGAGAGCTGGACCCAATTTCATTTAAGTGGCCATTGCCCCTGTTACACAACACCATAAAGACACAAAACCAGGCACAAGCCCATTTCCCGCATTTGCAGGTCACTATGAACATCCTTTGTAAAGAACACAGGAGTAAGTTGTCACATTGTGCAGCTTCCCCCACCCAAAATGCCCTCCAAGACTTTTCAATGCATTAATCTGATACACCAGAATGAAGTTTATGATACAAGCAGCCTGAATAGAATAGACACTTCCTTGTTAAGAAGTGGATGTTTCTCTTTTTGGAACACATCATCAATCACATGCAGCTTGACCACAAGAGGAGACAAAATACTATCCCCCACAGGGGCAGAACATACTGTTTTAACAAACCCAGAAAGAGACCAGAGTAGTCACTGCAACAAAACACAAGGTGCTCACTACATGCATTTCCACAGCCAAACTTTCTCTCCTGACAACCTGGAGCACTAAACAGTTATCATCACGTACTGTTCAGTGTGTTACAAGCCCTTTGTCTGATCCAGAAGATACGAATCTTCTACAGCTCCCTGCTGGGGGACTTTGTCCTTTAGCCCAAGCTGTAGGGATTCATGCTTTCAGCTTTCAAGGTCCCAGGCTTGACCGTCTGTGACAACTAAGATGACAGTCATTACACCATCACAGTTAGTTCCCAAATCCCTAAACCTGTGAATAAGAGTTCCCATCCCACTTTTCGCCTTCTGTTCAAACCCACATAGATTCATGATATCTACATATATTTAAGCTTACTAGCTCCATTAATACATTACCTTTACTTTCAGCCTCTTCCAAGTCCTTTTTATTGGCCGATAGAATTTCTTCTCTCTGGTCAGTTAGCAGGTCAGCTAGATGATAGATAATCTCTGCTCTCTGCAGACAGAAAAAAAATTCTGTACAGTTATCGTAGAAGCCAAGTGACTCAGGGTACTCAGGCTCGTGGTCTCCCCAACCCCCACTTCTTATCTAATACCTCTGGACTCTTTCTTCTCTGGCTCCTGCACTTGGCCTCCAGCATACCTCAGAATGCTACCTGTTCATTATTTACTCCTTGCTACTGGTTGGACTACACAGTTCAGCCTGCAGTCCCGGCTTCTGGCCTTTCCTGCATTTTGCCTGGCAGGTCTCTGCTTTCCTGCCTAATCAACAACAAGATGCCCCCTGCCTCTGTGTCAGCACCTGCCTTGCTCTACATAGTGCCTCCCTCTACCCAATCCAGCTGCAATGCAGTGGTACACTGAATGGTAGGAGGATCGCACACAGCTGCTCCTTTTTGGGCAGTTTAAGTATCCTCTCAGTAAGAGCAATTGGGGCAGTTCACGCCAAACACTCTTCTGTGGCATCCTCTACATGCCAATACCTGCATTTAAAATAATTAGAGCTATATAAATCTGATGGTTCAAATGTACATAATTACAGCTCAGTAGACCACATTCTTCTTCACCCCTCCCTCTCATGCGGTATGTTACAATCTAAATGATAAGACTTACAGACTAGTGAGAATATGAGCTCTTTGGGGCAGGGATCTGTCTTAGATTTTATTGTGAAACACACAGTATATTTGTAAGTTCTAATACATAAATGAAGCCACATTGGCATGTTACCTGTTCAGGCTGTAGCGCCGCTAGGGACCTGCCTCCAGCTCGAGCCATTTCACCTTGCTGTTCTACTGTAGGGCCTAAAAAAACAAGAATTTGTGCACTTCATATCATCCATGCCCGAAGCTCAGAGCATGTTAAAGTCAAACATACCCCTCACACACAAACCCAAACAGATGAGAAAGTAACAATGGTCAAAACCCTCCTATCCTACCCCACAACACATGAGAAAGTAAGTATGTGGCTCACACGTGTTCAGGTAAAAATGCACATTCACAAAGCAAATTTATATTCTCATGCAAAAAAGTTACATCAGGAATGAACACACACACAAACAAACTTGAAGATCCATAAGCAAAAATGAAAAGGTGGAAAATTATTTCTAAGTAAATCCAGTAACAAAAGATGGTATAAAGCCTGTAAATAATCCAAGAGCAGATATCATATCTAGTTTTCCCAATCTATTACAATTTCCCAACCCAGCAACCCACTTGCTCAGAGCCTACAAGTTTCTAACATTATAATTTCATTTCTCAACCTACCCATCTAATCTCTCTCACTCCCCAAAGCACCTCTTTTCTTCACTTATGTCAAGTCTCTATCATTCCTAATCAGATGTAACAAAGCAAAGTGTTGATTGGGGGTTAGTGCAAAGGAGATCATCAGGGCTCTTGAAATCTATTCTCACCACTAGGAGAAGAGTGGGTTCTAGTAGCTGGGAGTCTAGACACCTGGTTTCTCTTGACAATGAATACAAGTCAGAAGTTAAGAGTAGGCAACAGCTGAGAAGCTAAAGATACTGATGAAATACCTCTGATCAATAGGGTGAAAGACAAT
Organism: Mauremys reevesii; assembly: GCF_016161935.1. Classification (NCBI taxonomy): domain Eukaryota; kingdom Metazoa; phylum Chordata; order Testudines; family Geoemydidae; genus Mauremys; species Mauremys reevesii. The sequence goes on from NC_052629.1 coordinate 152,080, forward strand.
ATGGAATTTTAAATATACATTATAGAACAAAAAGGAATTCTGAGCCCGGCACCTATTCCAGGCAAAAAAAACAAACAAACAAAAAATTTCACTGGCTGATATGAGCACTTATTGATAAAGTTAAAGAATGGAAATATCAGACAAGATAATTTACTGGTAAAGCAGTCTTGTTAAGTGACCTTGATGTTCTTTGACAAGATTATAAAGACTAAGCCCTGGCTAGGATGATTTAGTTGGGATTGGTCCTGCTTTGAGCAGGAGGTTGGACTAGATGACCTCCTGAGGTCTCTTCCAACCCTAATCCTCTATGATTCTATGATTACAGGTCTGGGTTAACAAAGAAAATTGCATTGCTATAATATACTTTGCCTTAGTACCACATGTTCCAAAGGAAAAAAACTAGCACTATACAAAAAGAATAAGGCACAAATTGAAATGGATGAAAAGCTAGCTAACTAGTAGATTTCAAAATGGGGAATGCTCAACTGGTGGTGGTTTCAGGTTACGACCTCAGGGATTGGTTCTCTGCCCATTCTGTTCTATCTAGGATTTATTACTGTGCTTCATAGCATCTGAGCACCTTCTGGTAATGCATTAAGCCACGTAATTATACATCTGTCATGTGCTGTTTGTCCTCACCTCCTCTCCCCAAAGAAAGAAGTATGTGCAGCAGAGTACCTTGTTTTGGTAGTATATATCTCCTCGTTTATTTATATAAATATGACTGTTGCTATGTGTTTATATTAGAAAAGGGAATGTTAAAGAAATGCTGACATGCACTTGGAGCAAGAAGAAGTGAGGTTTGTGATGACCCCTAGTTTCTGAGGGAGTTCATTCCATAGAATTGGATCGCCCCGGAGAAAGTGGTCTTCTGCACAGATGAGCTTTACTCTTATTGTTGAGTTCCACTGTGCCAGAGGAGCACAGCGATTGATCACAGAGGCATCATTCTGGAGCTTTAGATGATCTTTTAGATATCTTAGGCCCAGGCCATGGAGTGCTTTGACGATAAGTACAGGGACCTTAAACTTAATTTGCTATACTATGGGAAACCACCATAGGGAGTGAAGAACAGATTTGATATGCTCCCACTAGCCTGTGTTCCTGAGGAGATGCACTGCAGTGTTCTGTATAAATTGGAGTTTTTTAAATGCTGAAGGCTTCATGCCCAGGTATGCTGCATTACTTTTATCCAGCCAATAGGTGATAAAGGCATGCATAAATGAGGCTAGGTTTTTGTCCATCAGCTTGAGACTGAGTCTCCTAGCCACGGAGAGATGGCAGAAAACATTACTTGTGGATGCTTCTGTGTGAGACCCCAGCCTTAGCAAGGAATCCAAGAGTACTCCTAGACTACAGACTGAATTGACCAATTATGGATGTGAACCATTGTGACACAGAGGCCCACTGGTAGTTCACTACTCTGTGTAAGCAACTCTCGTAAAGCCTGACATACTCCGTGTACCCCCCGTGACGCTGCACTCTATATTATTTTATAAATATATGCTAATGAGTGAATATAATGTAACTGGAATATGCTTCATGCAAAAGGTCTCTTGTAAGATATCATTACAAAGCTTATATCTACTGAGTGTGGGCATCCTATTTGTATAAATGTATCACTCTTGTATCTGAAACTAGAAATATAACTCTGAGGGCCTACTGTAATTATGCAAAGTGTGGGCCATTAATGGTGGTTTGGAATCTTGATGGCTCCTATCAACCAGGACAACTGACAGTGGATGGCTCTGTTTGCAGGCAGCCTTCCTGTGAGTCAGGCTGGGAGGAATGAAGGCTTGAAGTCTTACAGTGGCACGTGATCATGTCACCTGAACTGGAATCCATCTTTAACCTGGTGTCTTTCCATTGAGAAGGAGGGGGTGGGAACCCAGAGAGGGACAAAGTATTCCCACCTTATGCAAAAGATATATAAATCGGTGGAACAGAACAAAGGGAGGAGCCATCATGAGGAACCCCCTAGCTACCACCTGAGCTGGAATAAGAGCTGTACCAAGGGAAAGAATTGTGCCCAGGCCTGGAAGGTCTCCAGTCTGAGGAAAAAAACTTACTGAAGCATCTCTAAGGGTGAGATTATCAGTATTCAGTTTGATTAGACATAGATTGGCATGTTTTATTTTATTTTGCGTGGTGACTTATTTTGTTCTGTCTGTTACTACTTGGAACCACTTAAATCCTACTTTCTGTATTTAATAAAATCACTTTTTACTTATTAATTAACTCAGAGTATGTGTTAATAACTGGGTGGGCAAACAGCTGTGCATCTCTCTCTATCAGTGTTATAGAGGGCAAACAATTTATGAGTTTACCCTGTATAAGCATTATACAGGGTAAAACAGGTTTATTTGGGTTTAGACCCCATTGGGAGTTGGGCATCTGAGTGTTAAAGTCAAGAACACTTCTGTTAGCTACTTTCAGTTAAGCCTACAGCTGTTAGGGGACGTGATTCAGACCTGGGTCTGGGTTTGCAGCAGGCTAGCAAGTCTGACTCAAACCAGGCAGGGCACTGTAGTCCTAAGCTGACAGGGCAGGAAAGCAGGGGCAGAGGTAGTCTTGGCACATCAGGTGGCAGCTCCCAGGGGGGTTCCGTGATCCAACCCGTCACACCCCCAAACTCACAGTAGTCATAATCTGTATCTATAAGGTGTTGTGTGAGGTATCCTATGCAAACAGACAATACACTGATCCCAAAAATCATTGTGCGGTGTATGTTTGGGATGTGTAAAAAGGGTTATAAATATGTGCTAGAGTTAAGTTTTTAAAATGTATTTGGCAAGCAGCACCTAAACTATGCCTGTTCCAGACAATGGAGTGTGGTTCCACCTCACTGACTGTGTCTCTGATGTAAATTAAGCAAGGTGTGACCAAAGACAAAGAAAAGCACATTAACATGCAACATAAACAAGGCCATCAAGCTAATAAGGAAGGGAGACTGCACTGTTCCCCTCCCCCAAAAGCCTTCCGGCCTCTTGAAGCACAATCAATGAACTTCTGCTAGGGTACAGACACCATGTGGCCTTCCCGAACAGAGAAGCGCTGGCTGGGTTCACTTTTCAAAATAATACATTTCAAAGGTTTAATAGACTATAAAAAATTAAGGGGAGAGAACCCCATTGGTATCACATGAGGTATTCAAGGATTCCAGAGCTCTTGAAATCACAGAATGTCAAGTCCTTCAGACTAGGGGGTTGAAGTCTCTGGGAACTGAACACAGGTGAGAAACCTGTTTAGGCAAAGATTATAATTTGCTGAAATTAAATGTTAGCATTAGAAGTGTGGTTTTATTTTTGTTTGTTTATAACCATTTCTGCCTTTACTCCTTGTAATAAGAAGAAGGCCTGAAACATAAGGCCTTATATCAGAGGCCTGGTATGAGGCCTGAACTAAAGTAGTGGTCAAAACTTTGCTGATATGAAGCAAAGTCAGGTTGTGAGAAAGAGGCCGGCCCTGCTCACAGAATTTGGCAAGCATAGGGCTGATATTGCAAAAACACATATTCCGAAGAGGTGCTAGGCACAAAGCACTCATGCAAACACATTCCAGAAGGGTGGTACCAGAACACTCCGATAAACACATTCCCCAAAGATAACAGCAACACGCTGACCCATCTTAAGGATAAGGTCAGGATGACAGCATGATGGATAGAGATGTTTTGATAGAACCTACAGGTACAAGGCAATGGGTGGCACCCTGATACATCACAGGTGATACTTGTTCATATTGGTATATAAAGATGTATCTGGGAGTGTCTTTGGCCAGCCAAGGGGGCAGTGGGAAGTCCTGCCACTGACTGAACTGCGTCCACTGTCAGAGGCATACATGTGCTAGTATAACTGTAGACACTGATCCGGGGAGCTAGGACCGTACTTCGTTGACAATAAACCTGGCTGCGTGCCTTCACACCTTATTAGATTTTGTGGTCATTGGATGGTTTGCTCAAGGTCTGCTGTGCCACTTGTCTGCGCAGAACTGGGACAGCATACGGAGGGAACACACCACAGCCAAACATCTGACCACACTCCTTATCTGGTATCACTTAAACTGATGACTTTTAAATAAACCAATTCAGTGGTATGACTGAAATGAGTGTTTTTCAAATCCCAGTTAAATGAATGAGGTGAAGTGTATTGTCCATTTAAAGGAGCAATGAACTTAACTTCTGTAAGCGTTCAGTGAGAGGGCTTGTCACTGCAGGGAGACAGTTTTTGGGAAACCTGGCACTAGGGGTGGAGTTGGGGGTCACTTTGCTAAAAGCAACTGTATGGTGGAAGCTAGGCTGTGGCCTGCATGATTCTACATGAGCTGTTTGTGTCAGGGCTGTGAGCCAATGCAGCACAGCATATAAAGCACCCAGAGTTGATGGCAGGAAGTGACACAACCCCTTACTAGTCTAGGTTGAACCCCAAAACATCACAATCAACCAACAGAGACCACACCGTGACTGCAAACTCCTCAAAATACTTCCCTCTGCTCACCAGCATCACCTCTTTGTCACTGGAGTTCAGCTTCAGCAAGCTGTTCTTCATCCAAGATCTCATCTCATCCATGTACTCGGTCATCTCAGTAGCAGTGGGCTGGTCATATGCAGTGAAGGATAAGTAGAGTGGTGTATAATCTGCATATTGCGCTCACTTGAGTCCTTGTCATCTGACTAATTCACTTAGAGGTTGCATGTAGATTTTGAAAAGGGCTGGAGAGAGCACTGATCCTTGTGAAACTCCACAAGTGATGGGTCTAGTGGTGGTGGTTCGGTTTTCCACCAGTACTCCTGGGGAACATCCTTCAAGGAAGGACTCAAGCCGTTTTAATACATTTCCCATCACTGTTTAATATTTTTTTCAATATCTAGAATCATCATGCATTTTAATACAGCCAAACACAAGGGTCAAAAGACTGGGAATAAAGAACATAAACCATACTTACATGAAAAGGAATTATTGTATTCTGGAAAGGACTGAGGGCCAACTGTAAACAGCAAATGCCCAGTGCTGTGTCATGGCAAAACTGGCTATCATGATACTTTGACATATTGACATGGGAATATCAAGTATGATTGGGAGACTACAGTACCTCTCTATACAGCACTGGAAAGACTATTATTAAAATAATGGGCCCAGTTCTGGTGTCCATATTGCAGAAGTTTCAGAGAAGAGCTCCAAAAATGAATCATGCTCTGGAAAACATGCCTTACGATGAGAAACTTGAGGGGCTCAGTCTATTTAGCTCACTGATGAGAAGGTGAAAAGGCAATTTAAATCAAGGTCTATTAGTTACATAGGGAGGGCTCATATCCAGAAGATAAATCTAGCAGCCAAAGGCAAACATGCTACAATGACTGGAAGTTGTAGTAAGTAAAGTTAAAAATGGAAATTAGACAAAGTTTTAAATGGTAAGGATAACCGTTGGAACAGATTACCAAGGAATACGACAAGTTCACCACCACCTGAAGTCCCTTAAATCAAGGCTGAATGTCTTTCTAAAAGATATATTCCAGTTCAGCCACATGTAGGCTAATCACTAGGTGAAGGTATATGATCTGTATTCTGCAGAAGATCAGACTAAATGATCATGATGGTCACACATGCAGGAGACCAGGGAACCAGAACTGCCTCAGCCATTTGGGCACAATTAAAATGACTTGTACTCTGTCCTAATTAATCTTCTGCAGGACTTGAGAAAGCAGAGGGCTAGGAGGAAAGGCACAGTTCAAATGGACTGTCCAAGGGAGTAGGAGACCATCACCTCTTGAGGACTGGCCCTGAGATCCTCTGGAATAGTATGTATTATACTTCCTGTTTATTTGCGAGTTGAACAGGTCCCAAGTAGGGGTTCCCCAGTGAGTGAAGATACTGTTCACCACTGAGCTGTGTCGCTCCCACTCGCAGTTGGTAGCAAAGTGACTGCTGAAGCTGTCTGACAAAGAGTTCAGGGTTCCTGGGAGATACATCAGTTTCATAAACTGACCAATTCTATACACGGGAATGGATCTTGGATGTCCCTGCTTATGCTGAATACAGTTATTGGGTTATCTGAGATTATGAGAACATGATGAGTCTGCATTAATGGTAAAAATGCCCATGCATGCTTCTCAGACTGCTCTGAGTTCCAGAAGATTTATGTGCAACCTGGTTTCCTGGGGCATTCAAATGTCCTGTGCTGTGTGATCGTCCAAGTGAACCACCCACCCTAACAAAGAGGTGTCTGTGATTATTCTCCTGTCGGGTGTAGTGGATAGGAAAGAACTGCCCATGCACACTTATGCGGAGTCTTTCCAGAGAGGTTTTTAACTTGATTGGGATTGTCACCACAGTGTCCATGCTGTGTTTTCTTGGTGTGTATATATACTGTTAGAAGCTAAGCCTTTAGGCAGTAAAGGTGGAGACTGATGAACAGCATTATGCAAGTACATGAAACCTCATGATCTAAAAGAGTAAGGCAAATTCAGACCATGTCCGAGGGTTGTGCATAACCTGATCTATCAGTCTGCCTATAGCTTGGAATCTGTACATAGGAAGATAAGCCTTTGCCCTGAGTCTAAGGTTTCTCCTATGAAAGCTATAGCCTGTGTTGGAGTCAGAATAGACTTTTCCATGTTCAGAGATTCCAAGATACACTAGGAGACAAAGCATCAATAAGGTCGATGCTATGACTTCTGGACATGTCATGCCTGTAAGAGGCCAGTTATCTAGATACAGGAAGATGGTAGAACTGTCCCATTTGAGATGTGCTGCTACTACAGAAAACATTTTCATGAAGACCTTGGGTGCAGTTGCTATAGTGACTGAAAGCTGAGGAATCTTCCGTGGGAAGTTTCTAACCTTCTGGGGTAACTTGCCTTTAAAATGTAGATTAAATAAAAGACGTTTGGCCAGGACAGCCGGATAATTGGAGATTTTAAACTGGAAGCAGTGGAAGTAGACACCTTTCTCCCCATAAAGTCTAAATACTTGGTTTCCTTATCCACCGTGGTTGCCCTTGGGTGTTATTATCTGGACCTTTCTGGGACTGCTTAGATGACAAGGGAGCTCAGGGCAGGGTGGGAGAACAAGAACTCCATTCCCTAAGCCTCCCTAGGGGGTAGGAGCACAGGTAGCTGGTATTTGCGCCATACAGTTCTTGTCATTTCCAGTATGGCCTCATTGAACTGGGAGTGCTATTCAGCTAGATCCCATAGGCAACCGGATGACCAGGAGCTTGTGTAATGAGTCCTGGACCGCCTTTAAATTTGGAGCTCTTCTTCTATTCTCCAAGGCAGCTCTTGGAATTGTCTGTGGTTGTCCAAAGGAGATGGAGCAGCAGGAGCAATTGCCTTATTGGGCAAGGAAGATGAAGTATCTGTCATTACCAGCAGATCTGGTTAATCTTTCGTCCTCTTTCATAGGTTTCAGTTGGCCTCCTGGAGGGAAGGGGTGGTAAGACACCCAACTAGACTGCACATGCACTGGGTGCCATACCACAGGTTGCTTAGCCCCCAGTAAGGCAAATATGAGAGGTCTAAAATTTGTGGTGATCCCAAGGCACACCTTGGGTGCTATTGGTCCTGAGGGAGTACCCACTCGGACGGATGAGAGAAGTAGTGGGAGACTTTCCATGCCCTGTCTGGGCTGAACTCCCTCGGTGGAGGGAACAATGGTTTCACTGGTATATCCGACTCTCCCGGAGATAAGACTGAGTCCAGTTTTATCAGTGGTGTCATCGATACAGATGTCAGGGAGCTAAGGCTGAGAATGAAATGGGAGAGGAGCTTCACCCTGATGTTACAATCTCCCTGGTGAAGGTCGGTTCTGACAACAGGGGAGACTGTGGGTCTGGGAGGATGAAAATATTCTCTGGAGCAGCATAGGATACTGGAGTCTAGAAGGCTGCATCTCATTGCCATAGGCTGCTGGAGTTGGTGTAAACTGTAAAGGGACTCTTAATAATCAGTGTTTCCTTATAGGAGCTGTGATGGTACTGCTAGTGAAGGAGCCTCTGACTGCATGGTCATTATCAGTACCAATGGTGCACAGTCCTTCAGCTTCCGTGGCTTAGTCTTAGTTGGTACTGTAGTCAGTGTCAGTGACTATGGTCTCAAAGTACACTTTGCCAGTACTGAAGGAATCTTATTCCCATGTGCCTTCCGATCATGGTAACAAGACTTAAGAGGACCTAAGTCCTTGTGTCCTAAGCACAAGGGCTCACTCAACCTGGTCAGGGAAGGATCCCTTCTCTTATGAGGGTGCCTCTTACTCTTGTGAGGCGGCCCAAATGAAGAGTCTTTTGCTCTGGTTGTTCCCTCTCCTGAACAGTCTTTGAGCGAGGAGGTGCACATCTCCATGTCTCAAGCTGATGTACAGGGCATCTTCCCAGTCAGGAACGGGGGGAACTGGGCCGGGGTCTCCAAAGCCAGAGTTCTTGAACCTGACATGTTCAGCTGGGAAAGGAGCAGCAGACACTGCATTTAGCAGAAATATGAGCTTCTATAAGGCAGCAGAGGCAGTCATTGCCAACCAAAAAGGAGTGGGGACAGGAGACGCAATTCTTAAAGCCTGGGCATAATCTAAGTCCTGTGCTGGGAGATCAGAGCATTCTCTGGGGTGGGGATTCTACCGACTATCTAAACTTATAAAAAACACTAACAATGGCAACTAGCTATATAAAACTTGGAAATATTTACAAGAAAATAAAAGAGTGAAGAGGATCAGTTCTAGACACTGGAGATTCCAACTTAGACCTTGAAATGGGAAGAACGAACTGGAGTGGTGTCTGTCTGCACTGCCCCTTATACTCTTGGCACAGAACATGAGAAAAGCAGAAGCAAAGACCAAGGGATACTACTTGCTAGCATTTTCTGGTCTCAGGTGCACATGCGTATCCAGTAGAATACACAGAGACCAGCATTCAAAGAAGAATCAACTTTTACAAACAGAGACAAGGTGGGTGAAGTAATATATTTTACTGGACCAACTTCTTTTGGGGAAAGAGACAGACTTTCAAACTACACAACTCTTCTTCAGGACCTGGCTCTCTAATATCCTGAGACCAACAGCACCGCAAAACAACTTTAAAAAATGTCTGTTTCCAATGGCCAAAGCACATTTTCCCAGTTATCCTAGAGCTATAAAGCAAGCATTAACTCATTCTGAACCCCCAGAAAGCCTACCCCACTCTATCATCCTCCACCCAATCCCCATCTCAAAATTCCAAATACCAACTTACCTGCAGGTTTTACCTCTGAAAAAAAAGTACCAACTTTTTTCCCCTCCACAATGTCTGTGATAACATGGCCAGAGATCTTTGGATGGGTTCCATTTGCGATCACTACAGAGGTGCCACCTTGGAGGGCCCATAGAGCTGCCTTCACCTACAAGGGAGGATAAAGCTAGTCCTGGGAAAAATCTCAATACCTAGCAAGCATTCTCCCAGCTCCTGAACTCTATTCTTAGTAATCATCTCCATCCTGATTATCTTTGGTCTTTTTGATTGTAAATTTTAAGCAGGGACCATCTGCTCTTAATACATTTGGAAATGTACAGGAGCTACCACAATCTAAGTAATACATTTTGAAACAAGGTCATTTATTCCTGCTTTGTATTCTGTTGCTTGCCTAGTTTCTAACTCATGACTGTAATTTAAGTTCCCTTAACAGTCTACTGTGAGAAACTCTGTCAAAGGCTTTTTGAAAATACAGATAAGTCTATCAACTTCTCCTGCATCCACTATTTTGTTACCATACTTAAAATATTCTAGTAGATTGAAGAGGCATACTTTTCCTTTGCTGAAGCTACCCTGGGTTGTCTCCATCATGTCATGATTTAAGTGTTTACAATTCTATTTTTTCAAATGATAGTTTCAACTAATTTCCCTGGTACAGGTAAGAGGATCATTGGTATTTAAGTCTCAGAATTGTTACTAGTGCATTTTTAATGGAAAAGACAAAAATTTACTATTTTCCAGGGAGTACATTATTTTAATGAGAGATTGCACATTTGTGAACAGCTCAGCCACTTCATTCTTGAACACCTTAAGGAATCCTGGATAGCTAACATCTGGGCACCATTTCTTTGGAAACCTTATTTCATCTCAACACCCAGTGATAAAGAATGATGCAGTCTATTTAGATTGCAAGCTTTTGGGGGGAATGACTACTATTCTGTTTGTCTAGAACAACTGTGTCCTGGTGTGACAGTGTACCCCATAAGGCTTCATGGGAATATGCATATGAGTGTATGTATATATGATATAACTGGAATATGTTTTATGCTACATATGCCATGTAACATATCTATGTAAAGGATATGATCTACTGAATACATTCCTCCTATTTCTATGCATGTATCTTTTTTTTTACTTGAAGTTAGGAATATTGGCTATATACTTGCTTGATAGCCTTAGTAAAGCATTTGGTCAGCTTCTTGAGAAAGAAGTGTGCAAATTAAGTGCCCAATCAAGAACCACTTAAGCCAACGATGAATTCGAAGATGCCAATCCATATCGGAGCTTTCCCAGGGATGTGGCTTGGCTGGTAAGAAACTCAGTCATGCATGGACATGTGACTTGCCCATGTGACTCCAAAACTCCATCTTGGAGCTGGACTTTGCATAGGAGAGAGGAGGGGGTCTCCACCCACAACAGAAAATCTACTTAAACCCATGGGAGACCCCTCCATTTTGTCTTCAGCTGGCTAAAGAGATAGCTTCTCCACCCCCAAGGATACTTGAAAGAGACTGGAACAAAGGACAGTAACTACAGGGGGTGTGAGTGATTGCTGGACCCAGATTAGGAGGAGATTAGTCTGTAAAAGGAAGCTTACTGGAACTGGTGAGATTTTATTTGTATTCAGTTTTCTTAGACATAGACTTGCGTGTTCTATTTTATTTTGCTTGGTAATTCACTTTGTTCTGTCTGTTACTACTTAGAAACACTTAAATCCTACTTTCTGTATTAATAAAATCACTTTTTATTTATTATTTAATCCAGAGTATGTATTAATACCTGCGGTGGGGGGGGGGGAACAGCTGTGCATCTCTCTCTATCAGTGTTATAGAGGGCGAACAATTTATACGTTTACCCTGTATACGCTTTATATAGGGTAAAACGGATTTATTTGGGGTTTAGACCCCATTGGGAGTTGGGCATCTGAGTGTTAAAGACAGGAACACTTCTGTAAGTTGCTTTCAGTTAAGTCTGCAGCTTTGGGGCACGTGGTTCAGACCCTGGGTCTGAGTTGGAGCAGACTGGTATGTCTGGCTCAACAAGACAGGGTGCTGGATTCCCAGGCTGGCAGGGAAAGCAGGGGCAGGAGTGGTCTTGGCACATCAGTTAGCAGTTCCCAAGGGGGTTTCTATGATCCAACCTGTCACACCTGGTTCTTGGTTGGGCTCTAGGCAAAACAATAGTAAATATTAACAGATTTCTGTACTCCAGTGGAGTCCAGTGGATCCAACAATTCTCTCATGGGCCTCTTGCTTCCAAAATAAAGAATTTCTTGTTATTTCTATGCCTTTGGTAATTGCTATTCAAAATGCTTTGTGGCCCTCTGATTTCTATCCCGTGGTTCACCTGCTATAGTTCAGGCTGTTTGTCTCACTAGGGCTAAGTTTCCATTTTTCTTGCCCTCTTCCTTCCTTTTCTGCTCAGGGGGCTCCAATGCCAAGACTGAAGACTTTAATTTCCTCACTTTTGATTTTAAGGCCCTTTGGACGTGCTTCCTCAATTTTTTTGTTTTAAGTTTCCTTTCTGAAGTTAATGTCACAGTGCTGGATTTTCTATGATCCCACTCAAGCATTTAATTTTGTTATACAGTGGTCAATATTACATTATGGGTCAATTATATTTACTTCTTTTACCAGCTCCTGCATGCTGCTTAGCACTAAGCCAAGAATAGCCTCTCCTCATGTACTCTAGAGAGCAATCATTTAAGGTATCAAGAAATGGCTTCTCTGAAACCTTATCTCACTGTGACATCTCACCTATTCATATATGGTATCTGAGTCATTTATTACTGCTTTATTATATTTAATTGGCTCTGATCTTCCTCATTCCCTTCCTGGTTAGAATGCAGGTAGCATAACCATACCAGTATATTTGTATTATTGCTTGGTACAGTGAAACCCCGCTATAACGCGACGTTTGGGGTCCAAAAACTTCCATCACACTAAATGCGGGATCGCGGTATAGTGGGATTTCAAAACAGTCAGTTTGTTAGTGGTCCCCAAAGTGGTGCATTGATGTGCGCTGCCTAGTGCCCCTGGTGCCTAGTGCCCAGCAGGGGACAGGAGCCGTGGCCCCCCACCTGCCGGAGACAGAGAACTCCGGGGCTACGGGCGCCGGTGCTCTCTGTCCCCGGCAGGTGCGGAGCCACGGCTTCTCTCCAGCTTCAAAAGGAGCCGCAGCCCCCACCTGCTGGGGACAGAGAACTCCGGGGCTACGGGTGCCAGTGCTCTCTGTCCCCGGCAGGTGCGGGGCCACGGCTTCTTTCCAGCTTCAAGAGAAGCCGCGGCACCACACCATCCGGGGACAGAGAGCACAGGTGCCCGCAGCCCCGGAGTTCTCTCTCCCCGGCAGGCAGGGAGCTGCGGCTCCTCTTGAAGCCGGAAAGAAGCTGCGGCCCTGCACCTGCCGGTGACAGAGAGCACCGGCGCCCGCAGCCCCGGAGTTCTCTATCTCCGGCAGGCACGGGGCTGCAGCTTCTCTCCCCTGCAATGGTGTTGGGGACCACTGGTACTGTACAGTACTGTGAAAACATTATCTAAGTTGTATCTGCTTTAAAGGGGAGCCAACCTATGATCGCGTTATATGTGATTTCGTGTTATAGTGGGGCACATTATTGCGAGGTTTGACTGTATTTGTATCTCTACAGATTGTGGTGTATGGTCCTCCTCATTGAAAAAAACTCTGATTTTATGGAATCTTTCAGATACAGGGTTGCTTTCTCGCCTCTGCCACTTTCCTGCATAATTTACAGGCCAGTATTACAGTGCCACCTTGACTTGGGGGATTCCACATTTCAGATATGCCTATTATGTCAAGTTCCTCTTCCACTTTCTAGACTGTCTAGTTTGCTTATTTTTCTTTTTAAGATTCTCTCAATATACAGACATGTATAGTATTGTTTTGATCAAGTGTCTGCTTTTATTTAACCCATTTGTCTGGCACCGTGTAGCTTTTCCAGAACATACCTCTGATCTCAGTTCATCTCATCATTTCAGATGTAATTAAAGTCCAAACCTTTACTAGGAAATTCAGATTTGCCTTTTAAAATAGGGATATCCCCAATAGGTGCCCTTGTACACAATGAGTGCTCCTTTGCACCTGACAGCTTTCTCTGAGCTCCTAGTTTAAGTTCTATGCAAGAAGACAGCTTCATTTTGGTTGAGGTGGAATTCATTTTTATATAAGCTCTCCTCTCTCCCCAAAGTTTGTGTTATATTAAAATTAAAACGCTCCTCTTTACACCATCTTCTCATTCATACATTGAGACTCTGAAGTTCACCTTATCTAGCCAGCCCTTCATATGGAACTAAAACCATTTTAGATAACAGTACTGTAGAGGCATTGGACGTAAGCCTCTTTCCTAATAATCAACATTTACTGCAGATTTTAGGAAATCTCCCCAACACCTAACTAAGTAATTGGTACTAATATAAACTACAACAATGGACTCCTTTCCAACATTCATTCGAAGTTTGTCTAGATGTCTCATGAAATCCACCACCCTCATGCATTCATAAAAATGGATATTGGAGTGTCATGTATGTATGGCACTCAGAAGAAAAAAACAAGTCCCTGCCCCAAGGATCCTGCAATCCACTTATCCCCAAGGAGGGGAGGGGGGCAGAAGGCTCAGGAGTTGTCTCCCACCCCCACCAAGTGGGGGGGGGGGTATTTAATCCTTCTGTAATAGAACAAATACGTATACAGAGGACTAAAACTCCCACTCTCCTCCTTTAGGAGCAGGCAACATGTATCAAAACAAGAAGGAGACAGATGTAACCGGTCAAATTCAATATGTGATGCAAAAGAATAGTGTAAAATGCATTTTTATTCAAATGGGTCTAAAACAGGGCCCAGGAGAAAGGTAAATGGAACCTCATACCATTGCAGAACATTGATTTTGCCCTGAGAAGAACAACGCAGCACAGGCTTCAAGCTTCTCCTACCTTGGCCTCCATTCCTCCCATCCCTACCCGGGATTTGGTTCCAAATGTCACAGACTGCTGATCTCCAGGGTAAAATATGTCAATGAGCTTCGCGTCATCTGACCCTGGGGGACTGTCAAAGAGCCCTAAAATGGAAATTTGTTAAGTTAGCTCTATACAACCTTGGACTCAAATTCAGGGGAAAGGAACTCGGGAGAGGCTGGGAAACTGAACTTCCTTATACAGACTTGAGCGAACATTCTCCAGAGCACTCATGTGCTTCCCCATGAACCTATCTTATAAGGCTGTAGGCTTTAAGTAACAATAGGTGCTATTCCCAAGAGTGACAATATACATGGATCCTTGAAGTATCACAAAGTTAAACTTGAAAAAAAGGCCACTAATATAGGAACAAAAATATGATACCCCCAGATATTCTGTGGTACCAAGACACTTGGAAAGCAGTGATGTTAGGAGTGGTCATGCAGTCAGAGTTGACAGAAAGTTAGACCTGAGTTTCCAATGCAATGTCTGCAAAAAACTAGTGGAATTGCATACACAAAGGCATCTCAGCATGGGCATGGAGGGGGATCATTCCTCTCTCTCTTTGGTCTTAGGTAACATTTCTGGGCACCACATTTCAGTGAGATTGAACTGCCTTAAGTTTGTCAGAGAAGAATAAAATAGGATTAAATATTAAATACTGCTAATAGCGGGACTTGAGTCTAAATGTGTAATATCTGGAATTCACTTTTTTTTTTTTTTACAGTCTACATTTCAGGCTGTTACCCTTTAATTCCCCCACTCCTCCTTAAACATCCTCTACCACTATCCCACCAGAAATTCCAGATAGAAATATCATTAGAAGAACATTAAAGTTATAAAGTAAACTTTGGTGTGTTTAAGGTTGTCTGTGCAAACCTAACTCTATTTCCTTGTGTGTGCATGCGTTTGCATGCGCGCACACACACACACTCTAATTACACAATCATATGCTTTTTGCAACAAGCCCTTCCTCATTCAGTGCTCAGTTTGGACAGTGTGTAGTGAATCAGAAAATGGTATGTAGCAGCTTCCTGCCTTAATCTAGTTTGTAACTACAAATCATTTAAATTTAGCAAATTCACTGGTCAATGGAATTACACTGATGTAAGTTTACAGCAACAGCAGAATGCATCCCTCGCTCTAGAGGCTGAACAGCATGCAGTGAAAGACAGGAGCTAGGGTGGAATACAGTGACATGCAGCAAAAGAGGCAAAGTACGTTATTTTTAATTTTAGTTGACTGATAGCAATTGTAGCATCCCCACCTTTTCCCTTTATTTCTGTTCTCATGAGCACAGAACTAAATATTGCACCTCTGCTGTATTCACTGATCACCATTCAACATGTACATGTAACTATATTCTATAGAAAAACTGTATGTGTATAGTTCCCTGCTAAGGATTTTAGCTTTTTCCTTGTAATTATGGTAAAAGGCATTAAACTATTTGTATATGGCATGATAAGTGCTACAGCTCTCAAGAAGGAAAGAAGTCTAGAAGTGGTAATTCACTTTTCCTTTCTGTAACATGTGCCAATGAATTGTTCTCTCTGGGGCGGTCTGTGTGTTTTTTATATAAACAATAATCAGACAAAAGTTCAATGGGATATAGATAGAGAGATCCATAAATGAAATTGGGGTTCTTAAGGTAGCTCCCTGGAAAGGATTGAGGATCTTTTAAAATTCCTCTTCTTTTCCACAGCATCTAGTTTTTGAGCTCCACACAGTTGTTTCGGTATCTTAGAATATGTTATTGTTTATGTTAAATTTCCAGACAACATGTGGGGCTGTACACTAGATCTGCTGCTGACATTAATTTATAGTTCCCTCAACTCCTAGCAAATGGAAAGGCAGTGCCTTAACCACAAGAGTGGACTGGAACTCAGGAGATCTGAGTTCAAATTCCCAGCTCTGCCACAGATTCCCTATGTGACCTTGGCAAGTAACTAAATTTTTCTGTGCCTCAGTTTCCCACCTGTAAAGTGAGGATAGTGATACTTCCCTACTTCAGAGGTGCCATGAAGACTAGCCTTAGTGTTTAATAGGTGTTCTGTACTGTAGTAATGACTGCCATAACAAAAATAAAATGTCCCCTGTGAAGAATGAAGGAGTTATCTGTATTACTTTATTCATATTGCTGGAACTTCCAATTGTTTATGAGTGGGTGATGGCTATAGGAAGCGTAAGGGTTAACTGAGTTCTAAAAGGCTCTGTAAGACTACAGAAAGGTAAACAATGGATCTAGTTCATTCAATCATTTTGACGACTTCCGCCCATCGTCCAGGGGTCAATTCCATGGATATTCTCACCTGTCCCTGAGGTTTATTTTCTTGAGGTGGACTCTTTAAGGCGACCACATAAGCGTCTCTGTTTTGCCAGGATTTCAATATGTTGACGTGGTAGATCTACTCCTACTTCTGGCAATTAGGCTGTTAAATCTCTAGTCAACCTCCCCGATGGCTTCTATTACTTCATATGGCCCCTGCCATCTGGCCAGGAGTTTGCTTTCAGCTATGGGTACTAGCACCATTATCTGATCTGCTGTCCAGGATTTCTAAACCTTTGCTTGGTGATTATAAATCGATCTGTCGGGCCTCTTTTGCTCTTTCCAAGTGTTCCCACATGTTGGGGGTGACTTGGGCTATTTGGTCCTGCATCTGCATCACATGATCAATGATGTGCTGGAGGAACCAACTAGGGGCCGTGCTCCTCTTGACCTGCTGCTTACGAACAGGGAACAATTGGTATGGGAAGTAGAAGTGGGTGGCAACCTAGGCAGCCGTGACCATGAGATGGTGGAGTTCAGGATCCTCACAAAAGGAAGAAAGGAGAGTAGCAAAATACAAACTCTGGACTTCAGAAAAGCAGACTTTGACTCCATTAGGGAACTGATGGGCAGGATCCCTGGGAAGCTAATATGAGGGGGGAATAAAGAGTCCAGGAGAGCTGGCTATATTTTAAAGAAGCCTTATTTGAGGGCAAGGGGTGCAGGAACAAACCATCCTGATGTGCAGAAATAGCAAATATGGCAGGCAACTAGCTTGGCTTAACAGTGAAATCTTCGGTGAGCTTAAACTAAAAAAGGAAGCTTACAAGAAGTGGACATTTGGACAGATGACTAGGGAGGAGTATAAAAATATTGCTCGAGCATGCAGGGGTTTAATCAGGAAGGCCAAGGCACAACTGGAGTTGCAGCTAGCAAGGGATGCGAAGGGTAAGAAGAAGGGTTTCTATAGGCATATTAGCAACAAGATGGTGGTCAGGGAAAGTGTGGGACCCTTACTGGAAGTGGGAGGCAACTTAGTGACAGATGATGTGGAAAAAGCTGAAGTAGTCAATGCTTTTTTTGCCTCGGTCTTCACAGACAAGGTCAGCTCCCAGACTGCTGCACTGGGCAGCACAGTATGGGGAGGAGGTGAGCAGCCCTCAGTGGTGAAAGAACAGGTTAAGGACTGTTTAGAAAAGATGGACAAGCACATGTCCCTGGGTCCAGATCTAATGCATCCAAGGGTGCTGAGGAAGTTGGCTGATGTGATTGCAGAACCATTGGCCATTATCTTTGAAAATTCGTGGTGATCGGGGGAGGTCCCAGACAATTGGAAAAAGGCAAATATAGTGCCCATATTTAAAAAGGGGAAGAAAGAGATCCCGGGGAACTACAGACCGGTCAGCCTCACTTCAGTCCCTGGCAAAATCATGGAGCAGGTCCTCAAGGAGTCCATTTTGAAGCACTTGGAGGAGAGGAAGGTGATCAGGAACAGTCAACATGGATTCACCAAGGGCAAGTCATGCCTGACCAACCTGATTGCCTTCTATGATGTGATAACTTGCTCTGTGGATATGGGGAAAGCGGTGGCTGTGATATATCTTGACTTTAGCAAAGCTTTTGATACGGTCTCCCATAGTATTCTTGCCAGCAAGTCAAAGAAATATGGATTGGATGAATGGACTATAAGGAGGATAGAAAGCTGGCTACATTGCCGGGCTCAACAGGTAGTGATCAACAGCTTGATGCCTAGTTGGCAGCTGGTATTAAGCGGAGTGCTCCAGGGGTCAGTCCTGGGACTGGTTTTGTTCAACAGATTCATATTCATAGATTCAAGGACTGGAAGGGACCTCGAGAGGTCATCGAGTCCAGTCCGCTGCCCTCATGGCAGGACCAAATACTGTCTAGACCATCCCTGATATACATTTATCTAACCTACTCAAATATCTCCAGAGATGGCAATTCCACAACCTCCCTAGGCAATTTATTCGTGTTTAACCACCCTGACAGTTGGGAACTTTTTCCTAATGTCTAACCTAAACCTCCCTTGCTGCAGTTTAAGCCCATTGCTTCTTGTTCTATCCTTAGAGGCTAAGGTGAACAAGTTTTCTCCCTCCTCCTTATGACACCCTTTTAGATACCCGAAAACTGCTATCATGTCCCCTCTCAGTCTTCTCTTTTCCAAACTAAACAAACCCAATTCTTTCAGCCTTCCTTCATAGGTCATGTTCTCAAGACCTTTTATCATTCTTGTTCCTCTTCTCTGGACCCTCTCCAATTTCTCCACATCTTTTTTGAAATGTGGTGCCCAGAACTGGACACAATACTCCAGTTGAGGCCTAACCAGCGCACAATAGAGCGTAAGAATGACTTCTCGTGTCTTGCTCACAACACACCTGTTAATGCATCCCAGAATCACATTTTCTTTTTTTGCAACAGCATCACACTGTTGACTCATATTTAGCTTGTGGTCCACTATAACCCCTAGATCCCTTTCTGACGTACTCCTTCCTAGACAGTCTCTTCCTATTTTGTATGGGTGAAACTGATTTTTTCCTTCCTAAGTGGAGCACTTTGCATTTGTCTTTATTAAACTTCATCCTGTTTACCTCAGATCATTTCTCCAATTTGTCCAGATCATTTTGAATTATGACCCTGTCCTCCAAAGCAGTTGCAATCCCTCCCAGTTTGGTATCATCTGCAAACTTAATAAGCGTACTTTCTATGCCAATATCTAAGTCGTTGATGAAGATATTGAATAGAGCCGGTCCCAAAACAGACCCCTGTGGAACCCCACTTGTTATACCTTTCCAGCAGGATTGGGAACCATTAATAACTACTCTCTGAGTACGGTTATCCAGCTAGTTATACACCCACCTTATATTAGCCCCATCTAAATTGTATTTGCCTAGTATATCTATAAGAATATCATGGGAGACCGTATCAAATGCCTTACTAAAGTCTAGGTATCCCACATCCACTGCTTCTCCCTTATCCACAAGACTCATTATCCTATCAAAGAAAGCTATCAGATTGGTTTGACATGATTTGTTCTTTACAAATCCATGCAGGCTATTCCCTATAACCTTACCACCTTCTAAGTGTTTGCAGATGATTTCCTTAATTACTTGCTCCATTATCTTCCCTGGCACAGAAGTTAAACTAACTGGTCTGTAGTTTCCTGAGTTGTTTTTATTTCCCTTTTTATAGGTGGGCACTATATTTGCCCTTTTCCAGTCTTCTGGAATCTCTCCCGTCTCCCATGATTTTCCAAAGATAATAGCTAGAGGCTCAGATACCTCCTTTATTAGCTCCTTGAGTATTCTAGGATGCATTTCATCAGGCCCTGGTGACTTGCAGGCATCTAACTTTTTAAAGTGATTTTTAACTTGTTCTTTTTTTTATTTTATCTTCTAAACCTACCCCCTTCCCATTAGCATCCACTATGTTAAGCATTCCTTCAGACTTCTCGGTGAAGACCGAAACAAAGAAGTCATTAAGCATCTCTGCCATTTCCAAGTTTCCTGTTACTGTTTCTCCCTCCTCACTGAGCAGTGGGTCTACCCTGTCCTTGGTCTTCCTCTTGCTTCTAATGTATTAATAAAAAAATCTTCTTGTTTCCCTTTGTTCCCATAGCTAGTTTGAGCTCATTTTGTGCCTTTGCCTTTCTAATCTTGCCCCTGCATTCCTGTGTTGTTTGCCTATATTCATCCTTTGTAATCTGTCCTAGTTTCCATTTTTTATGACTCCTTCTATGTTTTTTTATTAATTTTTTATTAACATCTTTATTAATATTCTGATGATGGGATGAATTGCACCCTCAGCAAGTTCGCAGATGACACTAAGCTGGGGGGAGAGGTAGATATACTGGGGGGTAGGGATAAGGTCCAGAGTGACCTAGACAAATTGGAGGATTCGGCCAAAAGAAATCTGATGAGGTTCAACAAGGTCAAGTGCAGAGTCCTGCACTTAGGAAGGAAGAATCCCATGCACTGCTACAGGCTGGGGACCGACTGGCTAAGCAGCAGTTCTGCAGAAAAGGACCTGGGGATTACAGTGGACGAGAAGCTGGATATGAGTCAGTGGTGTGCCCTTGTTGCCAGGAAGGCTAAGGGCATACTGTGCTGTATTAGCAGAAGCATTGCCAGCAGATCGAGGGAAGTGGTTATTCCCCTCTATTCAGCACTGGTGAGGCCACAACTGGAGTATTGCATTCAGTTTTGGTCCCCGCACTACAAAAGGGATGTGGACAAATTGGAAAGAGTCCAGCGGAGATCATGAAAATTAGTAGGGGGCTGGGGCATGTGACTTTTGAGGAGAGGCTGAGGGAACTGGGGTTATTTAGTCTGCAGAAGAGAAGAGTGAGGGGGGGCGGGATTTGATAGCAGCCTTCACCTACCAGAGGGGGGTTCCAAAGAGGATGGAGCTCAGCTGTTCTCAGTGGTGGCAGATGACAGAACAAGCAGCAATGATCTCAAGTTGCAGTGGGGAAGGTCTAGGTTGGATATTAGGAAACACTATTTCACTAGGAGGATGCTGAAGCACTGGAATGGGTTACCTAGGGAGGTGGTAGAATCTCCATCTTTAGAGGTTTTTAAGGCCTGGCTTGACACAGCCCTGACTGGGATGATTTAGTTGGTGTTGGTCCTGCTTTGAGCAGGGGACTGGACTAGATGACCCTCTGAGGTCTTTTCCAACCCTAATATTCTATGATTCTATGTTTCTCACCTGGTTAGGCTGTTCTTCCCAATCCTCCTTGGCAATGTCCAGTATGCCATGGGGATGATGACCATATAGCAGCTTGAAGGGGCAACGTGGTGGAAATCTGGGAAAACTTCCGTTATTGCAAACATCAGGTAAGGCAGTAAGGTATCCCACAATTTTTCCCGTCCCAGCTCACCACTTTCTATATCATATTCTTCAGTGTCCTATTAAAGCATTCAGTGAGACCATCAGTCTGTGGACGGTAGACTGAGCTTCATAGGACCTATATCTGGAGCATCGCACACAGGTCCTTCACCAATTTTGATGCAAAGGGGTTCCTTGATCTGTTAAGATCTCTTTGGGTATCCGTACCCTAGAGACAATTTGAATCAATTCCTTTGCTATCATCTTGGACACTGTTGTTCTTAGGAGGGCGGCTTCTGGGTATTAGGTGGCATAATCCAGAACAACAAGCACACTCTGATGACCCCTGGCTGACTTCTCCAATGGGCCTATCAGATCCATGGCTATCCTCTCAAACAGGACTTCAATAATTTGTATTAAAGGGGCCCTTAAGTGCAGTTGTGGGCCATGTAATTGGCATTCCGAGCAGGAGGCGCAATATCGAACCTCCATATAAACTCAGCCAGAAGAACCGCCGTAGGATTTGATCAAGGGTCTTATCTAGCCCGAGATTTCATCTGAACAAATGACTATGGGCTAGGTACAACACTGCCCTCTGGTGCCTTCAAGGTACCAGGGGCTGCTCCACTTCTTGCTCTTGTATTCGGACCACTCTAGGCCCTGGGCCTTTGGCTTTCCCCTTCACCGGGATTCCATTCACCTCAACTATCTTTTTTCCCCAATATTGTGCTGCAGTGGCTCATTGGCTTGGTCCTGCCCAAAATTCTTAAATGAGGGCCCAATATGTTCAAATTCAAGGAGACCTATTTCTGTTTCACCCACAGGATTGGTCACTGCGGAATTGGATCCAGCTTCCGGTTCGTCAACTATCCGAGTCGCCCTCCTGCCTGCTGGATGGCCTTTTGGTTCTGGGCCAAGATCCTGGTCCCCAATCTTTTGTCCGTCCTTTACTGCCTAGTTTTCCAGGGCTTCTCCGTGCAGAGAATAAGTCCTGGGCTAATTTAGAGAAAACTAGGAGAGGACTAGCTACTGGAGCCACAGTATCAATCCTGGGGTCACTACCTTCCCGACTCATCCACTGGGAGTAAGTTTCCAAACCCTGGGAAGTCTCATCCTATGAGGAGCACATATGTGAGCTTAGCGACCACTCCCACCATTCACCCTTGTGGTGTTCCCCCGAACATCAATTTGTACAGGGATGGTCAGATAGTAACTGACAGCCCCACGTGCACAGGTTATTCCTGTGCATTTGGCTATAGACAGCTGGTTCTGCCCTACTAGGTTTCACTCGAGACCAGCATGATGGCACTTCTGGAGTTTACTAATGCAATGGTCTCTATGCCATTCATCCTAACTGGCTGTGTGTATCTATGTGGGGTCATTGTGACTCCCATGCGATTGATCAGGCCACATGGGTCTTCACAATAACCCAGACTGCACTGAATAGGCTCCTCAATGTTAGGACACTGGGCTGCTATATGCCCTAGTTTCCCCACAAGCATAACATACATATACAGAGCTCGGGGTATCCCCCTATTCTTTAGGCTATAGGGTCTTACCCCACGACCCTCTCTCCCCAGTTCCCCAAGTCCCTTTGCAGCCTCAGGCCACTCTTCAGCATCCTTGATCCCCAACCTAGTTCTGCCTGACCCTTCAGAAGTCTGGGCCTTCAGGATGGGGACTGGCCTCTTTATCCACTGCATCTCTTCCCCGGTAGTCTAAGAAAGTTTCTGACCGTTAAATGCCTCGCTGCAAGTGTGACCAAATCTTCATAACAGAAGGGGTCATTCCAGCTAACCCATCCTCTTAGGTCTGATGGTAGTCCTCTCATGAACTCATCCAACACTAAGACTTCTAGAATCTTCTCCATACTGTGGATCTTGGGGCACAGCCATTTCCGAATTAGATGAATCAAGTTGAACAGTTGTGACCTTGGTGCTTTGGTACCTCCATTCATGGAACCTCTGGGCCCTTGTAGCGGTCATCATCCCAGACCTCGCCAGGAGCTCAGCCTTCAGTTGGGTGTAATCTGTGGCAGCTTCCGCTGCCATGTCCTAGTAGGCCTTCTGGGCTTCCCTACACAGGAAAAGGGCAAGGATGCTGGCTCACTGGTCTTGTGGCCAGGGCTTCTGAAGGGCCATTTTTTCCAAGGTGAGAAGATATGCCTCCACATCATCTTCCATAGCCATGTTTGGTAGGTAACTTCTGGCCTTTAGGGATTGAGTCCCATCACAGCCATGTGTCAGAGCAGCCAGGGCCTTCAGCAGGTTCACAACCTCCTGCAGGGTGGCTCGATCCTGGGTTGCCTGGTTCATGACTAGTTGATTTATTTTCTGCTGTAGCCATACCGACTCCTGTTGCGTGGCCATCTGGATCCTGGTAGCCTCTTGTTGCGCTCCCATAGCCTACACCAGCACCCTCATTATGTGGTACATTTTTGGGGTGATTTACCTTGCCCCAGGGTGGCCCACTGTGCAACTATTCCACTCCAGACACCACATGTGGCAAGGCACCTCCTCTGTCTCACCGGACTTTTCACTTTCCCCTCTGGCGGTGGCGGGGCCTGGGCTAAAATCAGCCCCACTCTAGACAGTATTTGTCTTCCCACTCTGCGTTCTCTTATCGGTGCTGTGACACTGACACCCTGACACCCCAATATTCACCACTGTCATGTAATTAGGATATGTATTGTACAGAGTATGTCTTTTAGGTATCATTCTAAAAGTCTTGATCTGTTAAACATTAATATCTCGTAGGATTGTATGTGTTATCATTGTATGTGAAATTATGAAGTTTGCTATGTATATGTTACTGAAACATGTTGTGAGGTTGAAAGCACCCACAAACAGCCTTTCAGGTACAACAGTAAAAAGGCTAAACAATGCGATCACAGAATCATAGAATCTCAGGGTTGGAAGGGACCTCAGGAGGTCATCTAGTCCAACCCCCTGCTCAAAGCAGGACCAAACCCAACTAAATCATCCCAGCCAGGGCTTTGTCAAGCCTGACCTTAAAAACCTCTAAGGAAGGAGATTCCACCACCTCCCTAGGTAACCCATTCCAGTTCTTCACCACCCTACTAGTGAAAAAGTTTTTCCTCATGTCCAACCTAAACCTCCCCCTCTGCAGCTTGAGACCATTACTCCTTGCTCTGTCATCTTCTACCACTGAGAACAGTCTAGATCCATCCTCTTTGGAACCCCCTTTCAGGTAGTTGAAAGCAGCTATCAAATCCCCCCTCATTCTTCTCTTCTGCAGACTAAACAATCTCAGTTCCCTCAGCCTCTCCTCATAAGTCATGTGCTCCAGCCCCCTAATCATTTTTGTTGCTAATGGCTTATTAAGGAAATGCACACAAGCACAAGGATTACCCGAGGGACTGTGTACAATAGAAACCTCAGAGAGATAGCACTACACTATGGGAACTGTTTGACCCAGATCACAGTGAAAGAGCTTTCCAGCAAGTGAGAAGATGATATAGAGGGGGACAATGACATCATGGGGGGGGAACCTCTCTCTCCCTGCAACAACACACCTGGAAACACCTGAGGGGCAAGGACTGAACTGTGGAAAGTGATGGTCCCAGGCTAGAAGAATCTTTAGCCTGTGTATGAAAACCTGGGAAAGCCAAGGCAACTTGTGACTTAAGAGTCTGCCACCCTGTTTATCACTCACAGTGAGAATTTGCTGATTTATATCCAACCTATCTAGTGTGTTAAAATCAGTTTGCAGTTTCTGGTTATTTACTAAGGTAATCTGCTTTGATCTGTTGGCTATCCCTTATAACCATTTAAAATCTACCTCTTGTACTTAATAAATTTGTTTGTTTTAAACCCAGTTTGTGTAATTCATAACAGGGGTGGGGGGAGGGGGCTGCAAAAAGATGTGCCTCTCTCTCTCCACAGTGAAGGAGAGGGCGAATTTCAATTAGCTTACACACTGTACAGTTCTCGATGAAGCACAAGACAAGACAATTTTGGGTTTACTCTTCAGAGTGCTAAGCAATTCCTTACCTGAAAGCCTTCCCATGCAGTACTGACTTCCATTTCTGTCTTTCTGCAGCTGGGGGTGTCCCTACCTCTGTTTGTGCTATAAGAGGCTTGAGGGCCTGGCTTAGCAGGAGAGGGAGCCCAGGCTGGTGGAACAGGCGGGCTCAATGGTACCCCAGCACACAAGGTGGCACCCCAAAAATGGAGCAACCCGTCGCAAGTAATTTCAAGGTAGGCCTCAGGACAGGCCCAAAGAGGGTTCCTCCAGCAAACAAAAAAGAAACCAATTTACAAACAAAATAAAAGGGGATACCTTTCCCCACCCCCTTTGCTTGGGTGCTCTTGTCCCCAGGGTGTCAGTCTTTCCCCTAAACAGGCACTCAGCTTTGGGGGTTTCCCCCAGAAGGAGTTGAGCAGCCTCACCCTGGAGAAGCCTGTCTTCCTGCTGCCACTAGCCCTGCAATGGCTTGTCTCTCCTCCCCCTCTCTAACCAGAGCAAGGGCTTTTAAAGATTTCAGGCAGTGCTTAAATTGGACTCAGGTGTTCCTAACTGACCTAAGGTAACCCCTTCTCAGCTTATAGGAAAAAGGGCCTTTATCATTCTAGGGCTAACATACCTGCCTTCCACAAGCCTCTGGCAACTCCCAACCTGACTTTATCACACCCCCAAATTCTGACTGGATCATGTGAAGAGTGGATAATGGCCAAAGTGTCAGGCAGCTGGTTCGGCATGAATTAGGAAGCTGTTGTGGCTCCAGCTTCTGCAATGCTAGGATCACATAGTATACACTGCAACTTGTCACTGTCGTAAAAAACTTAGATAGAAGAGAAGAGAATCCACCTTGCATGAGGTGCAAGAGACCAAGGATCACGTTCAAATATGAACTATATAAAAGCATACAGCAGGCCCTGCTCCATTCAGCGTTCCCATTGGATCTTCAGCAGGTTCTGAACACCTAGACAGCAAGAAGGGGCCAAAAGTGCACTCTCTCATCTAAACTTGGCAGTTATAGCGATGTAGAAGTAACTTCTATCCCATTTAAAATAATGGAACATTAAGAGAAATTGCTAAACCTCTACAGGATAATGGAATGATGAATGACAGGCAGCAGTGGGGGCTTACCAAAAATGTCTTAGCATATTTGATTGCTTTGTTTCAGAGAGTTACAAAATTAGAATGTAGGTTGGCACCACTGTCCATGTGATCTGAAGGGGAAAACAACCTTTTGCCAAAAATTGCTATTTATCCAGTGCCCAAATTTTATTTTGCTGCTCCTGTTGCAGAGAGAGGTTTTTGTCCTAGCTCTGAAGAGTTTACACTCTGAAGGAGACCATATACAGACCAAAAAATATGGAAAAATATATGACATACAAGTAAATGAATTGGTCTTAGACATGTTTCTCGCTGGTTTTATGTTTTATGGGAGTATGTAGCAGACTGTGGCAGGGCCCCCTTGGCTTCTGCTAGGCTCACAAAAGTCACTTTGAGACCCTGGGTTTTATAACCACTGGTGCACTTTATCTCAGGCTTGTTCCCACCACTGTTTCACCATGTTCTAGTAACCCTTCACTGTCCGCAGGCAGGAGGGAAGGGAAAGCTACCTCCCTGCTTCCATTCCCTGCCTTTTCCCTTTTCTCCTGCTCTCCCCTGGCTTCCATCCCCTGAGGCTTTTATGCAGCCCGAGGATAATTAAGTAGCCGCTGTCTCTGCCTCCCCAATTAGGGCCAGGCTACCTCCAGTTTGCTCTAATTTGTTCCCCTGATGAGCAGCAGGCATGATAAAGGGCTCAGTCTGCAACCCTTTGCCCAGCACTGTGTCATAGGGTAGAAATTGTTCATTTAACCACAGACAAAGGAGCAAGTCACATACCTTCTACATCTGAGAGAACAATCAGGAGATCAGTCTTCATTTCTACAGCCAATCGTGCTGCCAGACTATCATTATCCTTAACGCTAATAACCTGAAATACATACAGAGGTCAGCAACACCAGCAGGAGAGAGAAACACTGACTGTGCCCTACAGTGAACAACAAATATCAGTACTACCATGCCCCTCTGTACTGCTTGTCCATATTATACTGTGTGCTCTATGGGGTGGAATCTTTGTATGGAGTTGAGCACAACGTTAGCATTCAGTACACAAGTAGTAACATCCTATCCAAATCAGTCTATGCTCTGCAAAAAGCAAGCCATGCTAATGTCTACTCCCCATCCAAATCAATGCATCTTGTCAAAAGCAAGCTGTGTCAGTACCCATTCCCTAATTCTTCTGTCCATACCATTCCGCTTAACTGTATGGACTTTCAGCTCCCAGCATCACTGTGCTTCTTCTGTTCTTACATTTTCCATTTCCCCTATTGGTCACTCCAGGATATCCAGATTATTACAGTGTTAGTGAGTCATGCATTCATGCTCTAGCAGGTCCTATAGCAGGATCCACCCACTGCAATACTTTACCCACATTTACCCCCTGAAGATCACTGTTTGGTTCTGGAGGTGGAACAACAGCATCATTGGTGTTAATAATAGGGACAATGTTCATCCGCAGCAGCTCATGCAATGTCCCATTTAAATTCCGACGCTTCTGTTCATCATGGAAATCCAAATTGGTGACTAAAATCTGAAAAGGAGAAAGACTCTGAACAAGAATTTGATCTGCAGCCACCAAGTACGCAAGTAAAGAGACATCCACAACAGATCGGTCAAGGCTCTCTAGACCACAAGGGCAGCAAGACAGGATTAGTTAAAAGGTGCAGAGGATAGTTGAGAAATTTAATTCTTTGGACCACTCTTTATTGTAGAATATGAGACATACATAGCTATCTCCAAATAGTCCTTTTCACAAGAAATGAGAACATGGGCTGGCTAAATCTCTATGAAACAATCTGAGAAACTCACATGCAGGTTCTGGTTATGACTTTTAAATCCCCAAGACCATTTGTGATCAGATTATTTGAGACACCCTCTTTCTCCCCATACAATATCTCCACAAATGCAATAAACAGAGAGGCTTAATTTAGAGCTTCCTTCTTCTGAACAGGAAGGTAAAGCTGGCAGATTATTTATTCTCTGATGTCCCTTCAGCTCTGAAATTCATTTCCTTCTTGGTCTGCCAGAACCTAGCTCCATTGACCTTCTGGACATGCTGCAAACACCATAGTTTCTTTCAGACATTTGGGGAGGCAGCCAAGTAAAGAAGGGGATGACTTGTGGAGTCGATTTTTCCCTATCTCTATTTTGGCATTGTTTCTGAGAACTGAGTACAACTGAATCCACTATGAGACATTGGAGTAGTTTTTTGAATTTTAATTTAGGAGCCCAATGATTTTAATATGATCTTAATTTAATCCTTATAAATATACAATGGGACAGCTGTGTTCATATTCAAGCCAGATTAGAATCCAGCTCACTCTCCTATAGTTTTTTTAATGCTACAGTGCAAAGATAAGTAGATTTTAGCCAGTGAATTCAGTAGATTTTGTATGATGGAACACATACAGCGAGCAGGTCTATTGAGAGAGAAGGTGACATTAGGTTCTCAGGTACCATCGTGATAGTTGTGGTATAAGGCCCAAGACAGATGTTTATATAGGCAGAGTATAATTGCACTTCATAGCAAGATCTTCTCCAAGTACCTGAGTACAGCAATTCAAACAATAATGCTATAACATGAGTTTAAAAAAAAAAAAAAAAAAAAGGCTCATGGCTAAGTGTATACAGTATGGAACAGAAGAGATTTTAATGAATAGAGTCCACATTTGAGGACTCACTTTTTACATTTCTCTCGTGAGCTTTATATTCAGCTTGATAGTTCTAATTTTGTTTGCAGCAGGGTAATCAAATGATTAAAAAAATTAATTGAGATTAATTGGGACATTAAAAAAATAGTTGCAGTTTTAATCACACTGTTAAATAATAAAATACCACCATTTATTTAAATATTTTTGGATAGTTTCTACATTTTCAAATATATTGATTTCAATTACAACAGAATGCAAAGTATACAGTGTTCATTTATTTTTTATAACAAATATTTGCACTGTAAAAAAAAATATTTTTCAATTCATGTCATACAAGTACTATAGTACAATCTCTTTAGATTTTGTGTAGATTTTTTTTAAAACACATACCTGCCCTGCACACAAAAATAAAACAATGTCAAACTTTAGTGCCTACAAGGCCACTCAGTCCTACTTCTTCAGGAAATCAGAAGTAAGGGTGACATGGTATATGGTGTATTGCCACCCTTACTTCTGCTGCAGCTTGTGGTGCCTGGCACTTGGCATACGGCTCAAGATGGGCTCTGTGCTATAGCATGGAGGCTGCATCTTGCCAGAGCCCTTGGCCATCCCACAGTCCTCTGGTGGCTTCTGGCTCACCACGGGCGCCATTTCATATTTTGGTTTGATGTGAGTGTGTGGGCGATGGGCGGGGGGGAGGAAGAGAGCGCGCGAGAGAGAGAGAGAGAGAGAGTGTGCTGGAGGACAATGAGTGTGTGTGTGTGTGCGCGCGCACACACGCTGGGAAAGCGCTGTGTCTTTAATCAGAGCATTCAGGAGCTTGAATGCTTTTTCAGCCAACAGCAGCTGCTGTTGGCAACAATGACTCCTGAGACAGTACCAGCTGACAGGCTCCCCCTGTTCCCTGACTCCAGCTCAGCAGCGACTGGGTACACAGGTGGGGGGAGGGAGACACCCCAACATCAGCCTCTCTCACCCCCACTTTGCACAGCAGACAAGAGACAGGTTCCCAGTCTGGAGCAGCTTGGCCAGGGCAGCTCCATGGGTGCAGGGGCGGAGGAAGTGGGAGCAGCAGTTATCATGGGGGATGGGGGCGTGAGACCAGTTCCGAAGCATTTCGATAATCTGAGCATCTGATCTGGATATTTCAGAGTCTCCTGTCCCCAGCCACCTCCTGCTCATTGCCACAGCCTGTGCCTCCCTCCCTGCCCGGATGCTGCCAAGTCCCATCTCCAGAGGTGTGCGATTAACGCTCGTTTAAAAAAAGTGTTATTTTGTTGAGTTAATTGCATGCGTTAACTGCGATTAACTGACAGTCCTAATAATGATTCTACATTTGTAAGTTGCACTTTCACAATAAAGTACTTGCATGAGGTGAATTGAAAAATACTATTTCTTTTGTTTATCTTTTTAAGGTGCAAATATCAAACTGGAACGGGTACAAAGAAGGGCCACTAGAATGATCTGAGGAATGGAAAGCCTGTCGTATGAAAGGAGACTTGAGGAGCTCGGTTTGTTTTCCTTAACCAAAAGAAGGATAAGAGGAGATATGATTGCACTCTTTAAATATATCAGAGTGATAAATACCAGGGAAGGAGAGGAATTATTTCAGCTCAGTGCTAATGTGGACACAAGGACAAATGGATATAAATTGTCAGTCAAGAAATTTAGGCTTGAAATTAGACGAAGGTTTCTAACCATCAGAGGAGTGCAATTCTGGAACAGCCTACCGAGGGAAACGGTGGGGACGAAGGACCTCCATGACTTTAAGATTAAGCTGGATAAGTTTGTGGAGGGGATGGTATGATAGGATAACGGGTTTAGTCAATAGGTCAATAACGTGCCACACTGGTAATTAGTACAAAGGGTCAATGTTGGGATATTGTTAGCCTTTTCCAGAGGGTCTGGCTGGAGAGTCTTGCCCACATGCTCGGGGTTCAGCTGATTGCCATATTTGGGGTTGGGAAGGAATTTTCCTCCAGGGTAGATTGGCAGTGGCCCTGGAGGTTTTTCGCCTTCCTCCGAAGCATGGCGCAGGGGTTGCTTGCTGGTGGATTATCTGCTACTTGAATTCTTTAAATCATGATTTGGTGCATTCAACAGCAGAGTCAAGGGAGAGAATTAGTTCAGGAGTGGGTGGATCGGCTTATGTGGCCTACATCTTGCAGGAGGTCAGGCTAGATGATCATAATGGTCCCTTCTGATCTTGAATTCTATGATTCTATGATTTATAAAAAAAAGTAATATAAAGTGAGCACTATACACTTTCTATTGTGTTGTAATTGAAACCAATATATTTGAACATGTAGAAAAATATCAAATATATTTATTATAAATTTAAATTGGTATTCTATTATTAACAGTGTGATTAAAACAGTGATGAATTGTGACTTTTTTTTAATCTAGTTAATCTGTTTTGCACTAATTGCTTGAGCTAACTGCGATTAATTGACAACCCTAGCTTTCAGTTCTCAGACCTTCACTCCTGATCATCAGCCCCATCTCTTTGGCCTATCCTAGGGCCAACAACCAGGTGGTCTGGGATAACAATTGTTTAAAAGTGTCCAATGCCAGCAAAAATGTGTTTTTTCTTTAACTAGAACATAAAATTTAAGTGATATTCACCAGAACAATTTCCTTTGTGAGATATTCACACCAAGTTCTAAACCGCTCAGAAATGGAATTACAATGGAAATCTAGGAAGACAGTGAATAGAACAGAACAGGTCCCTCTCGAATTAATAAGACTGGTTCCAAAAGATGGACTGAAGTATCAATCCACAGGCAAGGGAAAGCGCAGTCCCTTACCTGAGCTGCACAAATGCTGTACTGTGTAAACATGGCCTCATAGAGAGCCATCAGTCCACTCTGCCCAGCTGCTGCACAGGCTCGTGCCTCCAAGACTGGAATAGCCTTAAAAAATTAGAGAACATAGCTGTCAGCCAATTGACAGGAAGGGTTATAAGTTGACTCAGCCCAACATTTAATAGAAGAGCAGATGACTACCTCAGCCACTCACCATGTCCTTTAGCTGGTTCTGTCCTGAATGGAGGGCCTGCCTCACACTTTGAGAAAGCAGGATCTCATGGCGCAATCGCTGTTTTCCAAAGGCCACAGCACCACTGGTGACTATCATCATTTCCCGACCCTGATTCTGCAGCATTGACACCTACAGGTGTGGAGAATCAAAGATCAGGATGTAGAGCAGGAAAGTTACTAGCTTACTGATTCCATTCTCCCTCTTTGTACAGTTTAAGAGCATTTTGTGCCTCATCAATTCCTGGAGACTGAAGTCTTCTGCTTATCCAAAGTACATATACGGTAAGCAAGTAACAATGTAAGATGCCCTCCTCCGAGGAGAGAACCTATATGGCCCTTGCTATACTTGGCCCCATCATGGTAGCAATTTTTCTAATGTAAACACCTGGACTAATCAAGCCATAGGACAGGCATCTGATGGAAGCCAGTCTGTCCACCACCACAGCTGGTGTTATTTCAAGCAGAGACTAGAGGCGAGCAGCCCATATCCTATTACCAGACTTATCATTGACCATCCATGCCCACAGCTCATATTTAAACAGCAATGCTACATCTGAGATATAAAGAATCTGTCTTTTCTTATACCTTGCAAACACATCATGCTTTGCCCCTTCCACCTCCCAGCACCTGGCTCCCTAGTTCCTTTCACAAATCAAGTACCATATACTTCCTTAATGCAACAAGATTTTGTGCACATCCATCAAGTATACACTAGATCTGTCCCTCTCCAGCTAGGTTTCTGGGAAGAGAGCCTGTTAGGATAAGAATCATCAATGTAGCAGAAGTAGGATCAACTCACTAGATGCCAACTGGCAGAGTTTGTTAACCAGAATTTTAACTGGATATGGAAGAGTTTTATTTAACTCAATTATTATACATTCATAATGTATCAAGTGCCAGTTACTGTTTAATCCACGTGTCAGAGCAATTTAAACATCAGCAGTGAAGCCCTGACAGAACACTATTCACTGGGATTATACTCCACAACATTTTTCAACAAAAGAAGTGGCAACAAGAGATACTCACTTCCAACTGCATCCCAGGACAAAATGTTCTCCCTCATTCCCTGAAGGCTCTTCCTCCTCCAGCTGAAGGCAGGAACTCCCACTAGGTTTATTTCTGCATACTGCAGGTTCTCCTTTTGCACAACTCTTTACGTATATTAGGCCACATGACTCCCTCACTACATCTTCCCCCTCTGCATACACCTCAGTTTTGCCACATTATGATAAAAGCTGCAGTTAAAGTCTCCTGCTAAGTTTTGTTATACAAACTTTAAGGAGACATTGGACTAGACAGTTTGCAAGAGCACTAGGTTTTTTAAGCCATAAAGTTACCTGCTCAACAATAGATGCCAACCGCCCAAGAGCCAATCCACACTCATCCCCTCGAGTCACAACAGCACTACCCAGCTTCACCACAATCCTTTTAGCATGCTTCAGCTCACTGCGATGTGCAAATGACTTGCCATGTGTACGACTGAGGGGCATGGTGATAAATGGGATGTTGCTCCAGCAACGGATAGATTCATTCCTTAACACCAGGTTATGGACAGGCAAATCTGTGGTTAAAAAACAAAAACAAACAACCACCACATGAAAGACAGGGAGAGATCCCATACTCCCAAATGTTGAACCTACAACTTTGAACACTTAGTTCAGACCTCCCTCAACCCTTTATCTGTCAAGATTACCCCATCTTGAACCTAAAATCCCACAACGTGCACTCAGTATTCTGACTTCCAAGCTCCTGGAATGTATCCAGTTTCCAAGTGACTAAGAAAGAAGCAATGCAAGCCATTGCTGGGCCTGATATACACTGCAGTGTATAAGACCCATACTGGGTCAGACCAATGGTTCATTTAGCCCAGTATCCTGTCTTCCAACAGTGGCTAATGCCAGGTGCTTCAGAGGGAATGAAAAGAACAGGGCAATCGTCCAGTCCCAGCATCTGGAAGTGAAAGGCTTAGGGATGTCCAGAGCATTGGGGTTACATCTCTGACCATCTTGTGTAATAGCCACTGATGGACTTATCCTCCATCACTTATCTAGTTCTTTTCTGAATCCACTTATACTTTTGGCCCTCAGAACATCCCCTGGCAAGGAGTTCCACAGGTTGACTGTGCACTGTGTGAAGTACTTCCTTTTGTTGTTTTAAACCTGCTGCCTATTAATTTTAATGGGTGACCCCCTAGTTCTTGTGTTGTGAAGGGGTAAATAAAACGTTTCTTTATTCACTTTCTCCATACCATTCACAATTTATAGACCACTATCATGCACCTCTTAGTCATCTCTTTTCCAAGTTGAATAGGCCCAGTGTTTTTAATCTCTACTCATATGAAAGCTGTTCTATACACACAATCATTTTTGTTGCCCTTTTCTGTACGTTTTCCATTACTAATATATCTTTTTTGAGATGGGGCAACCAGAACTGCAAGCAGTATTCAAGGTGTAAGCAAAACATGAATTTTATAGTGGCATTATGATATTTACTGTTTTATTATCAATCCCTTTCCTAATGGTTCCTAACATTCTATTAGCTTTTTTGACAGATGCTGCAAATTGAACATTGGCAACTGGTTGTCCCATTTGCCTTAAGGGAATATCCTATGTGGCAGGGTGGACTGATTTAATCAGATCAATTAAAATTCATTTTAATGTTTCAAATTTCTACTTTTTATTTATTTTCCTAAAGAAACATTGATTCTCATTGGTTGATAATCATTAAAATACATTTATTTGCAACTAAACATAGCCTTTGCACTAAATTTGGTACTTTTTTTGCTAACCAAGTAGATATACTATATTTATACATTTATTAAAGCAATTAAA
Source organism: Mauremys reevesii (assembly GCF_016161935.1). Classification (NCBI taxonomy): domain Eukaryota; kingdom Metazoa; phylum Chordata; order Testudines; family Geoemydidae; genus Mauremys; species Mauremys reevesii. The sequence continues at coordinate 186,973 of NC_052629.1, forward strand.
TAGCAAAACTTACATTCTTCATTTTTATATTTATTATAGGGCTGTCGATTAATCGCAGTTAATTCATGTGATTAACTCAAAAATTAATGATTAAAAAAATTAATTGCACTGTTAAACAATAGAATACCAACTGAAATGTATTAAATATTTTTGCATGTCTTTCTAGATTTTCAAATATATCGATTTCTGATGCAACACAGAATACAAAGTGTACCGTGCTCACTTTATATTTTTTATTACAAATATTTGCACTGTAAAAATGATAAACAAAAGAAATAGTATTTTTCAATTCACCTCATACAAGTACTGTGGTGCAATCTCTATCATGAAAGTGCAACTTACAAATTTAGGTTCTTTTGTTACATAACTGCACTCAAAAACAAGACAATGTCAAACTTTAGAGCCTACAAGTCCACTCAGTCCTACTTCTTATTCAGCCAATTGCTATGAAACAAGTTTGTTTACATTTACAGGAGATTATGCTGCCCACTTCTTAATTACAGTGTCACCTGAAAGCGAGAACAGGCGTTTGCATGGCACTGCTGTAGCTGGTGTCGCAAGATATATATGTGCCAGATGCGCTAAAGAGTCATATGCCTCTTCATGCTTCAGTCATAGTTCCAGAGGATATGCTTCCATGCGGATGACGCTCGTTTAAAAAAATGTGTTAATTAAATTTGTGACTAAACTCCTTGGGGGAGAATTGTATGTCTCCTGCTCTGTTTTACCCGCCTTCTGCCATATATTTCATGTTATAGCAGTCTTGGATGGTAACTCAACACATGTTGTTCGTTTTAAGAACATTCTCACTGCAAATTTGACAAAATGCAAAGATGATATCAAGGTGAAGTTTCTAAAGATAGCTATATCACGGGACTCAAGATTTAAAAATCTGAAATGCCTTCCAAAATCCGAGAAGGATGAGGTGTGGCGCATTCTTTCAGGAGTCTTAAAAAAGCAATACTTTGATGTGGAAACTATAGAACCCAAACCACCAAAAAAGAAAATCAACCTTCTGCTGGTGGCATCTGACTCAGATGATGAAATGATGAACATGTGTCGGTTCACACTGCTTTGGATCGTTATCAAGCAGAACCCATCATCAGCATGGACGCATGTCCTCTGGAATAGTGGTTGAAGCATCAAGGGACAGATGAACCTTTAACCCATCCGGCATGTAAATATCTTGAAACGTCGGCTACAACAGTGCCATGCAAACACCTGTTCTCACTTTCAGGTGACATTGTAAACAAGAAGCAGGCAGCATTAATCTTCTGGAAATGTAAACAAACTTGTTTGAGCAATTGGCTGAACAAGTAGGACTGATTGGACTTGTAGGCTCTACAAAGTTTTATATTGTTACATATGGAGAATCACCTCCTGAGAAGTCCATTTGCCCTGAACTGTGAGGCTCTGGGAGGTGTTTGTGGTGATAATTCTTGTAGGAGGAGGCTGTAGGAGTGGAACTTCCACATGCACCTTCTGTGGGTCCTGCCACCAGTTTAGAAAATCAAGGTCTTTCCAAGGTACGGACACTGGCTTGGATAGATTGTGTTTGTTGGGGGTGTAGACAGTTCTCAACCAAGCCTGAAGACACCCAGAATCTAGTCTTGCTAATCCAGTGTGGGCCATATGGCCCAGAAGTTGTAGGCAAGCCCTTGCTATGGTTTGTGGGCTCTGCTGAATTGTTGAAACAAGGTTAGACATTGTAGTGAATCTCTCTTGGGTAAGTATGCAGAAGAAGAGTCCAGGGCAGTGGAAAGGGCAAAGGGTAAAATGTGATACTGGTAGTGGTTCCTGCATACCACAAAATGTACCAATTATTTGTGTGAGGGATCAATGGCAATGTGAAAAAAAAGCATCCTGAAAGTTGAGGGAAACAAACCAATCTCCTGGATCCAGGCAGGGAATTATCATTGTTAGAGTCACCATTGTGAACTGTTGGGAACAGACAAAGGAATTTAAAGTCTTGAGGTCCAAACTCTTTCCCACGCCCTTTTTTTCTTTGGGATGAGGAAGAGGGACAGAGAGGGCAAGGAGCTGAACTGGATAGAATAGCCTACAGAAATCACCTCTAAAATCCATCTGTCTGAGATGATGAACTTCCAGGAAGATTGGAGATTACCTCTCCCATTTCCTTGGGGGGGGGGAGGGGGGGAGAAGAGAGGCATAATATAGGATCTGGGGTAGGTAGCTCATGACTCTTTACGAACAGGTCAAAACAGACATTTTGAAGGTGTCACCAACTGAGAGGTTATTGTAGAAGAGGGCCCTTTCTTAGTAAATCTGGGCTTTATTCTGGGAGTGGGGTAGAGGGATGTCAACCTGTCCGGTGGGCTGACTGTGGACACAGCAAGACTGTTGAGTCATCTGGGAGTTACTGTATTTTCTTTTTGTCACAGGCGTATAGAGGCCCAAAGATCATATCATGTTACCCAGAAGTTTTTGAGAAACTGATGAGACCCATTCGTGGCATCACTTAAACTTAGGCCCCTCAAAGGGAGGTTCTTGACAGTATTTTGTACTTCTCAGAGGAGGCCAGAAGACTGCAGCCAGGAAGCTCAGCACATGACTACAACAGCAGCCATGGAATGTGCAGCTGTGTTGCTGGCATCAAGTGAGGCCTGGAGAGATGCCTTGGCAACTGTCTGGCCTTCTGAGGTGAGGGCCTAAAACTCTTGGATCATTGTGGATAGTTCTCTAAAAACATCCACTCAATGTGCAGTGGCAGTCAAAAAGGCAAACAGAATGTTGGGAATCATTAAGAAATGGATAGCTAATAAGACAAAAAATTATCATATTGCCTCTATATAAATCCTTGGTGTGCCCACATCTTGAATACTGCCTGCAGATGTGGTCGCCCTATCTCAAAAAAGATGCACTAGAATTGAAAAAGATTCAGAAAAGGACAACACAAATGGTTATGGTTCTGGAACGACTTCCATATGATGAGAGATTAATAAGACTGGGACTTTTCAGCTTGGAAAAGAGATGACTAAGGGGGGATATGATTGAGGTCTTTAAAATAATGACTGGTGTGGAGAAAGTAAATAAGGAAAATGTTATTTACTCCTTCTCATAACACAAGAACTAGGGGTCACCAAATGAAATTAATAGGCAGTAGGTTTAAAACAAACAAAATGAAGTATTTCTTCACACAATGCACAGTCAACCGGTGGAGCTCTTTGCCAGAGAATGTTATGAAGGCCAAGACTATACTCTGAAAAGGGTTAAAAAAAAGAATTAGATAAGTTCATGGAGGATAGGTCCATCAATGGCTCTTAGCCAGGATGGGCAGGGATGGTGTCCCTAGCCTCTGTTTGCCAGAAGCTGTGAATGGGTGACAGGGGATGGATCACTTGATGATTACCTGTTCTGTTCATTCCCTCTGGGGCACCTGGCATTGGCCACTGTCGGAAACAGGATACTGGGCTAGATGGACCTTTGGTCTGACCCAGTATGGCTGTTCTTATGTTCTCTCTAATTCTGAGGCTTTCAACAGAAGATGAGAATTCTGAATCAACTGAAGTCATTTTACCATCAAGACTTGATAATTGACTACTCTGAACTGAAAGGAGGCCAAGAAATAGCTCTTGTGGCCCAGAACGTCATTTTAGCTCCTTGTCAGTGATGTTGCCTGTTCTTTTCGTTAACTGCCCTGAGTGAACGAGATCCCTGTGCAAATGTTTATTGGGTCTTTCCACCAATTCAAGGAGTGTTTGACTTTGGCAGGCATCAAGAGAGGTTTGTCTAACATGTTTGCTTTGGTGGAGTCTGGCATGAGGTTCTACAAATATACCAACCGCCACGTGCCCAGAAGTTGAAGGCAATGTCTGGCTGATGTTTGAGGGATGGCTTGAATTCTAAGTGTGCACAGGTTGTAAAATCTGTGCTGCAGAAGGAGTGCCCTTGCTTGCCGTGATCGGAGGTCAGCCCTTATAAATTCCAAAATGTTGTACCGGAGTTAAGGTCGATTTTTGTACATTGATTTGCAGGCCCAGGTTCAGGAATACGTCTGGCCTGTAGGGCTTCTTCAAAGGAGAGGGACTTGAGGAGACAGTCGTTCAGGTATAGGTAGATCATGATATCCCCCAGCACGCAAATGAGCTGCCACTACAGAATGGACCTGGGAGAATACCCTGAGAGCTGACAAAAGGCCAAAGGGGAGTACTCTGTACAGTCTTGACTCAGAGTAAACCTGAGGAATCGTCTGTGGGACAGTAGGATGGATATGTGGAAATATGTGTCTTGGAGATTCAGGGCCAAGAACCAATCTCCCTGTTCCAGAGATGGAAAAATCGTTACTAATGTGACCATCTTGAATTTTTGGGCCTTCACATATTTGTTCAGAATCCTGAGGCCTAGTATGGGTCTCCAATCTCCCTTTTTCTTGGGTATTAGGAAATACCGAGAGTAAAAACCTTTGCCACAGAGATGTAGAGGAACGAGTTCTATGGCTCCTAAGCGGAGAAGGTGATCTTTCTCCTGTCGCAACAGATTCTCATGAGAAGGGTACCTGAACAGGACATGGGTGAAGTGGATCCAATACCCATTGGAGACAATTTCCAAGCCCCATCTGTCTGATGTTATATATTCCCAGTTGTGGTGGAACAGGGAAAGGTGGCATCCAAAGGTATGCAAATGGTTGGGAGGTAGCAGCTGATATCGAAGGGGGTTGTCTCTCAGGGCCTTGACCGAGACATCAAAACTGATTATTTGAAGTGGCAGATTGCAATGTTGAAGACTGGGGCTCTGATGGTTTGCACCTCCGGAATTTGGATTTCTTTCTCTGAGGTTCATAGTAGCATTGTGGCAGGAATTGTGGTTTATGTGGTCTGTGAGAAGATTGAGGACTAAATTTTCTCTTTTATCCAGGTATATAGATCCCCAGTGACCAAAAAGTGGCTCTGGAATCTTTTAGCGTACGGAGTGATGCATTGGTCTTCTCAGCAAACAACTTTGAGCCCTCGGAGAGGAGGTCCTCTACACAGTTGTTTGCACCTCCTTCAGGAAGCCCAAGAGATGCAACCATGAAGCTCGCCGCATCACAACCACATTGAGATGGACCAGGCTGCTATATCAAATGCATCAAGTGCCGTCTGGAGTGCTGTTTTCGCCACTAACTGCCCTTCATTGATAAGGCTTGAAATTGCTCCCGTTGTGATTCTAGAAGATGGTCAATAAAGGTGTTAAATTTGGTATAGTTACTGTCAGGGCCTGATAGTTTGCAATGTAGAATTGCAAAGTTGCAGAAGAGTAGGCTTTTTGTCCAAATAGGTCAAGGCGCTTCCAATCCCTATCATAAGGGTCGGACTTGGAATGAGGTTGCCAGCAACGCAAATTCACTGCATCCACAACAATGGAACTGGGCAGAGGGTGAGGGGGAAAAAGGAATTTCGTATCACTGGGAGGTACATAATACTTTTTATTGGCCATTCTGCATGTCAGTGTGGCCAATAATGCCGTTTGCCATAAAAGTTTCATTGGATCCAAAATCACCTCATTGATGGGGGAGGGCTGTCCTGGAGGAGGAGGAGGAGGAGGATGTATATAAAATGTCGAGAAGTTTATGGTGGTCTTATCTCCTCAAGAGGTATTTGCAAGGTATCTGCCACCATCTTAGTCAGATCTTGGAAGAGTCTGAAATTGTGTATCAGACAGTGGAAGTGGCATTACTGCCTTGTCTGGCGAGGAGAATGAGATATTAGTGTGTGGTGTAACCTTCTCTTCGAGTCTGCTCCTGCTCCTCCAGTATCTCCTCAGGAGGTACTGAGGCTCTACAGGCGGTAGCTTGGGGGAATGCCTCAGTCTCTCAGCGTGTAACACTAGATGCCCAGGAAGAATGGTGCTTATAGGCTGCCCACAGATCCCAACAGAGCCATTCGGACAGAGGAAAAGGCATGTGTGGTTGAGCCCATGGTTGGTCATACCACAGAACTTGGAGGTCCAGACCAAAGGTATGACTGGGGAGGTCCAGGGTGGTACTGGGAAGAAGCGTAGTGAGAATGATGGGAGAGGACCTCCTCCTGTTCTCTGTCAGACTCTCCACTGGAAAATGGTGGAGCTGCATGACACAGTGGTGATTCCTGGGCTTGACATGTGCCTGGCACTGGGGACCCAATACCAATTAAAGGAGACTCCGGTACCTCAGATACCGTGAGGGCCTCAGAGAACTTGAATTCCTGCGGTGCCATAGTAATCAGAACCATAAGGGGTTGTCAGTAATAAGCCAGTGGTACCAAAGGAGCTGGTGACTTTGGCCACACCAAGTGGGCTAATTAGGGTTGCCTCGCAGTTGTCAGTACCAAAGGGGTCCATACTGATGCTGTCTTCCAGAAGGCAGCGTGGTCTCCACTCCTGTCCCTGACTGATGGTACCACTGCTTCAGTACCTGTGCCCCTGGGATCCTTAGCGTACTAATGGTATCAATTGCACCGGACCAATGTGATCTGTGGATACCGTGCTTGGACGCCTTCAGTACTGAAGAGACAGAATGTGCTGGAGACTTCTTCTGGCTGGTTTGGGGCTCACTAAGAGGGCTCAAAGTTCTCTTTTTGGAAGTCATACGTGGAGAGTCTGAGGATTTCTTCCTCTGGTCGCTGGCCTTTGAGGTGGAAGGCTCTGGAGAAGACTCAATGCCTGGGAGGCTCTGGGCATAAGTCAGACACAGGCTGAAGAGCTCTCTCCATGAGGAGCAGCTTTAGTTTCAGTTCCCTGTTTTTCCAGGATCTGGATTTCAGTTGCTTGCAGAAGTTACACTTCTGTGGGATGTGTCCCTCCCCAAGGCAACAGACACAGCGGGACTGCCTGTCTGTTACCAGAATGGACTCTTTGCAGAAGAGACACCTCTTAAATCCTGGTGAACTGGGCATGCCTCTTACTGGGGGCAATCCCCAGTATAGGTGAAAAAGGATAAAGGAAAAAAAACCATTTTTTATAACAAGGAAGAGAAAAAACTAAAAGAAACTCTATAATAAGAAAAAACACTAACAACTAGTTAACAAGAATTTCTAAAGGATAAGTATCCGTGAACGGACTGCTAATCGCTCCGTCCCTAGCCAGGAAGGGGTTGAGAAGAAACTCAGGGTGGTTCACCTGTGCAGTGCTAATTAGCCTCGAGGCAGCCCATGAGGAGAGGAGAGCGCATGTGCGAGCCAGACGGACACTGCTACCAAAGATCTCTGATCAGAAGCACAGGGACGCACTTACACCTGCAGTGGAGAACCCTACTGTGGAACACCCACAAGGACACTACTCGAAAAAGTGACTTTACAACCAGTCTGATTGCTCTCAGCTCTAATATACTGATATATAGACTCTTGATTATATTGATATGTAGACCAGTGAGCTCTGACTAACAAGTTATTGTTTAAATGAGCTCCTCATCCCAGTGTCAATGCAGTGGAGGTAAGTATTACTGGCGGCAGAGGGGAATTAAAAAGCATAGCCTTCATTACATTTTGAACATTTGTCCATGTATTAATGATGTTAACCCTGGTGTGGAATTACTAATTTGTGATACATGCTGTCTAAACCTGGTTTGTAATTTCTTGCTAACCAGTGCTAAAGATCCCACATCTGAAGACAAGCATATGGTGTCACTGCTATGGTTTATGTCAACAGACCCAGCCACCAAGGGTGGGCAGGGGAAAAAAGAGAGAGAAATGGAGGTTTTACTTACTATAACTGGAAGTTCTTAGAGATGTATGGTTCCTAGCTAAATTCCATGTGGGGGCACATGTGCCATGTACCCAAGTCCAGAAAGTCTAACAAGTAGTGTCCTCTGGCCCACATATGTGCAGCAGGTCTCCTTGTGTTCCCAACTGAGGGTATAAGATAGTGCGGGCCAATGCCTCTCCAGTGCCTCCTCTTACCACGAATTCAACGGGGTGGAGGGCAGGTATTCTAAAACAGATAGGGACCACACACCTCAAAGAACTACCAGCTATAATAAGTAACCTTCATTTCTTTTTTAACTGCTGGTCCCTGTGTGTATTCCACACATGGGTGATTGACAAGCAGTACTCGGATTGGAGAGGTGGGGGTGAAAGGAAGCTGGTAACAAAGAGGCTTGCTCTACTGCAGATTTCACTTCTGCATCTACAGCAAAGGCCTGAATTAACCTGTAGTGTGTAGCAAATGTGTGGATGGGGCTCCTGGTGGCTGCCCTGCAAAGGTGTTGTATTGGAACCTCCAGCAGAGATGACGTAGAGGTGGCCTGGGTACTCGTGGAGTGACCTATGACACCTCTGCCAGGGGGTGGGGGAGAGGAGGTGTGTGTGCTAATCTGTAGCACTCTGTAATGCATCCCAAAACCCACACAGAAATCCTTTGAGAGAAAATAGTTTGACCATGTGATAAAACTGTTACTAACCTTTCGTAACTGTTGTTTTTCGAGATGTGTCGCTCATATCTATTCCATGTTATATGTGTGTGTGTGTGTGTGTGTGTGTGTGCGCTCGCCACATGCACCAGTGCCGAAGTTTTTCCTCAGTGGTATCCATAGGGGACTGGCTCTGGCGCTCTCTGGAGTGGCGTGCATACGTGCCAGTATAAGAGGCGCTGTCGCCCCCCACTCCCTCAGTTCCTTCCTGCCGGAACTCCGACAGTGGGGAAGGAGGGTGGGTCATGGAATGGACATGAGCAACACATCTCAAACAACAACAGTTACAAACGGTTAGTAACCATTTTTTCTTCAAGTGATTGCTGATGTCCATTCCATGTTAGGGGACTCCCAAGCAGTACCATCAGAGGTGGGTAGGGATAGCTCAGTGGTTTGAGCATTGGCCTGCTAAACCCAGGGTTGAGAGTTCAATACTTGAGGGGGCCACTTAGGGTTTGGGACAAAATCAGTACTTGGTCCTGCTAGTGAAGGTAGGAGGGCTGGACTTGATGACCTTTCAGGGTTCCTTCTAGTTCTATGAGATAGGCATATCTCCATATATTATTCATGGACATGTCGATTGCAAGACAGCTCTACCAAATCCAGCATCATTTCTGGCTTGCTGGGTGATGGAGTAGTGCTCGGTGAACGCATATACTGAAGACCGCATTGCAGCCCAGCAGATATCCTGGATAGGGACATGTACCAGGAAGGCAGCCGAAGACGACTGAGCCCTAGTGGAGTGATCCGTCACTATCTGTGGAGGCACTGCCTACGCTAACTCGTAGCAGGTGGTGATCAGGTGTCCTCTCAAAGGATTTCAAACTGGAAGGCCCTTCATTCTGTCAGCAGTCACAATAGAGTTGAGTCGATCTGTGGAAGGGCTTGGTGTGCTCCAAGTAGAAAGCTAGCATGCGCCTAATATCTTCTAGAGTATGCAGACTTCTCTCCTCATTGGTCTTGTGAGGTTTCGGATAGAACACTGGAAGGAAGATATCCTGGTTGACACGGAAGTGTGACAACACCTTTGTCAGGAAGGGGCCGCAGCTGCTCCTTGTCCTTGTAGACCACCATATATGGGGACTCCAAAGTGAGGGCTCTAATCTCAGAGACTTGCCTTGCTGTCGTAATGGCTACAAGAATGTGACCTTGTACGACAGGTGTGAGAAAGAGCACGAGGCTAGAGGCTCGAAAGGAGTACTTGTAAGCCTGTGAAGGACCAGATTAAGGTCCCATTGGGGAATAGCATCCTGGACTGGGGGGAGGGACATCCTCTCGAGGCCCTTGAGGAACCTTATCGCCATCTTATGAGAGAATACCAATCTTCCTTCAATGTGCGTGTCAAACGCCAAAATGGCCACCAAATGCACCCTGATCAATGAGATAGCCGCGCCCTGAAGCTATAGGTGCAGGAGGTAGTCCGTAATGGCTTGTAAAGAAGTATCAATGGGGCAGATATTTCACTCTGAGGCCCAGTAAGAGAAGTGCAAGATAGGTGGCTCTAGTGAAGGGCTCTCTCTCCTTTCCAGAAGAACCTGCTAGACCTGAGTAAAGCAGGCCTGCTCCTCAGGGCTCAGCCGTGCAGCATCCACACCGTAAGGTGGAGAGAGGCAAGGTTCAGGTGCAGCAATTGCCCGTGATCCTGAGAGAGCAGGTCCAGGCGGTCAGGCAGGGTTCACGAGGGCACCACTGCCAAGTCCATGAGAGTGCCGAAGCATTGCTGGCGAGGCCAGGCCGGGGCAATCATGACGACTCATGCCTTGTGTCTCTTGATCTTGGAGAGGACCCTGCTGATTAGTGGGATCAGTGGAAAAGTGTACATGAGACTATCTGACCATGACAGAAGGAAAGTGTATGACAGCAAGTCGCTTGCAAGGGACTGTGGCGAACAGAACTGGTGACATTTCCTGTTTTGCCTGTTGGTGAATAGGTCTACTTGGGGATCTCCCCACCTCTGGGAGAACGTTTGGGCAATCTCTGAGTGGGGGGGACCACTCGTGGTGAGAAAAGAAGGATCTGCTGAAGCGATCCACCAGGGTGTTCCGGAAGCCAGGGAGATGTGAGGTAGATAGTGTGCTGGTGGATAGCGTGCTGGATGCAGAAGTCCCACAGGCGAAGGGCTTCCTGACACAGGGCTGACGACTGGGCTCCCCTTGTCCTAAGTTCCCTCTAAGCTGCGCGGCAGTGCAGAAGCCTATTAAGCACTGCACAGACGTGCAGGGCTGTGGCGGGAAGAGATGCCTCTCCCCCAGCCCCGGACCTGGCATGGCTGGGGGAGAGGCATCCCTCCCCTGGCCCCAACCCAGCCCAGCCCTGGATCTGCCACAGGTGGGAGAGGCGCCTCTCCCCACTAGCTCAGGTGCTGCTATGGGGGGAAACAGCTGTGAGGAGTTCTCTCTCCCTGCTAGTCCCAGGGCAGCCTGCACCCCAAGCCCCTCATCCCCAGCCCCACCCCAACCCTCTGCCCCACCCTTGAGCCCCGCACCCCCAGCCCCACCCCAGAGCCCTCACCCCCCCGTCCAATCCTCTGACCCTCATCCCCGGCCCCACCCCAGAGCCCACATCCCCAGCCGGAGCCCTCACCCCACCCCCCAGCCCTGAGCCCCATCCCACAGTCCAATCCCTGGGCTCCATCCCTGCACATGAATTTTGTTATGTGCCCCAATGTGGAGATGTGTGACACATCACCTCCACATTGGTGCACATAACGAGGTGATGTGTCACACATCATCTCCATATTGGGGCACATAAAATTCATTCCACACATGCTTGGGAAAAAATCAGAGGGAACACTGCAGCCTTGTCTGTTGACATAGAACATGGAGACTGATGTCCATCAGAACCTGCACCACCTGACCAGACAGATGGGCCAGGAACACCTTGCATGCTAGACGAATGGCCCTGAACTCTTACGTTTATGTGAAGCGACAGCTCCTCCTGTAACCATAGCCCTTGAGTCTTGAGGGTACCGTGGTACACTCCCCAGCCGAGAGGACCCGAGCTGTGCTGAGCGGGTATGCGGTGACCTGGGCAATCAGATCTGACATGGCCGTGAACTTGGTTTAAGATAGGAATGCTCTGGCTCAAGTTGAGTCGAGGACTGTTCTGATGAACTCTATCCTCTGAATGGGGATCAATATTGATTTTTGTTCATTTATCAACAGACCCAGGTCATGACAGGTGGCTCACAGCACCTCGATACTGTGCCATACTACCTCTCGGAACAGCCCTTGATAAGCCAGTTGTCCAGGTAGGGATAGATCTGGACGCCCCAATGCCTGAGGTAGGCTGCGACCACCACCATGCACTTTGTAAACACCCTCAGTGCTGTTGCCAGGCTGAATGGGAGCACTGCAAATTGGTAATGCGTTTGCCTGACCACAAACCGCAGAAATCTCTTGTGTCCAGGGACTATTGATATGTGGAAGTATGCGTCCTTTAAGTTGAGGGCGGAGTACCAGTGTCCAGGATCCAGGGAGGGGATAATGGAGGTCAGGGAGAACATGCGGAACTTCAACTTCTTGAGATATCTGTTGAGGTCTCGCAGGTCCAGGATGGGGCGTAGGTCCCCTTTGGAATGAGAAAGTACCAGAAGTAAAAATCTTTCCCTCTTCATTTCACAGAAACTTCCTCCATGGCCCCCAGGCACAGAAGGGCTTGCACCTCCTGGGCGGGTAGTTTCTCGTGAGAAGGGTCCCTGACGAGGAATAGGGAAGGTGGGATAGAACAGAACAAGAAGGTATAACTGCTGACAACGTATTGAGGACCTAACGGTGGGTGCTTATGGCGGTCCAAGCGAGGAGGAAAGGCAACAAACGGTGGAAAAATAAGGGACGAGACAGATCCTGGTCCTGACTGTAGACTGGGAGGTCGCCCTTGAGCATCCCTTCAAAATGACTGCCTGTTTTTAGAAGGGGCATGACTAGCACCCAAATGTGCTCCCGCTGCTGCCAGGTGACCTTGGTGGTGCCAACTGCCCTGTGTCTCTTGGTTCCACTCTGGTCTCCCTTGGGAACCTGGCTCGGGAAGCGGCGGGCTGCAGGAACATGCTGACCGCCGTTTCCCGCATCGCCCATTGGCTAGGAACGTTGAACTGCGGCCACTGGGAGCTGTGGGGTGCCATGTCTGTGGACAGTCAACATCAGCAACATCTTGCAGCCCGCAACCAGCTTACCCTGATGGGCGACTTGCGTCATGCGGGCCGCAGATTGCCCACCACTGCTCTAGAGTCTTTCAGGCTGTGTAACTTGCTGTCCGTCTGTTCAGCAAACAGGGCTAAGCCCTCAAATAGGAGGTCCGAGATTGACTGCTGGACGTCTGCCAAGAGGCCAGACTATTGCAGCCACGACTCCCATATCATTGATACCGCCGATGCCATCATTCTGGCTGTGGAATCCACCACAACTGATGCGGCTGGAGGGAGGCCCTCTCCAGCACTGCATTGAACTCCTGCTTCATGTCCTGTGGGAGCAAGTAAGCATATTTTGCTGGGTATTGCCATACATTAAAGTGATATCTGCTGAGCAAGGCTTGGTGATTAGCTATCCACAGCTGTAGACTGGCTGTGGAAGAAACTTTCCTGCCATATAGGAGTCGAGTTGAATTGATCATGTCTGTCTCGCTCGTTGGCAGCCGCGAACACTAGTGACCCGGGGAGGAGTGTGTATACAAGTACTCAAACCCCTTTGCAGGAACATAGTACTAACGCTCTGCCCTTTTGGACACAGATTGCAAGGATGATGGGGTCTGCCACAGGGCCTTTACAATTTTGACCACCCCATCGTGGACTGGCAGGGACACCTTTACTGGTGGTGCTGCGGCCAGCACGTCGAATAGGGAGTCCGCTGGTTTGGACATCTCCTCTGCTTTTAGCCCCAGGATCACCATGACCCATGTAAGCAGCTTCTGGTGGGCTTTTACATCATCTTGGGGCACTGTTTGCGATGGGCCTGCAACTGCCTCATCCTGAGGAGGAGGCCAGCCCCGAGGGAGGGATAGGATTTGCTTCCTGTGTCTAAGGCACCACTTGCCCTGGAGGGGGTTGGTCCTGGGCCCCTTGGCTTGACCTGATCTGCGAGCCCAGGGGGTGGGGGTGGAGGGAGTCGCTATTGCTGGAGGTCCTTCCGATATCCCCTGGCATGCGGACAAGGCCACAGGTTATTCCCCTGCCAGGGTCCTGGCCACTGACCTTGTGGCCACGCACTTGTAGGTTGGCCTGCTGGCTGCACCGGTGTTGACAGGTCCATGGGGGCCAGCAACTTCTCGCTCCCCAAGCTTAAGGAGAAATACTCTTCTTCTGGTAATCATGTTGGTGCCACCATAGGGTAGGCCTCCCTACTGTATCCAGCGTCCTCTCGCCTGCCGTTTGGGGAGCAGTATCAGGAGCCCACTGAATGATGTTGCACTTCCAGCAACCATGGGTGATGTATAGCAGCCCGGTAATAGTCTGGGGAGCGATGCCACCTGCTTTAGGCATGGTGCACAGTCTCTGGTGATCGAGAGAGCGGGGACTGTCCATAACACCGCGGCAACAGGCATCAGGGCTTGTGAGAGCGCCGAGGGGACTCTGGTGACAGTCTCCAGGGCTCCACAATACGTACCTGTGGCCTGGTACCACGGGTCCAGCGACTGTGTGTTGTGACCCCAGCGATCAGTACCCGAAGTTTGGCAATCGGTGCCTGTAACTTGTCTGGTCTCAGATCTGTGGTCCGGGATGTGGTTCCGGAGATTGTTGGCACAGTCCCAGGGACCTTCGGGATGACTTGTGTAGGGGCGCCATTGACAGCTTTCCCCTTGAAGCGGGTGGGAGGGCAGGGTTCCTGGGCCTCTCCTCCCACAGAGTTGGCAGTACGAGGGGTCAGCAACCTTTCAGAAGTGGTGTGCCGAGTCTTCATTTATTCACTCTGATTTAAGGTTTCGTGTGCCAGTAATACATTTTAACGTTTTTAGAAGGTCTCTTTCTATAAGTCTATAATATGTAACTAAACTATTGTTGTATGTAAAATAAATAAGGCTTTTTTAAATGTTTAAGAAGCTTCATTTAAAATTAAATTAAAATACAGAGCCCCCCGGGGCAGTGGCCAGGATCCGGGCAGCGTGAGTGCCACTGAAAATCAGTTTGCGTGCCGCCTTCGGCACACGTGCCATAGGTTGCCTACCCCTGCTCTAGAGGATGCCAGAGCCAGTCCCCTATAGATACCACTGAGGAAAAACTTCCGGCATCGGTGCATGTGGCAAGCATATACACCTAACATTGGATGGACATGAGCAACCAATTGAAGAACTTTCTGCTATGGCAATAAAAAGTCTTGGTAACTTCCCGATTGGTTTGGTACTTTGCAGGTTGAACACCAGGGCATGTCGGACATCAAGGGAGCGAAGTCTCTTCTCTTTGGCAGAAGTGTGGAGAAAAAAAGACAGGTAAGTAGATACTTTGGTTGTTGTGGAAGAGAGGACACAGGATTCCCACTCAGGCCATGCAGTGGTAAGAAGGAACTGGAGAGGCCTCAGCTCTCACTGTCTCTTATGCCCTCAGTTGGAAGCACAAGGAAATCCACTGCACATGTGCAGGCCAACGAACACTGTTAGCATTTCCAGTCTCGGGTGCATGGCGCACATGTGTACCCATGTGTGGAATACACATAAGGACCAGCATTCAAAGAACTGGTTGTTATGGGAATTGGGGAAGGAGATATATAGCCATTTTTACTTCTAAATCTCTCTTCGGTTTAGGAAAAAGAAATCTAACACATATATGACAGACATTGTTGTATGCAATCTTGAAGTGGTGGCAGCAAGTAAGCAGTATTCACAGAAAACACCAGTATTTCTTGACTGAAATTGTGGTTTGTCAGAATGGAAAAGGTGATACCTCAGGCATTTGCTTGAATAATTATTATTGTACTGAGGAAGGAAGTTGCAGTAAGGACCCAGACCTCTGTCTACAGTTCACTCCGACACCTGTAGGTCTTGGACGAAAGGGAAAGGCAGCCCATAAACTCTGATGTGGTGCAGAAAGGTGTGAAGATAAGGGTATAAGAGATGCTGAGAGATATCCCCTGACCAGTGTTATTACAAACAAGTCCTTTCCCTTGGATACTTACAAGGCTGGGAAACAGCTGTGATGTACTGTGGTGAGAAGAGGCGGTATCGTCCAGGGGAGCGGAAGGAGGGGCTCAGAGCAGCTCGACCCAACATTGTGAGATGTTTGGGAGGATCAAGGATACCTGCAAGTTAAGAAAAAAAGTCATCAATCTCAGTGAATTTGCCTCCCTATTCCCACCATTAAAGTACACACCCAATCCTGCACACCAAGATACCCAGCAGTACATGCCCTTCTCAAAATCCTCTGTGGCATTAGGCATGTACCAGACTTCACTTCCTCCAAGAGCATTCAATTGCCAGTTGCACTCACAGCAGGCCTTCTGTGGCATGCACACACCATCATGCCTCCTGCAACGCAAAACTGATCACAAAATGTGTATGGAGTGACATACAGGCATCTATAGTTATATTTAACGCATTTATCTTGCCACATGTCTTGTAAAGATGGCAAGATGCCTACCAGTGAGGAAGCGACAGATGCCTAAATCTCAACGGAATATTACTCCAGACTTTCTTCTGTGCCCGCCCACTGGACCACTGCACTGTCAGATGCAGAGCCCCAGTGTGCACAGTTTAAACAGTGTGAGATCCATGTGTCTTATATTTAAATTATACACAGATTGCAAAATCAAATACTCAAAAGTTAGGAAATGCCAGAACTAATTTTGCTTGTGCAACCTTAATGCATACATACATAGGGCTGAATTATGATATAGTTTTCAGTTACATGATCACATGCTGTTTTTTCTCATTGGCCCCTGCCTCGTTCAGTGCACAGAACAGACTATGCTCACTTAATGAGCAGCTCTTCAATAGTTTTCTCTTTGTTGTTCAGTGTGTGACCATATGCCTTATTTACTGCACACTACTTGAACCCAAGACAGAATTAATAAATTTCCTCATGGACTTTTCTGTAACGCTTATCATTATAGTATCCAAGTATTTCACAAACACCCTGTGAGGTGAAAGGGTATTATCCCCATTTTACAGCTGGGAAACAGACACAAAGCAATTAAAGGTCAAAAGAGTCCACTAATTTTAGATGCCCAATTTGAGATGCCTAGAACCTAATTTTTCCAGAGTACTTAGCATTATATGGCTCTTTAAATGTTCAAATCATAGCTTCCATCAACTTCAGTTACAGCTGTGAATGCTCAGCACTTCTGCATATTAGATCCCAGGAACTCAAGTCAGGCATCCAGAAAATGAGAATACAATTAGTGACCACCTGTGAAAAGTTTGGTTTAAGAGACTTACCCACATCACACAGAAACTGTGGCAGAGGCAAGGTAGTATGGAAAGGAGGGGGGAGAATATAAATTCAGAAAGAACAGAGGAAGCCAAGAGCAGGGTGGAAAAGGGGGAAGACATTTGACGGGGAAAGAATAGTCAAAAGAACTTAAATCTATATCAAGGAAAATACAAAAAAGAGACTCAGGCATCTCAGCCAGGATCACAAAAAGACCTCTCCATCACAAGGATAAAAGCTCATCTGTGAAGGAGACAGGTTCTTAGGGGCTAGTTGAAGGCTGCAGAATGGACATGATTTAAGAACCAACTCAAACCTCACCATTTTCCATACCAAGTACAAAGCACATTTCTTTATCTTCCCTCAATAACAAATATGGTATAACAAGCCAATTTTTTTTTTAATTTCATATATTTTTCCCCTTATGGAGAAAGAGGAAGGAAGGAGAAAACATGTCACATATGCTAGGTACGTTGCTTAATACAATTCTGGAAGACAGTAAGTTGAAGAGGGTGATACAAGAACCTGCATAGACTAGATCAATTCAACTGGTAGCCACAAACTAAACTCTAAAGAAATTTTCCACTAAATATTGAAAACCCTCATTTAAAAGAAGGAATGTGGGAGGAGGGGAGGAAAAAAAAAGAGAGAGAGAGAGAGAGAGAGAGAAGTCACCCTTGTGTTATTTTTTCAGATAGAAAATGCTACCCAGTGTTAGAGATCGTATCTATCCATGGTCCTTATATGGCCCACATCACCAGAATATGTGAACATCTCTCAATCCTTCATCACATTTATCCTCTCAACATCCCTAAGGTAGGGAAGTACTATTATCCCCCATTTTACAGATAAGGAACAGAAGGACTAAAAGTGACTTGCCCAACATCACACATGGAGCCTGTGGTGGAACAAGGAAATGAACCCAGGTCTCCGAATTCCTAAGCTACCACCTTTACCACTAGACCAGAAGTAGGCAACCTATGGCACGGGTGCCGAAGGCGGCACGCAAGGTGATTTTCAGTGGCACTTACACTGCCCGGGTCCTGGCTACTGATCCGGGGGGCTTTGCATTTTAATTTAGTTTTAAATGAAGCTTCTTAAACATTTTTTAAAATCGTATTTACTTTACATACAATAATAGTTTAGTTATATATTATAGACTTATAGAAAGAGACCTTCTAAAAATGTTAAAATGTATTATTGGCACACGAAACCTTAAATTAGAGTGAATAAATGACGAGTCAGCACACCACTTCTGAAAGGTTGCCAACCCCTGCACTAGACCATCTATACTATAGACAAGGAGGAATCAATGCTTCTCTGGAGATTTAACTTGGCTTTTCCTGATGTACTGAGAGTCTTAACCTTACGTTGCAGTCTTTTTTTGTATTTAGTTTCCTTACAGTTTACGTTTAAAAAATAGAAAGCATTTAAATGCATATTTTTTAAAAAAGCACCTGCATTTCTTTCAATGCTAAATCCTGAAACACACAGGATGTTACCTTAAAAGCCTCCCACCCACAAAATAATCCTTTCTTTAAGAGATTCTGTGCTAAGCCTAGGATGAGAAAATTCAGCCCCAAAAACATACCGGTAGTTGTATAAAAGACAGCTATGATTCACATCAAGTGGGGCTCAGAATAAAGTATGGTCTTGCCCACAGCTAGTGAATAAATTCACTCAGGCTTTATAATGGTTTACAAGGGTCAGACATGAACAATGTAGAATATGTATCCCAGGATGTCAGGAATCCATTCCCGCAAGAAGTTGGATGAGAGAAATCTGCATCCAAAGGCATCAGGAACCTCTATGAAGAGGAAGAAAAACCTACCTTTCTTTTCAATAAGAGAACAAATATAGTAAACTCTTCTATTGTGCTTTTAATCTGAGTATCTCAAATATGAAATGCAATTCTTCTGCGAATTAAGTGACTTGCCCAGGTCACACAGCCAATCTGCAGCAGAGTTTGGAATAGACCCTCAGATCCTTACTCTAAACTATCCTTCAACTTGCATGGGACAGACTTTAGTGAAGGGGCAAACTATGTTATTGGCAGGCACAATGACCACTCAAGCACAGACAGGAAGTTAGTCTAGCTAACTCAGCACAGACTACCAGATGCAATCTATTGCTATGAATAAATCCTATCACCTGCAAGTGTCAGTCCATGTGCAGAGCGTTCAGAACAGTTAGAGAATTTGTTTCTGTACCTGACACGTCCTGCTGTGATGTGAGAGAAATTTCTGACAGAAGCAGCAGTGAAGCCAACAGCAGCTGCAGTGAAGGCAGGAGAAAGACTACATTTCTGCAGTCTCAACTGAAGACAGACACAGCTCATTTGCAGCAGCCAATCCCAGAGCTTCTGGCAGTACAAGCCACATCAGCTCCACCAGAGCATACCAAGAGCTCTCTCAGAAACTGACGTAACCTCACTCTAAGCTCTTCCCTCCCACCAGCACACACCTCTCCAACCCTGCTGCCCCAGCAGCTGATGTAACTCTACTCCACGTTGCAGCACAAAATCCAGAGTTTTAAGACTGTAGCGTCAACAAGTGGTTAATGGGTGGCAAGCCCCAGCATAGGCCAGACAGTGCTACTCCCACACTTAGTACGCAGCATGCTGGCTTCTCGTCCTGCACCCTCCTCTTCTTTCCAGGCCTACTAGTTTTCTGATAATGGTTGCAGACTGCCTGTAGATGCCCTCCTCCCTGCTTTCAGGGACAGGCTGGCCCTCAATTTTACCTTCACTCCAATCTCCTCCTCCCATTTTCCATAACATTACAGATCCCTTCACCATAGCGGGAGAGTCAGTTTGCTCTTTACTGACTTCCTCTCCCCCATCAGTTCACACTCCAGTTGCTATGTTAAAGGGGAAGACACTAGGTTTTTTGGTAATTAGTAGTGTTTGTACTTTCTATTCAGGTCTGTCGCATCTTACGCGCATTTAACATGCGCGAATTCAGCTTTACGTGGTTGGCAAAAACAACAAAAAAAGAGAAAAATAACAATTTAGATACTGTTCCGGTAGTGTGGGTGATTCTGCCCACCATTACACTCAATGTAATTTTGACTATACATGGTTTTTGCTTTACACGCTGACCGCGGAACGTAACCCCAGCGTAAGATGAGACAGACCTGTAGTTGCTTTCATATTCACCGCCATTACAGAATGCAAACTGACTTCTCTGTTTGATTCAGACACATGCTACACAGCCTCAGGGCTGCACCCACTGTGGTTCTAGTCCTATTTTGCTAGTGTAATTCCAAATTAATTCCAGTGTTGCAAACTATTAGGATTAGCATAGGTCTCACAATGTTTGGTGTTTTAATTAAAGGTTGCATTACCCAAGAATTTTAACTTTCGTATTTTTTTTTTAAATGAAGTAAATTTCTAGACCTCATGGCTACAGCGAACAGCTTGAAAATTTGTGGACACTGCAGACTCTGACATCAGAAAGCAAGTAGAGAGTGTAGTACGAAGAGGACCTGAAACATAAGCCCATGTATCAGAGGCCTGAGCTAAAGTAGTCAAAACCTTGCTGATATAAAACAAAGTTAAGTTGTGAGCAAGACGCACGCCCTGCTCACAGAATTCGGCAAGCATAGGGCTGATATTGCTAACAGGGTCGGCTCTGGCTTTTTTGCTGCCCCAAGCAAAAACAAAAAACAAAAAAAAAAAAACACCTATGGGGCGGCCGGAGCCAGGGTGCAAACTTTCGGCTAGTGGGACTCCCTGTGCTGCAGACGTGCCCCAGGCAGTGGAGTGCATGCCCCAGCTAGCAGGGGGGGAGGAGGAGGGAGCAGGGGGGCGAGAGAGAAGGGGGACGGCCAGGGCTTCCTTCAGCCAGGGCACTCACCAGTCAGCCCCTCCCGCTGCGCCACCTGCCGGGAGGGCTCCGCGCCACTCCGGTCGGCAGGGAGGGAAGGACGTGGGCTGCCGGGCTTGCTGCAGACCTGGCACCGGCTGGGGCAGACGGAGCGCGCAGCCAGCTCCCAGCAGGGCACTCTCCTCCTCCGCGCCGCCACCCCCGCAGGGCAGCCAGAGCAGCAAACAAAAAGGGCAGCCATGTCGCCCTAGGATTGGACAGAAGCCGCCCCTTAGAATCTGCCGCCCCAAGCACAAGCTTGCTTGGCTGGTGCCTGGAGCCGGCCCTGATTGCTAAACCACATATTCCTAAGAGCTGTGAGGACAAAGCATTCACACAAGCACATTCCAGAAAGGTGGTACCAGAACACCCTGATAAATACATTCCTCAAAGATAACAGGAACATGCTGAGCCATCTTAAAGGATAAGGTCAGGATGACAGCATGATGGATAGAGATATTTTAATCGAACCTACAAGTACAAGGCAATGGCGCCCTAATACATCAAAGAGTGGCACCCTGATACGTCAAGGGTGATACGTAACTTGTTTGGTGTATAAAGATGTATCTCAGAGGGAGTGTCTTCGACCAGCTGAGGGGACAGTGGGGACAGAGCTGCATCCATTGTCACAAGCATACATGAACTAGTGTAATTAGACATTGATCCAGGGAGCTAGGACCATGCTTTGCTGACAATAAACCTGACCAAGCGCCTTCGCACCTCAACAGATTTTGTGGTCATTGGGCGGTTTGCTCGAGATCTGCTGTGCCAGCTATCTGTGCAGAGCTAGAACACCACAACACACACACACGTGCACAGCCAAACATCTGACGACATGAAGGGTTGTTATTATAAAGTCTTGTGATTTTGGGGGTCACTCCAACTCATGATTTTGAACACTTGGAGTTGGCAACACTGGAACTTGCACTCTCCACAACTATATTGGGATGATTCTGAAACAACTGAAGTGGGGAAGAATAGCCAAACACAGGGGCATCTATTCTTAGTGCAAAAACAGTTATTCATTTCCCCAGTACAGATGTCTTTATAGAATCTCTCTCTATTAACTAGG
This sequence comes from Mauremys reevesii, assembly GCF_016161935.1. NCBI lineage: Eukaryota > Metazoa > Chordata > Testudines > Geoemydidae > Mauremys > Mauremys reevesii. The sequence continues at coordinate 208,647 of NC_052629.1, forward strand.
TATATATTCATTTTGATATAGAGATACACCTAGTAAAGATGAGCAACTTTCCCCTGGACTAGGGCCACCTTGACAATTCTTAAATATAACTTTGAAATAGACTGCTCCAGTATCCCCCTTAAACCATTATTCAAAATATCCACAACCATCACCATAGCAACTCAGGGTATGTCTACATTATGAAATTAGGTCAATTTTATAGAAGTCAATCTTTAGAAAGCGATTTTATACAGTCAATCATGTATGTCCCTACTAAGCACAGTAGGTCAGCAGAGTGCGTCCTCAATACCGTGGCTAGCATTGACTCACAGAGTGGTGCACTGTGGATCGCTATCCCACAGTCCTTGCTGCCCACTGGAATTCTGGGTTAAGCTCCCAATGCCTGATGGGGCAAAAACATTGTCACGGGTGGTTTTGGGTACATCATCAGTCTCCCTTCCCTCCCTCCCTCCTTGAAAGCAATGGCAAACAATCGTTTCGCTCCTTTTTGCCTGGATTACCCATGCAGACACCATAGCATGGCAAGCCTGGAGCCCGCTCAGCTCAGCACTGCTGTCGTGAGCATTGTAAACACCTCGTGCATTATCCTGCAGTATGTGCAGAGCCTGGCTAGGAACCGCCAGCACAAGGACGATTGTGAGGAGGATATGGACACAGATCTTTCTGAAAGCAAGGGATGTGGCAATTGGGACATCATGGTGGCAGTGGGGCAGGTTGATACAGTGGAATGCCAATTCTGGACCCGACAAAAAGCACATACTGGTGGGACCGCATAGCGTTGTGGGTATGGGATGATTCCCACTGGCTGCAAAACTTTCACATGCGTAAGGCCACTTTCATGGAACTTTGAGTTCCTTTTCCCCCACCCTGACAATTGCTTCCCCCCTGCCCTGACAGTTGAGAAGCAAGTGGCGATAGCCCTGTGGAAGCTTGCAATGCCCGACTGCTACCGGTCAGTCAGGAATCAATTCAGAGTAGGCAAATCCACCCTGGGGGCTGCTGTGATCCAAGCAGCCAAGGCAATCAGTAACCTTCTGCTAACAAGGGTAGTGACTCTAGGAAATGTGCAGGTCATAGTGGATGGCTCTGCTACAATGGGATTCCCTAATTATGGTGGAGCGATAGACGGAACGCATATCCTTATCTTGGCACCAGACCACCTTGCCAAACAGTACATAAACTGCAAGGGGTACTTCTCAATGGTGCTGCAAGCACTGGTGGATCACAAGAGACGTTTCACCGACATGAACATGGGATGGTCGGGAAAGGTGCGTGAATCATAGAATCTTAGACTAAGGTCAGAAGGGACGATTATGATCATCTAGTCTGACCTCCTGCACAACTCAGGCCACAGAATCTCACCCACCCACTCTTGTAACAAACCCCTAACCTATGTCTGAGTTATTGAAGTCCTCAAATCATGGTTTAAAGACCTCAATGTGCAGAGAATCCTCCAGCCAGTGACCCGTGCCCCACACTGCAGAGGAAAGCAAAAACCCCTCAGGGCCTCTGCCAATCTGCCCTGCAGGAAAATTCCTTCCCGACCCTAAATATAGCGATCAGCTAAACCCTGAGCATGTGGGCAAGACTCACCAGCCAGCACCCAGAAAATAATTCTCTGTAGTAACTCAGATCCCACCCCATCACAGGCCATTGGGCCTATTTACCGCTAATAGTCAAAGATCAATTAATTGCCAAAATTAGGCTATACCATCATACCATCCCCTCCATAAACTTGTCAAGCTTAGTCTTGAAGCCAGATATGACTTTTGACCCCACTGCTCCCCTTGGAAGGTTGTTCCAGAACTTCACTCCTCTGATGGTTACAAACCTTCACCTAATTTCAAGTCTAAACTTCCTAATGTCCAGTTTATATCCATTTGTTAGACCTCAGCGCAACCAATATTCCCATATGCTGCGGACTCCATAATATCTGAGAGAGTAAGGGAAGACGTTATGGCGGGGTGGGAGGTTGAGGCAAATCACCTGGAGGCCAATTTTGAACAATCAGACAGAGCGATTAGAAGAGCACAGCTAGGCACGCTGTGCCTCAGAGAGGCTTTGAAAAACAGTTTCATGACTGGCCAGGTTACGGTGTGACAGTTGTGTGTTTTTCTCCTTGATGCAAAACTGCCCCCTTTGTTGAATGTACTTCCCTGTAAGCCAATCCCCCTCCCACCTTTGACCACAGCTGGAAAAAGAAATAAAGTCCCTATTGTTTTGAATCCATTCATTATTTATTAAAAAAAAGTGAGATCAAAAATAGCCTGGGTGGGGTGGGGGAGAAGGGAAGGACAAGGCCACATTGCTTATTGTAGCCACACTATAAATCAAAGCTGTTTGAATGACCACCTTCTGTTGCTTGGGCCATCCTCTGGAGTTGAGTGGCTGGGTGCCTGGAGCCTCCCCCAACACGTTCTTGGGCGTCTGGGTGAGGAGGATATCGAACTTGGTGAGGAGGGCAGGCGGTTATACAATGGATGCAGCGAGAGTCTGTGCTCTAGTTGCCTTTCCTGCAGCTCCACCAGATGCCTGATCATGTCCGTTTGCTCCCCCATTAGCCTCAGCATCTCCTCCTGCGTGTTCTGATCATGCTCATTGTATGATTTCTTGGCCTCTGCCATCGAATGCGTCCATTCATTCAGCTGTGCCCCATCAGTGCAGGAGGGCTGCATGAGCTCAGAAAACATGTCATCGCGAGTACGTTTTTTTCACCTTCTAACCTGCAATAACCTCAGGGACGGAGTTGATATGGGGAGCATAGAAACATTTGCACCTGCAGGAGGGATAAAAAGGGAGAGTAAAATATAAGAAGATAAATTTCTGAGAACAAAAGGGAGAGACTCTTTCACAGTGAATCAAGCAATTCACAGCAGACAGCACGTGTGCTTTAGGTACAAGGTCGCATTTTGCCTTTTATATTGAGCACCTTCCGGTATGGTGACACATCACACATGGCTAGGCAACAGAATTTGGTTTCCAGGAAGCCATGGTAAGCCAAAGGGTACGCAGGTTTGGCTTCTTCCGCCTTCATAACATGTGGAAACTGTTTCAAACTGCAGCACCCTCCTTTCCCATAGCAAGCAATGCCAGTTGGGTTTGTCATTTAAAAGGAGGGGCTGAGGTTTTGGAGTGGATGTGCAGCACACCTCTCCCCACCCCACGTGACTATTCTCCAGGATGATCCCTTTTAGCCAAGTGCAAAGAGCCCAGCATGAACGAGTTCCTTTTACTGTCCCCTTACAAAAATTCCCCTATTTCAACCAGGTGACCATGAATGATATCACACTCCTGAGGCTGACACAGAATGATAAAGATCGAATGTTGCATGAATGCGACCAAAACCCAGGACCATTTGCTGCCATGGTTTGTGCTGCAATGATTCCAGACTACTTGCTACTGGCTTGGCGTGGTAAAATGTCCTACCGTGGAGGACAAAATAAGCAGCCCTCCCCAGAAACCTTATGCAAAGGCTTTCAGAGTACCTCCAGGAGAGCTCCATCCCCAGACATGTTAACGGCTTTTCCAGTAGCTGTACTGGCCGCGAATGCATCCCAATTCTTCAGGACGAATCAAACATTAAACACAATTGCTTTTAACCCCTATAGTGTAGTTACAAATGGGCACTCACCAGAGATGCCTTCTCCACCTTCAGGGTCCAGGAACTCGCCTTGGGAGGGTATTGGCTCCAGGGTGATGAAGAGGTCCTGGCTGCCAAGGAGAACAGATTCTCCACTTGCCTGCTGCCCATTCTCCTCCGCCTCTTCCTCCACAAAATCCTTCTCCGTGTTGCGTAAGACTCCCCCCTTGCAGGTGTCCACGGACAGTGGTGGGGTACTAGTAGGGTCCCCCCCATAGAATGGCATGCAGCTGATCATAAAAACGGCATGTATGGGGCTCTGACCCAGAGTGACTGTTTGCCTCCTTGGTCTTGTAGTAGGCTTGCCTGATCTCCTTAACTTTCATGCACCACTGGTGTCTCCCCCTGGTATAGCCTCTCTCCACCATGCCCTGTGCAATTTTGGCATATATATCAGCATTTCTTCTGCTGGATCGGAGTTCCGCCTGCACAGATTCTTCTCCCCATACAGCAATCAGATCCGGTGTCTCCTGGTCACTCCATGCTGGAGCTCGTTTGTGATTCTGGGACTGCATGGTCACCTGTTCTGCTGAGCTCGCCATGCTGACCAAACAGGAAATGAAATTCAAAAGTTTCCCAGGCTTTTCCTGTGTACCTAGCTAGTGTATCGCAGTTGAAAGTGCTGTCCAGAGCGGTCACATTGGAGCACTCTGGAATAGCTCCTGGAGGCCAATACCATTGAATTACACAATGCTGCATCTGAACTACCCCAAATTCGACCCAAGAAGGTTAATTTTAGTGCTAGTCCCCTCGTCGGGGAGGAGTACAGCAGCCGATTTTAAGAGCTCTTTAGGTCAACGGAACAAGGTATGTTATGTAGCCACATTGCTTATAAAATCGACCTAACGCAGCTAAATTCGACCTAACCTTGTAGTGTAGACCAGCCGAGTCTCCCAAGTGAATAAAGGTTCTTTTCTTGCTTCCCAGCCTGAAGGAGAAATGTTTGGTTTGTAGAGCGCTTGAAAGTGGCAATTGAGACAGCTAAGTTGAAGGCCTGAGTTTTGCATTTGAAGCCAGTGGTTTCTTGTAGGAATAAGTTCCCAGAGGGAACTCTAGGTCCAGCTCCTGTGAAAGGTCTTCATCCCACTCAGGTCTTCCTTAATGGCTGACAGTTTCATTGTTCTGGTGCGCTGTGTTAGGCTGGTCAGACAAAGGGAAAGGTGGTCTCAGAAAGGGCTTTGAATATTTGAAAAAAATAAGCTAATTTCTGTATTCAACACAGGGCTAGTGCAGAGAGTGGAGTACCAGGATGAGGTGTTTATAGCAACCTGTGTTGCTAAGACGAAAGACTACTGGGTGGCTTCGTTTCCAGATATAGTTAGTTACAACAATCAAGTCTAGAAGATCACTGCGGCTGAGTCTCTGTCTAACAGAATTAGGCATGATTTTCTGCCCAATCCCAGATAGAAGTGGGTGAGGCTTTTTTGCACCATGGCTATTTGAGCCCCAATAGCACTGAGTTTAAAAAGGGCCTCAAGGCTACAGACTGACTTATGCTCAGTGCAAATCCTCTATCCAAAATGCCTCTACAATAGAGAAGCAAGTTCTCTGAAAAGTTTCCTTCTTCCTACCAGCATCACCTTAGCCTTGCCTGGATTCAGCTTTAGCCAGAGGCTCCTCATCTAGGTGCTGATTTCACAGCCAGGCATTGAGACAGCTGCAAGAAGGTGATGTTATGTTAAACATAAAGGAGATGTAGAGCTGGGTGTTCCAGTGACTATTTTCTGTTTTCTCGCACTCGGAAATGGTGCCGAACTCCCTTGGCATATTTCAATTCCTACTAACTCTCCTGTGATGAATCAGGGAATTTGTCTACATAAATTATAACTTCTGGTTGATATTATGACGTTATAATGAAAATTGTTGTATCACTGAACGTCTCTATGTAAATGAGGAATCCACGCTGGGCTGCCAGGGCCTGTAGAACACACCCACTGAACTAAGCACAGTACAGAGTAGTTAGGATACCCATTATATGGTCATAGTACGGCCATTAAGGATGTTGGTTGAAGCAAGGAGAACCAGTTTCTGTCAACCCCCAACAAGGATTTTATAGAAAATAGATCCCGTCAGACTAACGCAAATCTTTTTTTGAGGAGATTACACATTTGGTAGATAAAGGCAATAGTGTTGACGTAACACACTTAGATTTCTGTAAGGCATTTGACTTGGTACCACACAACATTTTGATTAAACTAGAATGATACAAAATTAACATTGCATTGAATGGATTAAATACTGGCTAACTGATTAGGTCCCAAAATGTAACTAAACAGGTAATCAGTATTAAGTAGGGGTGTTTCCAGCAAGGTCCTGCCAGGATCAGTTCTTGGCCCTATGCTATTTAACATCTTCATTAATTACCTGGAAGAAAACAGATCATAGATACAGGTTGCAGCTGACACAAAAATTGGAGGAGTGGTAAATTAGAAAGAGGACAGGTCACTGACACAGAATGATCTGGATAGATTGATAAACTGTGTGCAAGCAAACACTAAGTTTGAATATGGTTAATCTAAATGTATAAATCTAGGAACAGAGAATGTATGCTATAATTATATCATGGGGGTCTCTGCCCTGGGAAACAGTGACAGAAAAGATGTTGGGGTCATGGTGGATAATCAGCTGAACGTGAGCTCCCAGTGTGACGCTGTGGCCAAAAAGGGTAATGTGATTCTAGGATACATAATCATGAGTAGTAGAGAGGTTATTTTATTTCAATATTTGACAGTGGCACAGACACTGCTGGAATACTATATCCAGTTTTGGTGTCCACAATTCAAGAAGGATGTTGATATATTGGAGAGGATTCAAAGAAGAACTATGAGAATGATTAAAGGATTAGAAAACATGCCTTTCAGTGATAAATAATTTGCCCACCTTGAATCTATCTTAGCAAAGAGAAAGTTACGGAGTGATTTAGTTACAGTCTAAAAAGATACCTACAGGGGGGAAAAATATTTGATAAGGGGCTCTTCAATCAAACAAAAAGGTTAATATGATCCAGTGACTGGAAGTTGAAACTTGACAAATTAGCACTATAAATAAGATGTAATATTTTTTAACAGAGTAGTTAACCATTGGAATAATTTACCAAGTGTTGGAATCATAGAATATCAGGGTTGGAAGGGACCTCAGGAGGTTATCTAGTCCAACCCCCTGCTCAAAGCAGGATCAATCCCCAACTAAATCATCCCAGCCAGGGCTTTGTCAAGCCTGATGGATTCTAAATCACAGACAAGTTTTACATGATGATTGAACATTTTTGTAAAAAGATACACTCTAGGAATTATTTTGGGGAAGTTCTCTGGCCTGTTATATACACAGGGCCCTACCAAATTCACGGCCATTCTCTCTCACACACACACACACAGTCTCTCCCTCCTTCCCCCCCGCATGTACCCCATCTCCACAGAGCAGGGGAGGGGGGAGATGGTTCAGGAGGAGGAGAGCTTCCAGTGAGTGCCTTAAAGAGACAGGGGACAGGCATGTCTCAGAAACTTCCCCAACAGCCAGTGCACACACGTTCCAACACTGTTGTTGTTACTTCTTGGTATTTTCTGCAATGCAAATACATTCTCTGTAATTTTATTCTTTCAAAGTGTGTTATTTTAGTTTTTTGACTGGTCTATGCTTTTTCATAATTTTTCTCTTACACTTAAATTTAATTCTTTAAGTAATGAGTTCTAAAATGCCTAACTTGTCCTGGCTAGAGTAATTATCCCTATTGGTAACTTAAAAAATATATTTAGGTTTTTTGTTTCAACTCGTTGCACACATCCGCACATTACCTTGGTGCGCATAAAATTTATTCCACACATGGGTGGAAAAAATTAGAGGGAACACTGACTGCCACCCTTACTTCTTCACTGCCTTCAGAGCTGGGTGGCCAGAGAGCAGCGGCTGTTGACTGGGCGCCCAGCTCTGAAGGCAGTGCCGCGGAAGCAATACCATACCATGCCATCCTTACTTCTGCACTGCTGTTGGCAGTGACTCTGCCTTCAGATCTGGGTTCCCGGCCAGCAGCCACTGCTCTCTGGCTGCCCAGCTCTGAAGGCAGCGCACATCAGCGGCAGCACAGAAGTAAGGGTAGAAGTACTGCAACTGCCCCTACAATATCCTTGCAACCCCCGCCCTCCTGTCCTCCACAGATCCTTTTTGGGTCAGGACCCCTTCAATTACAACACCCTGAAATTTCATATTTAAATATCTGAAATCATGAAACTTACAATTTAAAAAATGCTATGATCGTAAAATTGACCAAAATGTACTGTGAATTTGGTAGGGCCCCAGCTATACAGGAGGTCAGACATGATCACCATGGTCCCTTCCGGCCTCAGAATCTATGAATAAGGGGCTGGCATATGGAAAGTGGAAAATTTCCAAACAGGACAAAGATGGAGGCGACAAAGCAGTGATTTAAGGAAGATTCATGGGTAAAGGTTTTGGAGGCAGATACAGGAAGTTTTAGGCAGGGGAGAGGAAGATACAGGCATACTTTTGTAGTGTGGGACTGTGACAGGGTGCTGGCTAAGGAAATCTCAGCCAGGCCAGCTCCAATCAAGAAAGGGGAATTGGAGCTGGCTGAGTAAGCCCAGGATTGATTGGCAAACGGTGAACAGCTGACAGCCTCATTATCCAGGGGCTATATAAAGGCAGGCAAGAAAGAAGCCAAAGAAGAAGGAAAGGGAGGAGCCAGAGAATTAGAGTGAGTGGGGGGCTCTTTTCTGCTGGCTGCAGGAACTAGCAGTCCCTGAGGCTATAATACTGAAGCTATTTGTAGCTAGAAGGTGGTGGGAAAGTATACGGTAAATAAAGAGCACAGATGATTTCACCAATGCAGAGATCTCTGGCTGGTTTGTGGGTGCAGCAGGGGCAGAACCAAGGAGGACCCAGTGATGCCTTGTTACAGGGACCCAGTTTAGCTGATAGCCCAAGGTTAAAGCAAGTTCATTTAGCAGGGAGAGGATCCATGGTTCAGAAATCAAGCAATGAGGTGCAGCAGAAAGATTCTGGACACTCCCAGAGGACCCTGACCCCTACCCAAAAAATGTTATAAAGAGTGAGAAAACGGAGGGAGGGAATTGTGTAGTGGTGTTCATTATTTTTGTATAGATCTGTTTCTTGTGCTATTAAGTAAAGAGCAATAACTTTTTAGAATCCTGAGCAAAGTCTGTGCGCGTTCGGAAACAAACATCACACACCCTTGGAGAGTTAGCCTGTGAACTCAAGAGTTTCCACATGATTGTGGAGTTCTGGGAGAGGGAATGTCTGTGCTAAAGAGGAGTTTGAGGATTCAGCACTGGTCCCAGGGGATAGGCATTTGGACGACCAGGTCTCAGCTACCAGTAGGTTGGTGCCAGATGGAAGATGTGCGCCCCAATGGTGTGCCTACAGACCCCAAGCCAAAGGCAGTGCCTGGACTCTGCTCAGACTCCAAAGGCTTAAAGCACACAGTATTCAGTATCTGGATATCCTCACAGCAGTCTGGTCAGTATCTGATAGGGGGAGCTCCAGATCATCGGACTGCAATGCCTGCGACAATGAAAAAGGGAATACAGGTCACCATGTGAACACAGGGGAAAGGCAGACGTTAAATGCTGCTGTCGATCACTTTTGCTATTTGTGACCTGTTGCGGTTCAATCACCATCAACCAGAATTTGCTTCTTTTATAAACAGAACCTACAATACAGCCCTTTGGAGCTACATTACATAGGTCTAACTCCGTATCAGATTGTCAAGATGATGATTTTTATCAGGAGAATTTCTGTGACTGACTTTTGAAATTTGTTTCAGTGCAGTTTTCCTTTAAGTCTGTATGTTAACTTTGAAGAGGGGGAGGAGGCTATCCCTGCAGTCTGGGAAAACAACTATAAAACAGCAAGTCATTGGTTGAATGAGTAAACAACAAAGGAAGAAATAAAGTTCTTAGCAAACCTTGTTAACACATTATATACAGTTTGATTATCTAAAGCAAAATAAACACCTAGAGGTGTGCTCAAATTCAGTAGAGGAGGTAGCTGGAAATGTACAAATGCTAAAGATGAAAGTTTTCTAAGAGAAAAACCTGACTATCAAAAGCTGAGGTTCATACTCAAGAATCAAATTTGTTAATATTCGAAGAGAAGGCTCAAATGGCATGTGTTTTATAACTAGGATCAGCGTCGTACTCTGGCCACTCTCAAACATGAGCACCAATAACTTAAGTCTTCCAATTATAGCAGGTCACTTGATCATCAGTAATGGGGGGTAACCATTAGTAAGGCACTAACAATATTTTACTGATTCAGTCCCTTTTGCACACCCTCTTCACAGGCAAACTCCAATTGAGAGTGTATTGTTATAACAACTCCAGACCGTCTAGTCTAGCCCATGCCCATGCCCATGCCTTCAGTGCAACCCTAATGCCTTGTCTACACTACACAGGTTGACGCAAGACAGCTTACATTTACCTAGCTGTGTACATGTCTACGATCAAATTGGTCTCCCACTGCTGTAAGTGCCCTGTTATGCCAACATAGTAATACTAACTCTCTGTGTGGCATAGAACCACAGTAGATGTACTTAGGTTGATGCAGTGTGAGTGCAGACACTGCATTACTTATGTCGAGCCGATCTGTCCTCCCGCAGCTGTCCCGCAATGCCCCACACTGACTGCTCTGATCACCATTGTGAACTTCACTGCCAGGGGTCAGAGACCACAAGCCACTCCCTCCCCTCTAAAGCCCTGTGAATTTTTGAAATTCCCTTTCCTGATTGCCTGGCTTGGTGAGCTCACCTAGCAGCTCTCCATTGTTGAGTCCAACCACCCAGCTGACCATACTGGCTACATGCTCCTGCTTGGAGCGGACAGGAGATATTGGATCTCCTGGGCCTGTGAGGAGGAGAGGCTGTGCAGGCACAGCTCTGTATCAGTTGTAAAAATGTAGATCTCTATGAGCAGATTTCTCAAGGATGCAGGACAAGGGTCATGACAAGGAGCAGCAGCATTGCTGCGTGATAGCCAAGGAGCTGCACCAGGCACACCAGATGGTCAGGGAGGCCAACAATCAGTATGGTGCCAAACTGCAGACCTGACACTACTACAAGGAGCTGTATGCCATACTTGGCAGAGACACCCCCAGCTCCCCAACAGCACCGTGCATACCTCCGAGTCACAGGTTTCTGCTGTGAGCAGAGAGGAGGTGGTGGTGAATGAGAAAGCAGGAGGAGGAATATGGGCGACAGGTGACTATTCAGCTGCGCTGTGAGCCTGGACCTGTTTTTGACTCCACCACAGTCCAGCCAATCCCGCCACTCAAGCTCAATGCAGGAGAAGGAACCTCGGGTATGTGTGTAGATAAATTTTCAATTACAAGGATAGCACCACCAAAGTAGCAGGGCACATCTTTTGTCTTTTCATTAATTTACTTGTGCTAGAAGAGGTAATGGTACAACCAACAGAGGTAGACTTGCTATGTTTTTCATTCCTCTCTAGAGTTACAAGAGGGTGGGAAGCATGTGGAGCAGTTTATGTACACAGGGATGTCCCTTAACACTCATGAGAGATCTCAATGAAACTTTTACGGAGGTACTCTGCAATCATCTGCCAAAGGTTCCTAGGGAAGGCTGCCTTATTTTTTCCTCTGCAGTAGGACACTTGCCCATGCCACCCAGTGGTAACTTCAGCGAGCACCATTGCAGTACACAGACTAATGGCCTACAGGCCCAGGCAGCTTTGGGACACCACCACCAGCTGTACTCTCTCTGCCTCTGTTCCCCTCAGGAGCGAGATATCAGCTAAAGTCACCACCGCCGCCTGTGGAAAACAGTGCCAGTGCTCAGTGCCATTGCGCTATGCTACTAGAATCATGCAACCAAGCAATTCCCTCTGCATTTCCCCAACCCCAGTGGGCCATATTCACCATGGCTGGTGCTGCGACTGGCGCTGTGCACAAGCAACCCAAACAGAAGTGAGAATGTAGTGCTTAAAACTTTTGCAGAGCAAGGGGAGTGAGTTAAGCATCTTAAATTTTGCTTTTTGTAGCGAATACACTGACAATGGTACCACTGAATTTTATCTTGGTGCTAAACCCAGGGTTGCGAGTTCAATCCTTGAGGGGCCACTTAGGGATCTGGGGCAAAAATCAGTACTTGGTCCTGCTAGTGAAGGCATGGGGCTGGACTCAATGACCTTTCAAGGTCCCTTCCAGTTCTAGGAGATAGGTATCTCTCCAATTTTAAAAAATCTTCAGCTGCTGCCACTGCAATCTTCTGGGTCTTCCTCTCTACACCTGCGGAATGCCTGAGCCAGATGAGGCAGCAAAAGAAGAGGACTCAGGATGACATGTTCAATAACATCCTACAAGCCAGGGCTGCATTAGACAGAGCACAGGACCTGGAGGATGAACATTGGGAACAGCCTGGAGAAGGAATGCGTGGAGAAGAGAAAGGCCAAGAAGTCCCAGCAGGAAAAAGAGATGCACCAGGACGTAATGGGGTGTCTCAGGCATTAAACACAGATGCTGCAGACTCGCGTGGACCTGCAGGTTCAGCCATCCTGGGCTCGCCTTCCTTTGCAGTCCATTGAGAATTCAGTATCAGGACCTCCATATACTTCCCCCCCCAACTTCCCAGGTGGCATCAGGGCTCACCACACTACCCCCACCACTCCACCCTGGGAGACATTAGAGACAATTACAGCATCACATACATCAATCATAGGTTCCACAGGTCAGTATACGTGGAGCTGAAATGGACATAAGTTTTCTTTCCTCTTCCTAAATTCTATCGTCTGAATGTATTAACATTTAAGTTTTTATTGTATTTGATTTAAAATTGCATAGTGGGGTTTTTTGCACTAATTTTGTTACAGAATAATAAAGATGAACTATGTTTCACATAATAAAATTTTGTTCTCATCTCCAAACCCAAAGGGTCAGGGCTTTGCCAAATGCTGACTCACCTGGGGAGCAGGGAGAGGGAGATCAGACTCCTTCAGAGGGAAGAGCCCTCCCCCACTAAGATTCAGGCTCACACTGGGGGCAAAGAGATGGGCTTAGACCCCAGCACACACATGAAGTTAGGGTGAAGAGTTCAGTCCCTCCTCCACCCCCCATCTTGACACAGACACAAAGGAGGGAAGGATAATGGAATGAATTTGTGGTGCACCTGTCCCTATTCTCCCCCAGTTCCCCTACCACTCACCCCCAAGTTCCCTTGCGAAGTGTCCCCACCCTCTCACCCACCTGAACCTCCCAAGCCTTCTCCCATCCCCATTACCTCTCTCTCCTCACTCCAGTCCCTCTATTTCCCGCACTGCCACCTAATCATCATCCTCCAGCAGGCAAGTGAATGACTACTTTCCCCCTCAAGAATACTTTGATTACATTCCCCATCCTCCCACCCACAAAAAAAAAAAAGATTTTAGCAACAAGTCTTCAGACCTTTTTCTGATTTCTGCACTAAGCGAGATAAATTGATACTGACCCACCCAGCTAGGGTTAAAGGTTACTTCTTAACCCCTTGAGCTATCCAGCTGCAGTGAAACTCTCCTCACTATAAACTCCCTGGGTTCCTTCATCTGCACACGCTCAGTGCAGTTTCTTTAGCTCTTGAACATACATAAAATAAAGAACTAAAAACTTTTTGGCAAATATTCTGATCCACCAAAGGGGCAATGGTTGTCAGACATTAGCTGAGCGTAATCCTTGAAAAACTGAGAACCCTGTTGCCAGGATTAGAACCCTGGTTTGATCCCCAGGTCTGGGCAAAAAAAAAAAAAGTTGGTAGACTGTTAACCTTAGTAAAAGCAGTTTGGGAGGGCCTGTATCCTAGAAACCCCTTTGTCACAGGTCTCCAAATTTGGACCATCCAGCACCCTCACAAGTTACACCAAATTTCAAAGCGAGCCAAGTAACTAAGCAGATTTTAGAGCATTGAAATATAAATGCTGGTCTAAATCTACAGCAGGTCTGGTGGCCCACTAGAACAGTGTTTTCAATACAGTAACTCCTCACTTAAAGTCGTCCAGGTTAATGTTGTTACGTTGCTGATCAATTAGGGAACATGCTCGTTTAAAGTTGTGTAATGCTCCCTTCTAATTTTGTTTGGCAGACACCTGCTTTGTCTACTGCTTGCAGGAAGAGCAGATTGTTGCAGCTAGCTAGTGGGGGCTTGGAACCAGGGTGGACCGGCAGCCCCCCTATGAGCTCCCCACTCCCCTAAGTTCCCTGGGCAGCAGCTGCCCAGCAGGCTAGCAATTGTGAGGCTTCTTCACAGGGGTAGTGGGTGTGATGGAATGCTAAATTGTATTCTATTGTTCAGCCACTGGTGGTGCTGTGTGTAACATAACTTATCTAAGTTAACTTCAGCCCTACCTGGCAATATTAAAGGATCTTACAGCAAACACATCTGGTGTCTCCCTCTTTGAGAAGGAAGCTTTGTGGCCAGTCCACATCAGGTACAGAAGCCTGGCCTGTTAGCAGCAGCTCTGCAACCTACCCTGTACAAAGAAATACATAACAGCGGGTCCCATGCACTAGCTGGAGTAAGACTTAAGTGACTGAGATCCTTTGGGGCCCAATCAGAACCATCAGTTGATACACTCCTCAATGTGTGTACAAAATATGATGTTGTTAGAATCTGTCAATCTTAAAACAAGCTGCTTTCTTTCCCCGAAGCTTTATCTCAGGAATCTCTTGGTCAAATGGCTCCAAATTCGGATCACTAACTCTACTTTGCACCCCCATTAGTCACACCAAATTTCAAGATAATCGAGATAACCATGCCATTTTAGAAGAGTTGTCCTTTAAGGTTGGGAAGTTTAACTACAAAGGAGCTGGTGCTCACCTATAAAATAGTGGTCTGGTCTTGGTCATCAAAAACACCATTGCTGGGTCTCTTTTAAACCTATTATAGTGCAGCAGGAAACAGAACAAACAAACATTCATTTCCATTTTGAAGAATAAAGTAGGGAAACTATGTTGGTCTTTTTTTTTTTTTTAATATATGCAACAAAAGAGTTACATTACATACAAAGAGGGATAAAAATATTTAACTCAAAATATTCCTTTGCAGATCAGTGCAATCCAAATAAAACGAGAAAGGACAAAAGCCAGACTATTGCATTGTAATTTATAGCTTGAGTTTTTCTGGGGGAAGGAGAGTTCAGGCTGGCATAAGGGGGAGGGAGAGATAGCTCTGTGGCTTGAGCATTGGCCTGCTAAACGCAGGGTTATGAGTTCAATCCTTGAGGGGGCCACTTAGGGATCAGGGGCAAAAATGTCTGGGGATCGGTCCTGCTTTGGGCAGGGGTTGGACTAGAAGATGACCTCCTGAGGTCCCTTCCAACCCTGATAGTCTATGATTCTATGTGTTTATAGCAACACATTTTAATCCTACATCATAACCAATTATCTAAAATAAGACTACACCCCTCATTTCATAATATATTTTTAAACTTAATCTCTTACTGGGATTTAAAAAAAAAGCTGTGATTCAAGTAATTTGTAAGTTACATCCATTGAGTCATCTTTAGTTACTATTATATTACAGCTTACAAAGAATGAGCAGGTTAGAGGGACACAGTTTCTTCTTGCAGAAACTGTGCTAGTTTGATCCTGTTATTTCTTTTTGTGGAGATGGGTTGTGCAACTGCAACAGTCTTATCACTGAGCGTTACACTAAAACCTTGGAACAACTGTTAAGTGTCACAGGAATGTCACCTGGTACAAATGCTTGAACAGTTTATCTCCTATTCAGAGGACTAAGCCCCATTGCCAGAAGCAAATACAAAACATTAACGGGATGCACCAATGCAGTCCAGGTGCATCACCTCAGCTTTCAGGACTTGTACTGGAAAAATCCTTCAGGATGCTGCTTCTGGGCCTTGATTTTTAATTATTATTTTAAATTCAGTTTCAGCCTATTAGACAGGGGTAGGCAACCTGTGGCACACGAGCTGCTTTTCAGTGGCACTCACTGCCCAGGTCCTGGCCACCAATCTGTGGGGCTCTGCATTTTAATTTAATTTTAAATGATGCTTCTTAAACATTTTAAAAATCTTATTTACTTTACATACAACAATAGTTTAATTATATATTATAGATTTATAGAAAGAGACCCTCTAAAAATGTTAAAATGTATTACTGGCACGCGAAACCTTAAATTAGAGTGAATAAATGAAGACTTGGCACACCACTTCTGAAAGGTTGCCGACCCCTGCTATTAGGTATCATAAGTTTGATGTTCACCTCTGCTGGAAGAGAAAAGAAGCCCTCCTCTTCCACCCCCCCACCCTCCCCCGGGGGTCCCACCCCCACAACAGCAGGGGTTAGACGCACTAATGCTCTACCCAAATTGACTACTGAAAATGTAAGGATGGCTGTTATTTTACCCAAAAGCCCAGTGTTAATGTCACTCTGCTAAGGATGCTTAAGAAAGTTCTGCAGAAGTCAACACGTTAGCCACCCCTCTCCCCACTACAGGTATAAGAGACTTCCCTAGTACAGGTCAGGGATCTGTAACAGTTTTCTTTATAAGCCACAATCTTAGGAGAACGCGCAACAGTCACAGGGCTGTGTACAAGAGTTGCCAACTGCTCTGCTTATGGGACCAGGCAGCACATGGCAATTCATTGTCCCTCAGAGGCCTTGACCAAGGTAGTGAGAGAGTCCCTCCCCCCCACCACTCTCTATTTCCCTCCCCCATCTGTCAGACAGAGGAGCACACCCTCCTTGTCTCACGAAAAACAACAACCCAGGAACAGGTTCAGCTACCCACTCCCAATCAAGGGCAAGCTCCTCTTCCCTTCGCAGCACAGCAGTCTTGCTGACGGGAGAGGGCAGTCAGCCTAGCCAGGCTGGGAGACGGCAAATGAGTTTGCGACTCACTGCTAGAGAGGGCCTGGGGCACCAAGACACCACAATAAACCCAGCAGCCAGCTCAGAGACTCTCCGGTACCCTCCGCACCCCACATGCCCACCGCTCCCAGCATTCTCCACACCCCCACCCCGGGATGCCGCCAGAGGCCCCCACCCTCTGTCATACTGCACCCCCAGCCACCTCCACACCCGGGCTACTCCCAGCAGCCCCCACCCTGTCATACCCCCCCCCAGGTGCCCCCAGCCACCTCCACCCCCCCACACTACCCCCAGCAGCCCCCACCCTCTGTCATACCACCCCCCCAGCCATCTCCACACACACACTCCGCTACCACCACCCTGTCATACCGCCCCCAGATGCTCCCAGCCACCTCCACCCCCGCTACCCCCAGCAGCCCCCACCCTGTCATACCACCCCAGCCACCTCCACACACACCCTGCTACCACCACCCTGTCATACCGCCCCCAGGTGCTCCCAGCCACCTCCACCCGCTACCCCCAGCAGCCCCACCCTCTGTCATACCACCCCCCAGGTGCCCCCAGCCACCTCCACCCCCCCCCGACCCCCAGCCGCCCCCACCCTCTGTCATACCGCCCCCCCAGGTGCTCCCAGCCACCTCCACCCGCTACCCCCAGCAGCCCCCACCTTCTGTCACACTGCCCCCAGGTGCCCCCCGCTCCCGGTGCCCCTCCCCAGCCGGGCCCCGCCCGTCCCCATTCGCAAAGCCACTTACGCACTTTCCGTTCGCCCGGAGGCCCGGCCGCTGCGCAACCGGCGGGAAAGGCGGCGCGACACGTCTGAAGGGAGCGAGCGACGGGAGCTCCGGCAACCCCCTCGGAGAAGGGCAACTTCCGGTCCGCTCCGCCCCCACCGCGTCCGCCCCGCCCCCTCACAGGCATATGGCGCCGGAGCCCCCACCTGGCCCCGCACTGGTCCCCCATCACCGCAGCGGTACAGGCCCTGCCTGCCCCCCAGAGCCCCCCGCCCACCTGGGGCGCGCTTGCCCTCCCTCGGCTTTGGGTCAGCCCCTTGGGGGTGTGTCTCTGGGTCTCAGGGGTAGGGTGTGTGGCCTTGGGTCTGAGCGCAGGCCTCCACCTGGGTAACTAGTCACAAAGTCCAGGCCTTAGGAATGTGGGTGATGCCCCGGCAGATAACAACTGTCTGTTTGTATTGGGGTGTCTGCCCCGGGGCCCCAGGAAGGGAGAGTTTCCTTGGTTGAAAACTTTATTTTCTTGTCAAATACAAATTAGAAACAAAATGGTAAGGGACCAAATTTACTCTGGAAACACATTGAGCCAGGAAACAGACAAGTTGCAGATATGATCCATGTGTGAACTGGCAACTTCCTGAGCTGTAATGTTAATAAAGCTGTTACGGGGGGGGGGGGTGGTAATAGCTTTACTCACTTCTGTTGGTGAGAGAGACAAACTTTTGAGTTTACAGGGTGCTTTTTTTCCAGATCAGTATCCTGGGACCAATATGGCTAAAACAGCAACTGCATACCATGAAGCTGTTATAAGTTATTGCACTTTCTCAGCCATGTGGAATATGCCATGTGACTGAGACCCAGGTAGGTGGTACGTGCCATGCAGTCAAATCCCAGTTGAATAGCATGCATTCTACAACTGAGATTAGGGTGACCAGACAGCAAATGTGAAAAATTGGGATGGGGGTGGGGGGTAATAGGAGCCTATA
This sequence comes from Mauremys reevesii, assembly GCF_016161935.1. Taxonomy (NCBI): domain Eukaryota; kingdom Metazoa; phylum Chordata; order Testudines; family Geoemydidae; genus Mauremys; species Mauremys reevesii. The sequence goes on from NC_052629.1 coordinate 226,847, forward strand.
TAAGAAAAAGACCCCAAAGTTGGGACTGTCCCTATAAAATCGGGACATCTGGTCACCCTGAGATCCAGAAGGATAGCACCCACCCTGTGACCAAGACTGGGGCATGTGCTGTGTGACTGAAAACCAGATGATTGCCATGCACCATATGACTGAGACCCAGATTGGCAGACCATGTCAGTCAACCAAAACCCAGATTGGGATAGGTGAGGACAGTCTAGGGTACAGGGTGTGTGTGGTACTGGGGGGGAGATGGAAGAACAGATGATTGGAAAATTATAGGGTGGAATGGTAGGGAGAAAGGAGGGTTGAACTCTTACTCCCAAGAGATATTGAGATGGGGGGAAGAGGTGTACTGTTTGGTGAGGGAGGGAAGGGAGGTTTCCAGACCTAGCATCGTCCTTTTCATGGGATTCCAGCAAAACCTTTCAGCATCCTCCTGTGTCAGTCAGAATCCCATTTTTCCTACCTGTGCTGAAGAGCCAAGCAAGAGTTTCAGCTGATGTTAAAAGGAACAGGCTACAGCAGGAATAGTGGATCAACTGGGTTTTGTTTCCAGAACTTGTTCCTTTCCTAGACTGTAGTGGAGTTCTGACCCTGCAGTATCATGTGATATGGGGCAAAGCAGCCAGGCACAGGACACTGTATTGTTCTGATCTGTTGACTGACTACTTTCATATCATATCACAAACAACTGTAAAGCTGTAAATCACCCCCACTACTATTTGGACTTTGAGACTCATTTTCCTGGAGTTGTCATTGTAGATTTGACAACATCAAAGTTCATTGCCTCTTCACCTTACCTACCCCAAGATTACAGGGAGGCAGGGCAACGAGGACTAGTGGGGAAACCTGAGATGAAAATAGTACAGTGGAAGATTAATCTGTAAGAGAGTGAGAGGTTTGCCATGAGAGATGGAGGGCATATGAGGGTTTGCCATTGAAAATGTGCCTCTCACAGAGTACATGGAGAGAGCAGCACAGGTGAAGGAAACGGGCCCCCTTAAGGCTCTGGAGCAGACTATCAAACTCTGCCACCACATTCTTTCCTTTACCTCTTCTCCTGCGTACAGCACAGACCCATGCTCAAGCACAGTGCTGCTGGAGTTAAATTTAACTTCGTATTTTTTAAAGCATTTATGCAGTTATTCTCCAGTTCTTATTCATGATTCAAGGGTGCACCACTATGACAACTATAGGCCACTGAAGGGCAGGTGATTGCATAGCAACTGCTGTGTACCACTGAAGGGCAATTGTCAAGCAAATTATACCAGAGTGTCAGCGCTGTTATAGCTAAGATTGAAAAGTACATTCTGTTTAAAATGATAACTTTTCTAAGTAAATCCAGACACTCAGATTGTCCTGAAATTTGCTCTGCCTTATGGGTATGGGCAACAGATAGCAGAGGCAGGGGAAGGCTGTGCCTTCCCAAACAGCCTGGCATGGCCCTGCCCACAATCTGTCCCCAAGCCCCCTCCTGCCTGCCTGCTTCCATCCATTCCCAATCCCTTCCCAGTGTGGCCAAGAGGCTGAGGGGGGAGGCAGGCCGGGGCTGGTACGTACAAGACCCGGGGAGGAGGGGTAACACTGCGCGCGCCACCTATCCATCTGGCACTGGACATGCTGGGACATTGCCGCCCGCCCAGCACAGCGCTAGGGCTGAAGGCGCTCCAGCTGTTCTGCCTGCCCAGCATGCTGTGGGTGGGGGCACATGGAGGGGCCCATGGCCACGGGGTGTGTGTGTGCTCTGGTCTCCAACAAAGGGGGGGGCAGAAGCAGAGGGGGGGCCTGGGGCAGAGGGTGGGGGCTGGGGGCTAGCCTCCCCCAACCATGTGTTCACCTACCGCCCATGCTCATGGGGGTGCTGGGCAGCATTAGTGGTCCAAATTTGGGGTCAGTTGAACAAGGGAAAATAAATACGGGATTACAAATGGGAAAATATAGCAGGGTACAGATTATCCAACAAGTCTTGGAATGCATTGGACACAACTTTTTATTACAGAAGGTGGAAAAAGCAACTAGAAGAAAGGCTGAGATTTTGAAGGTGGAAGGCAGTTCGGGTGAAGGTGATCATGAAATGATAGAGTTCATGATTCTAAGCCCTGGTCTACACTGGGCGGGGCGGGGAGGATCGATCTAAGTTACACAACTTCAGCTACGGGAAGTCAACGTACTTATGTAACCCTTCTGCCCCTCTAAGTTGGCAGCAACAAGGGCCGGGTTCAGTATCCAGGGGTTCCGTTTCAATAACACAATGCAAAACCGGCTCGAGCCCCCACCCAGTGACCTGGGACAATTACCTACCACCCCCCACCCCCCCCCCCGGGCGCCTCTAGGAGGCAATACTTCCCCACTCGCAAGCACGGAGTCCGAGTGTAGCAAAATCCTTTTAATAAAGGAGGGAACCAATGCGGCATCACGTTGGAGAGACACCACAAACAGGACTATACACAAACCATAAGCAAAAAACCCACCTCCAAGTACCTTTGGCAATGTCCTTTCCCCTTTAGGGTCTTAAGTCCAATCACCCCAAAGTCCAACAACCCAAAAGTCTCTGTCTCTGGTCAGTGCCACCCCAGAGTTCAAAAGTTTATCTGCAGAGTTTTACCCCCCCCCCCCCACCAGCCTGGGTGGAAATGGGGGGGGCACACACAGGGTGTTAAGGGGCACCTTACGTGGGCCAGGGCCGACTGCCCTGCTTCTCCGTGGAGTTCTGCTGCAGCCTTCACCATGACTGGCTCCACTCCACCAGCTGTGCTGTTCCTCCAGCAGACCCGTGAACCACATCAGCCGTCCCAACAAACCGCTCCACACTGCTCACTGTTCTATGGGCTGCTCCAACATGCTGCAGACTGCTCCGCTCTGCCAGCCACTTAGCGATCGATCTTCAGGCTCCCCCACTCAGTGATCTCAGCTCAGTAAGCTTAGCTCTTTTAGTGATTTCAGCTCTTTGTGGTTTCAGCTTGTAGTAGGGGAGCCCCAGTGCCACATTGGCCCAATGTGAATTCAGGTCAGCAGCCTCTAGATGGACTCCTAAAGGATTCAAAATTAGCTCTGCTCTTTAACAGTGGAGAGAGGAGGATGTGCAATTGGTGTTCCAAGCCCTCAAAAGGGGCCCATACCATCAGAGACACACACCAGTCCCCAACCTCTCTTCCTTTCACTGGGTTTTGGAACCCATGTCCCTTGTCTAGCAAGTACTATTTAATGTAGGTTGAGTCATTTCTGTCATAAAGCAGTCTCATAGTTCCTCATTCACATAATTAGGGTGACAGCACTTTTTTTCCTTCCTGCCCCAATAACAAAGAAACTGGGGATCCCACAGCTATGAAAATAACCATCCCAGGCTGCTGTGTGTTATGCTAAGTGGAGTGGGTTTACCAATGCAAATACACATTCTTGAAATTCCTTTGCCCACTCCTCATAATTTACCACTGGATGTCAGGGTAGAGCTCATCCTGACTCTGCTTACATCCTCCCCCCAGCCGAGAATTTGTCGTCCCAACAAATCACACAGTGGTGTCTTCATCGTGGTGAGTCGACTGCTGCCGCTCCCCCATCGACTCTGCCTGCGCCTCTTGCCAAGCTGGAGTATCTAGACTAGATGCAATAAATCGATCGCTGCTGGATTGATCGCTGCCCGCCGGTAGTGTAGACATATCCTAAATCATAGTAGGATGGAAAACAGCAGAATAAAGACAATGGATCTCAAAACAGAAGACTTTAGTAAACTCAGAATTGGTAGGTAAGATCCCTTGGGAAGCAAGTCCAAGGGAAAAAAGAGTTCCGAAGAGTTAGCAGTTTTTTAAAGAAACATTATTAAGGGCACAAGAGTAAAATGTGTTTGAAACTGGTGTGCTCACTGCACAGAAGGCGGCAAGGACATGTGGTATGTGTTTTAACCAGGTGTGACATTGCATTCCATAATGTTTTATGGAAATATGCTTATGAGTATGATGTAAATGAAATATGCTTTCTGCAAAAGGTCTCTTGTAAAGTATTGTTACAAAGCTTATAATCTACTAAATGTGTTCATTCTATTTGTATGCATGTATCATTCTTGTATCTGAAGCTAAAAATATGAAGTATAACTCTGGGGTCCTATTGTAAGTATGCAAATTGTGGGCCATTAATGTAGGTTTAGAATCTTGATGGCTCCCATTGACTAGGACAATTGGGTGTAAATGGCTCTATTTACTCACAAGCCTTCCTGTGTTCCTGTGAGCCAGCCCAGGAAGAATGGAGGCTTGGGGTCTCACAGGACATGTGACCATGTCACCTGATACTGAAATCCATTTTAAACCTGGTGCTTTTCCATTTAGAAGGAGGGGTGGGGACTCAGAGAGTCAAAAGATTCCTGCCTTATGCCAGAGCTATAAAAGGGGATGGAACAGAACAAAGGGGGCTGCCAGTCATGAGAAACCCCTAGTTTCCACCTAAAATGTCTGCTAACAAGGACTGTACCAGGGGAAAGGATTGGGCCCAGATTAGGAAGGAGTCTAGTCTGTGAAAGAAGCTTATTGGAACATCTTTGAGGGTGAGATATTACCTGTAATCAGTTTCTTAATGTATTAGGCTTAGATTTATGTGTTTTTGCTTTATTTTGCTTAGTGACTTACTTTGTTCTGTCTGTTATTACTTGGAACTACTTAAATCCTACTTTTATACTCAATAAAATCACTTTTGTTTATTAATAAACCCAGATTAAGTGATTAATACCTGGGGGAGCAAACAGCTGTGCATAGCTCTCTATCAGTGTTATAGAGGGTGGACAATTTATGAGTTTACTATGTATAAGCTTTATACAGAGTAAAACGGATTCATTTGGGGTTTGGATCCCATTGAGAGCTGGGTGCCTGGGTGTTGGAGATAGGTGACCTGCTGAGCAGTTTTTGGTTAAAGTCTGCAGCTTTGGGGGCATGGACCACACCTGGGTCTGTGTTGCAGCAGGCTAGTGTGTCTGGCTCAACAAGGCAGGGTTCTGGAGTCCAAAGCTGGCAAGGAAAATGGGCTCAGATGTCATTCCAGCACATCAAGTGACAGTCCCAAGGGGGTCTCTGTGACCGAACCCATCACACCAGGCTGCAACTCTTTTAGTCAAATTATATCCTAAGTTCCCATTAGGGACAGCCCAGCACAGTCACTTACACCCCATTGATACTTTGCCAATTCTTGGAGTGCCCACCGCACAGGGAGCCAATCCACGGAGGGATCTCTGGGCACTGCACCTTGCCTGCTAGCATCCCTCCCCCTTTCAGAGGATGAGGTGAGAAGGGGCATTGACCCCCAGTCAGCACCACCATCAAACACATTGGTGAGGTGGTCCCCCTGGCATAGTGCCCCAGCCCTGGTTCACATTTTCCCCGAGGGGGTTAGATCCTATGCTCCCATCTCATAAGGAGATGCCCTCGGGATGCCCCTTATGATACTTTTTTGGATCTGGAGCCTAAATCAGTGAGTTCCTGCACTGACCACCTGCCAAAAGTTGCAACAACTAAAGGACTCTCACAAAGGTCCAAACTGTGCCCTCTGGGAAGAATTCCAACCCTCTGGTTGCCCAAAACCCAGTCCCTAGGTTTCACTGTGAGAAGGGTGAAAAAACCCAACCAGCCTTGGCCAATCAGGTGATATGGATAAAAATTCCTTCTCAGCCCCAAAGTGGCAACTAGCATAGCCAACCTAAATAAGAGAGTGAGGGCTGACTGCTGGAAACCAGCAAATAGGAAGTCCTGAACAAATGGCTCTTATCATGGCTCCAAATCGCATACCAAATCCCACAACAGCTTAAGCCAATCCTGAAAGTCCTGTAAGGGCTGGAAATCTTGTGAGATACAGCCCATCCTGTCCCTTTTGCTTTCTCCCATCGTGGGAGCCACTAAAAACACACCCCTCACTAGATCACACTGGCTTAACCAGGAGATCTTCAGTGACCTGAAACTTAAAAAAAAGAGAGTCATACAAGACGTGGACACTAAGTCAAATTATGAAGGATGAATATAAAAAAACAACAAACACAAGCATGTAGGGACAAAATTAAAAAGGCCAAGACACAAAATAAGATTAAACTAGTAAACTAGGAACTAAAAGGGTAACAAGGAAACATTTTATAAATACATTAGAAGCAAGCGGCTGACCAAGGACAGAGTAGGCCCATTACTCAATGAGAAGAGAAAGACAAAAGCAGAAAATGCAACAATGCCCAAAGTATTAAATGTCTTTTTGTTTCAGTTTTCACCAAAAAAGGTTAGCAGAGATTGGCCGACTAACACAGTGAACGTCAGTGTCAATGGGGCAGGATCTGAGGCTAAAATAGGGAAAGAACAAGTTAAGAAATACTTAGACAAACAAGATGTCCTCTAGTCATCAGGGCTTGACAGAATACATCCTAGAAAACTTAAGCAACTGGCTGAAAAGATCTCTGAGCCATTAGCAATTATCTCTGAGAACTCATGGAGTACGGGAGAGTTCCCAGAGGACTGGAAAAGGGGAAATATAAATGGGGGAATAAGGAGAACCCAGGAACTTATAGTCCAGTCAGCTTAACTTTGGTACCTGGAAAGATATGGGAACAAATGATTAAAAAATAAATTTGCAATCACCTTAAAGATAATAGGGTTATAAGGAACAATCAACATGAATTTGTCAATAGCAAATCATGCCAAACCAACCTAACACCCTTATTTGACAGGGTAACAAGCCTTGTGGAGAGGGTGAAAGAAGTTGGAGTGATATATCTGGATTTTAGAAAGGCTTTTGATACTGTCTCACATGGCCTTCTCATAAGCAAACAAGGGAAATATAGCATAGACTATAAGGTGGATGCAGCACTGGTTGGAAAATCAGAGACTAGCTATCAATGGTTCACAATCAATCTGGAAGGACATATTGAGTGGGTCTGGTTCTATCCAATATCTTCATAAATGATTTGGATAATAGCATAGAGAGTACACTTATACAGTCTGTGGATGATACCAAGCTGTGTGGGGTTGCAAGCGCTTTGGGGGACAGGATTAAAATTCAAAATGATCTTCACGAACTGGAGAAATGGCCTGAGGAGAAATGGCCTGAAATAAATAGGGTAAAATTCAATAAGGACAAATGCAAAGTACTGCACTTAGAAAGGAACAACCAATTTCAAAGTACTGCACTTAGAAAGGAATAATCAATTTCACAAATACAAAATGGGAAATGACTGCCTATGAAGGAGTAGTGCAGGAAAGGATCTTGAGTTATAGTGGATCACAAGCTAAATACAAGTCAACAATGTAATACTGTTGCAAAAAAGCAAACAATATTCTGGGATATTTTAGAAGGAGTGTTGAGAGCAAGACATAAGAAGTAATTATTCCACTCTACACAGCACCAGTAAGGCCTCAGCTGGAGTATTGTGTCCAGTTTTGGACACCACACTTTGGGAATGATGTGGACAAATTGGAAAAAGTCCAAAGAAGAGCAATAAAAATGGTTAAAGGTCTAGAAAACATGACCTATAAGGAAAGATTGAAAAAACGGGTTTGTTTAGTCTGGAGAAGGGAAGACTAGGGGGGATATAATAACAGTCTTCATGTATGTAAAAGGTTGTTACAAAGACGAGGATGATAAATTGTTCTCCTTAACACTGAGACAGGACAAGAAGTTATGTAGCAAGGGAGATTTAGGTTAGACATATAGGAAAAACTTCCTAACTGTAAGTGTAGTTAAGCACTGGAACAAATTACCTTAGGGAGGTTGTAGAATCTCTGTCATTGGCAGTTTTTAAGAATAGGTTAGACAAATACCTATCACAGATGGGCTAGATTAGGGGTTCTCCAACTGGGGGTCGTGACTCCTCAGGGGTTGCACAGTTATTACATGGGGGTTGCAAGCTGTCAGCCTCCATCACCAAACCCCGCTTTGCCTCCAGCATTTATAATAGTGTTAAATATTTAAAAAATGTGTTTTTAATTTATAAGGGGGGGGTCACATTTAGAGACTTGCTGTGTGAAAGGGGTCACCAATGCAGAAGTTTGAGAACCACTGGGCTAGATAATACTGAATCCTGACTCAAGACACGGGGCTGGACTAGATAACCTCTTGAGGTCCATTCCAGTCCTACATTTGTATGATTCTAAGGGTATGTCTACACTACAAGACTATTTCGAATCAACTTAATTAGAATTTGTGGAATCGACCTTATGAAGTCGAAGTTGTGTATCCACACTAAATACACTAGTTCGACTGTGTGAGTCCACAGTAACGAGGCCAGCGTCGACTTTGGAAGCGGTGCACTGTGGGAAGCTATCCCACAGTTCCCGCACTCCCCGCTGCCCATTGGAATTCTGGGATTCCCCCCAATGCATGCTGGGGGGAAAAATGTGTCGAGGGTGGTTTTGGGTAACTGTCATCATTGAACCGTCAATCACGCCCTCCCTCCCTGAAAGCGCCTGCGGGCAATCTGTTCGTGCACTTTTCTGCTCAGTGACAGCGCGGGCGCCACAGCACTTTGAGCACGGATCCCGCTGCAGTTATGGCCGTTGTCAACTCCTCGCACCTTATCGTCCACCTCTTCCACAGTTAGCTGCTGAGAAATAGGGCTACTTTTCAATGGTGCTGCGAGCACTGGTGGACCATGGGGGACGTTTTACCAACATCAACGTCGGGTGGCCAGGCAAAGTTCATGACGTGCGTGTTTTCAGGAACTCTGGTCTGTTTAGATGCCTGCAGGAAGGTAGTTTCTTCCCGGACCACAAAATAAGTCTTGGGGATGTGCAGATGCCCATAGTGATCGTCAGGGACCCAGCCTACCCGCTAATGCCCTGGCTCGTGAAGCTCTGTGCAGGCGCCTTGCACAGCGACAAGGAACTCTTCAAGTACCAGCGAGCAGTGAGCAGCGTGACCTGTGACTGTTCAGTTTCTTTACAGAGAAGCTGAACCTGCCCCTGTTTCTTTACCAAGTTACTGTTGACTAGCATCTGCAGTTACATACCCCGCCCACCCCGCTTCCCCAACTTCCAACACACGTTTAAAAATAAAATACATGTTCCACTGTAACTTTACAAAGGTTTCTTTATTGATGACTTTGCGTTAGAGGGTTGAAACTGGGACACGGACTGTGCTGGGTAGGGTGTACAGTGATGTAAAGACCGCCTGTAAACTCGAGGAATGACAGGCTCCTGCTCCCAAAGCAGTCTGCAGTGCCAGACTGGATGTTTCAACGGAGCCTGCCATCCCTCCTTTTTGGGACTCTGTGTGCGGGGGCTATGTGGCCTTTTGGCGGGGGAGGACGGATACAGATTCCTCTGCTGCGTGGCTCTGTGGTCCAGGACAGGGACCATTGCATGAGATCTGTAACCCCCCTCCCTCGCTACAAAGTCATGTACCCCCCCCACCCACACAGAACCTGCAAACCACCTCCCATACCGACCAGGGTGCCTACTGACTGCAGTGTGTGTGTGACCTGCTGCTGATCCTGCCCCCATGTCTGTACCCTGGTAAAGGTGATTGTCCTGTCCAATTACCAACCCCCTTCCCCCCCTTCAAACACAGTCTCCTCTAAAAGAACATGACGGAAACAGTAATTAACAGAAAAGTATTTTTTATTATCAACTAGACAGTTAGGGGATGAAACTGGGATGGGGGCTTGGGTGAGGCGGGAAGGAAAGGACTTCTCAAAATTTAGGGTATGAGAGCTTTTGGGTACTTGAGCACTCTGCTGGGGTGCAGTGACAGTTTTCACGGCCTCTGGCGCCCCTCCTTCTGGTTATTTTGGGTGAGGGGGGTATGGGCGGGGGAGGGCGGTTGCAGGGGGGCTCTGTCCTCCTGCCTGAGGTCCTGCGAACATGTCCTGAGAACATGCACAAGGCGCCGGAGCATGTCTGTTTGCTCCCTCATTAGTCCAAGCAGCGTTTGAGTCGCCTGCTTGTCTTCCTCACGCCACCTCTCCTCCCGTTCGCTGTGTGAGCGCTGGTACAGAGAGAGGGTCTCCCTCCACTGGCTCTGCTGGTCCGCCTCGTCTCGGGAGCACCTCATAAGTTCAGCGAACATCTCGTCCCGTGTCTTTTTCTTTCGCCGCCTAATCTTTGCCAGCCTCTGTGAGGGGGATGCTGTGGCAGGTCTGGAGACAGTCGAAGCTGTGTGATGGGAAAAAGGGAGTGAATTCCTTGCAAAGATACATTTTTGCGAACAATGAACACAGTCTAGTCTGTCTCTGTGAATTCTGGGTTGAGATCCCAGTGCCTGATGGGGCAAAAACCATTTTCGCGGGTGGTTCTGGGTAAATGTCGTCAGTCACTCCTTCCTCCGGGAAAGCTACAGCAGATAATCATTTCAAGCCCGTTTTCCCTGGATTGCCCTGGCAGACGCCACAGCGTGGAAACCATGGAGCGTGTTTTGCCTTTTGTGCCTGTCACCGTATGTGTACTAGATGCCGCTGACAGAGGCGGTCCAGCAGCGCTACACAGCAGCATGCTTTTGCTTTTGCATGACAGCAGAGATGGCTACCAGCCATGCTGTACCATCTACCATACCATAAATTGGTAATAAGATGGTCATGGTTACCAGTCCTTTTGCACTGCACCATTTGCTGCTGTCATAAGTGCCCCTGGCGGCTCTTAGCCAGGGCGCAAAAATTGGGAATGACTCCCTGAGTCAATCCCTCCTTTTTGGTATCTAAAAATAGAATCAGTCCTGCCTAGAATATGGGCAAGTGTACTAGAGAACCACTGTATCAGAGAACCAGAGAGCACAGCTGCTCTGTGTCAGATCCTGCATAGATTATGAGCTGTATGCTATTCACAGGGGGTGCTCCTGCAACAACCCCACCTGTTCATTCCATTCTTCCCCAGCCTTCCTGGGCTACCATAGCATTGTCCCCCCACTTGTGTGATGAAGTAATAAAGAATGCAGGAATAAGACACAGTGACTTGTTAGTGAGAAATGAGTGGAAGGCAGCCTCCAGTTGCTATGATAGTCCAGACAGGACATTAAGGAGTGTGGAGGAGAGGAGCCCAGCATCCTGCTGCTAGTCCAGGGGCAATTGAATCTTTTCTTTACACATGAAGGGTGGGGGCTGATGAAGCTCAGCCCCCTGTTGCTATGATTAAGACGGTTATCAACCATACTGCACCATCTACCATGAAAAATTAGGTGCACCTGACATTGGGGGACCTGACAGATGCTAGTCGGCATGGTTACCAGTCCTTTTGCACTGCACCACGTGCCAAAAAGCTCATGATGATGAGGACAGATACCAGTCATATTGCACCATCAGCCACCCATAGCGGGGGAGGTGGGAGCAAGGATGTTGGTGTTGAGTGCTGCAGCATCGCATCTATCTGCAGCATTCAGTAAAGATACGGTGAAATGCAAAAGAGTCAACAGAGGATTGTTTTCCCTTTCACTTCTGGGGGTGGGAGGGGGGTGCGTAAATTGCCGAGCTATGCCCTGACCCACCGCGGACACTGTGTTTGACCCTAGAAGCATTTGGAGCTCAGCCAAGAATGCAAATGCTTTTCAGAGACAGCAGGAACTGTGGGATACCTTGCGTCCTCAGTCCCCCCTCCCTCCATGAGCGTCCATTTGATTCTTTGGCTTTCCGTTATGCTTGTCACGCAGCAGCGTGCTGAGTCTCTGCTATGCCGTCTGTCCGGAGATTTTTTAAAAATACTTTGGACCAGGCATAACATTACAGTAATTCCCCTAATTAGATGCAGGAGTCTCCGAGCGAGATCACCCTGAGGATGGTCACTGAAGGAGATAGAGAGCGCATGCTGCGTGAAAGCCAGCACAAACCAGGGCCCTATGCAGCCGTGCTCGGGGAGGCAATGCTTCCTGAGTACCTCATGAAAGCCTCGCGCGGAAAAGTGTGCTACCACGGAGCACCCAATAAGGCAGCTCTCCCCAGGAACCTCCTGCGGAGGCTTTTCGATTACCTCCAGGAGAGCTTCGTGGAGATCTCCCAGGAGGATTTCTGTTCTATCCACATATATAGAGAGACCTCCTTTTCACATACTTCAGATTCCTGTTATATTAAGAATAAAAGTTTACATGGTTAAAGCACTTACCGACTGCTCCTTCCCCTGATTCAGGATCCGGTTTAATGGCCGGGGAGGGTTGGTAGGGGATCTCCGTGACGGTGATGAAGAGATCCTGGCTGTCGGGGAAACCAGCGTTGTAAGCGCTGTCGCCTGCCTCGTCCTCCACAAACCCTTCCTCATCTTCCCCGTCCGCGAACATCGCCAAGGAACTGGCCGTCGACACTGTCCCATCGTCAGAGTCCATGGTCACTGGTGGGGCAGTGGTGGCAGGCTCCGTAGCGTCCGTTTGCCGCTTTGATTTTTTGGTAGCCTTGTCTGGGGTCCTTGATTTTCACGCGGTGCTGTGTTGTATCCCGGCTGTATCCTCTGTCTCTCATGGCTTTGGAGAACTTCTCGTAGGTCTTTGCATTCCGTTTTTTGGAGCGCAGCTCCGAAAGCACAGACTCCTCGCCCCACACACCGATCAGATCCAAGACTTCCCGGTCACTCTATGCTGGGTCCCTCTTTCTATTCAGAGATTACATGAACTCCTCTGCTGGAGAGCTCTGCATTGCTGCCGGTGCTGCTGAGCTCGCCCCGATGTCCAACCACGAAATGAGATTCTAACTGTCCAGACAGGAAAAGGAATTCAAATTTTCCCGGGACTTTTCCTGTGTGGCTGATCAGAGCATCCAAGCTCGGACTGCTGTCCAGAGCGTCAACAGAGTGGTGCAGTGTGGGATAGCTCCCGGAGCTACTAAGTTTGATTTGCATCCACACCTAGCCTAATTCGACATAGCCATGTCGAATTTAGCGCTACTCCCCTCATCGGGGTGGAGTACCAAATTAGAACTAAAGAGCCCTGTAGGTCGAATTAAATGGCTTCCTGGTGTGGACGGTGTGACGGAGCGATTCTGGCGGGACCCAACTGAGAGTGCCAAATCAGGACCAATTGCTTAAACAGGGCAGTTACAGCCCTAGGCTGGGGTTTTTCCACCTCTAAGGCAAACCAAACCAGCCAGACAAAAGGGACTTTGGTCTCACCCCACTGGCTAACCACAAGTCACACGAGCAATTTCCTTAGACACTCCAGTCTCCCAGTATCACCACCAGTGCACTCGTCCTGGGGATAAATGGTTATGAAAACCAACACCCCAATAAAAGAAAAAGGTTCCCTCGATCCCAAAGGACCAAGCCCCAGACCCAGGTCAATATACACATCAGATCTTACCCACAAATCACGCTGTTGCCAATCCTTTAGAATCTAAAATCTAAAGGTTTATTTACAAAGGGAAAAAGGTAGAGGAGAGAGGTAGAATTGGTTAAATGCAATCAATTACATACAGTAATGGCAAAGTTCTTAGTTCAGGCTTGCAGCAGTGCTGGAGTAAACTGCAGGTTTAGATTAAGTCTCTGGAATACATCCCCCACCGGGATGGGTCGTTCAGTCCCCTGTGTAAAGCTTCAGTTTGTAGCAAAGTCCCTCCAGAGGTCAGAAGCAGGATTGAAGACAAGATGGAGATGAGGCATTAGGCTTATATAGACTTTTCCAGGTGTAAGAATCCCTTTGTCTTCACTGTGGAATTTTACAGCAAAAATATGGAGTCTGGAGTCACATGGGCCAGTCCCTGCATACTTTGCTGAGTCACAAGGCGTGTCTGCCTTCTCTCCATGGGTCCATTGTGTCCTTAATGGTCCTTAATGGGCCATCAAATAGGCTAGGCAGAGCTAACACCAGCTTGTCTGGGAGGCTTCCCCCAGAAGCACAGCACAAACTTGAAATACTGACAGCATGGAGCCAACATTCATAACTTCAACTAAAAATGATACAGACATACAGACAGCATAATTATAACCAGCAACCCATAACCTGGTCTTAGACACCTTATATGACCCCCTTTACTTAGGATTTGGTGCCACTACAGGACCTTGGTTGCAACCCATGTTCTATATGGTCCCCATTTATATCAATAACGTCACAGACGGGTGCGCAGTTAATTCGAATTAACGCTGCTAAATTCGAATTAAAGTCCTAGTGTAGACCAGGCCTAAGGGGTTGAGATACAGCCCCTGAAAAAAAACAGCATTTTACAAAATAAACAGGTTCTTATAACATTTTGTGCACACACCTGGGGCTCAAACTATATCTCTGATCATCCTCCAACTGATCTCAGTCACTTGACATTTATCTCACCTAGTACATGGTACTCAATGCTCCTTTGGGAAGCAATATTGAAAATGTTATTACAGGAAGAGTTTAGCTGTCTAGATCTGCCAAATATTCACATGCGAAAGAGACTGGATATCACATATGCAGCAAGGCTAGGTAAGAGGGTTTCTAGGCAGTCTATAGTCAGGGCTGGTGCAACCACTAGGCCAACTAGGCGACCACCTAGGACGCCAAGTGGTTGGGGGCGCCGAAAAGCGCGCTCAGGGGAGGCAGTAGAGTGGAGGTGAGCTGGGGCAGAGGGTGCGGGGAGGGCTGACCGCAACAAGTAACGGGTGGGGGCATGATGCAGGGGAACCGCTCCCCACCCCAGCTCACCTCCGCTCCGCCTTCTCCCCTGAGCATGCCGCCCCCGCTCTAATTCTCCTCCCCTCCCAGGCCTGCCATGCCAAACAGCTGATTGGCACTGCAAGCCTGGGAGGTGGGAGAAGGTGGAGCGGAGGTGAGCTGCTGCTGGGGGGGGGGCTGCCTGGGCAGAGGGGGGGGACAGGGAGCTGCTGCAGGGGCGCGCCACAGGGCTGGGAGCTGCCACGGGGGGGCTCCCCAGGTGGAGGGGGGGCGGGGAGCTGCCACAGGGCTGGGAGCTGCCGCAGGGGGGGCTCCCCAGGCAGAGGGGGGGTGGGGAGCTGCCGCAGGGGTGGGAGTTGCTGCGGGGGGGGGCTCCCCGGCTCTTCCCCATGGCCCCCACCCCAGCGTCACCCTAGCCCCGTCCCCGTTCCCCTGAAGACTCAGCCAGGCCAATACTGAACTCACCGCATGGTAAGTGGAGCAACCTGCCCCAGCCTGCTCTGCTCCCCTGGCTCCCAGCCATGCGCCGGCGAGTGCTGGGTGGCGGTTCCCCCCTTCCGCCTCCCCCCAAGCCTGGGGAGCAGAGCAGGCTGGGGCCGGGTCACTCCACTTCCCGCAGGAAGTAGCCAGCCCCCCATCCCACACTGAGGCCTGGGACCAGCCCCCTGGTGGAGGCCTGGGGGCCCACACAGCCCCCTCACAGGGGGCCGGAGGGGGGGGGCGCAAGGTGGAAGTTTCACCTAGGGCGTGAACTATCCTTGCACCGGCCCTTTCTATAGTCACAGTAATTTGGTGGTTCAAAGGGACATGCTGTGGTCATTGAACCTGAGCTAGACCCAAGCACTGTAAATTCAATAAGAATGATCTCTAGGCATGTTGCTACTAGCCACCTCTGTCAGTTTTTTGGGAAGGAGAGAGGGGGAAAATGTGCCATGCTAATTTAGAAGGGGGCTCTAACTATTTTCAGAAAGATAACAAATTACACATATTCAGCACAGATATGTGAGAATGCCTGCTGGGCATATTGCTACTTTTGCACCTGAGGGATTATCACAGGAGAGAGCCAGCACTGATTACAGAAATTAGCATTGACTAATTATAGGGGGAATGAAAGATAGGATAATATAATCATGTTTCCTGAACAATGGACCTGAGTGTGTTTCAGGTCAAGGCATTCCTGGTACACAGCCCACAGCAGGAAGTACTCATAACTTTTTAAAATTCTTATAATCTTTTTGGTGCATATCTAGGAATATGGGGGGCAGAGCAGTGAGGGGGAGTGCATGTGCGAGGGGGAGCAGTGCTGAGAGCTGAAAAAGTGCAGTTAGGGGAGGAGAGATTAGGAGGCAGAGGAGTGGTGGGGTCAACAGGAGAGGAGTTTGGGGCTGGGGCAATGGGGATAAGTGGGGTTGGGTGGTAAGGAAAGGGAAGGGGGTGGGATACTGGAAGGGGGACAGGTGAGTAAATGGCAAGGGGAGTACAGGGAGATTAGGGATGCAGAGCCTCTGAGCCCCACCATCTATCGTCCTATATGGGTGCTGGAACCTGGGGGGCCTTGCTCCTTTAGGGAGGTCTGAGCCCCTCTTCCTGTACCCACAGCCCCATGCAAGCTAACTTCTGGGGAATCATAGAATCATAGAATCTCAGGTTTGGAAGGGACCTCAGGAGGTCATCTAGTCCAACCCCCTGCTCAAAGCAGGACCAAACCCAACTAAACCATCCCAGCCAGGGCTTTGTCAAGCCTGACCTTAAAAACCTCTAAGGAAGGAGATTCCACTACCTCCCTAGGTAACCCATTCCAGTTCTTCACCACCCTACTAGTGAAAAAGCTTTTCCTAATGTCCAACCTAAACCTCCCCCTCTGCAACTTGAGACCATTACTCCTTGTTCTGTCATCTTCTACCACTGAGAACAGTCTAGATCCATCCTCTTTGGAACCCCCTTTCAGGTAGTTGAAAGCAGCTATCAAATCCCCCCTCATTCTTCTCTTCTGCAGACTAAACAATCCCAGTTCCCTCAGCCTCTCCTCATAAGTCATGTGCTCCAGCCCCCTAATCATTTTTGTTGCCCTACGCTGGACTCGCTCCAATTTATCCACATCCTTCTTGTAGTGTGGGGCCCAGAACTGGACACAGTACTCCAAATGAGGCCTCACCAGTGCTGAGTAGAGGGGAATGATCACATCCCTCGATCTGCTGGAAATGCCCCTACTTATACAACCCAAAATGCCATTAGCCTTCTTGGCAACAAGGGCACACTGTTGACTCATATTCAGCTTTTCGTCCACCGTAACCCCTAGGTCCTTTTCTGCAGAACTGCTGCCCAGCCATTCGGTCCCTAGTCTGTAGCAGTGCATGGGATTCTTCCATCCTAAGTGCAGGACTCTGCACTTATCCTTGTTGAACCTCATCATATTTCTTTTGACCCAATCCTCTAATTTGTCTAGGTCCCTCTGTATCCTATCCCTACCCTCCAGCGTATCAACCACTCCTCCCAGTTTAGTGTCATCTGCAAACTTGCTAAGGGTGCAGTCCACACCATCCTCCAGATCGTTAATGAAGATATTGAATAAAACCACCCCAGCACCGACCCTTGGGGCACTCCACTTGATACCGGCTGCCAACTAGACATGGAACCATTGATCACTACCCGTTGAGCCCGACCATCTAGCCAGTTTTCTATCCACCTTACCGTCCATTCATCCAGCCCATACTTCTTTAACTTGCTGGCAAGAATACTGTGGGAGACTGTATCAAAAGCTTTGCTAAAGTCCAGAAATAGCACATCCACTGCTTTCCCCTCATCCACAGAGCCGGTTATCTCATCATAGAAGGCAATTAGGTTAGTCAGGCATGACTTGCCCTTGGTGAATCCATGCTGACTGTTCCTGATCACTTTCCCCTCCTTTAAGTGGTTCAGAATTGATTCCTTGAGGACCTGTTCCATGATTTTTCCAGGGACTGAGGTGAGACTGACTGGCCTGTAGTTCCCTGGATCTTCCTTCTTCCCTTTTTTAAAGATGGGCACTACATTAGTCTTTTTCCAGTCATCCAGGACCACCCCCGATCGCCATGATTTTTCAAAGATAATGGCCAATGGCTCTGCAATCTCATCGGCCAACTCCTTTAGCACCCTCGGATGCAGCGCATCCGGCCCCATGGACTTGTGCTCGTCCAGCTTTTCTAAATAGTCCCAAACTACTTCTTTCTCCACAGAGAGCTGGTCACCTCCTCCCCATACCGTGCTGCAGAGTGCAGCTGTCTGGGAGCTGACCTTGTCTGTGAAGACAGAGGCAAAAAAAGCTTTGAGTACACTAGCTTTCTCCACATCCTCTGTCACTAGGTTCCCTCCCTCAGTCAGCAAGGGGCCCACACTTTCCTTGACTTTCTTCCTGTTGCTAACATACCTAAAGAAACCCTTCATGTTACTCCTAACATCTCCGGCTAGCTGCAACTCCAAGTGTGATTTGGGCAACTCCAAGTGTGATTTGGGCAACTCCAAGTGTGATCCTTACCCCTCTGGTTGGGAAGCTGAGAACAAGTATGTTTAGCTATGCAGTGCTAAGACTGGGATGAGAAGTTGAAAATGGGCATGTTTGGTGCATATTAGGCTCACAAGGACTTTCCAAGGGTTTTTTTTAATTCAGCTGAGATCACCACATTGAGATGAATGGGCCACTTCACACCCTTTCTGAGGGCTACTTATTTGCCCGCTGCAGCAGGTGAACACACAGCTGCTCTGCAGCGCTGCAAATTGCAGGCAAAGCCCAGTGTAATCAAAGCCCCCCCAAAGCCCGCGCGCCAGCCGCGCCGCGCTGTCCCCATCTCCCCACAGGAGCGGACACGGACAGCGCTGGACGAGTTTCTCGCAGCGGCGGCGCTGACTACATAGCGCTTCAAGCTGCAGCCGCCAAGCGCTGCGCGCGCAGCGCTTTGAAGTTTAAGTGTAGCCATAGCCCCAGTCTTCTATGTTGTAGCGGGATCTGTACAGCCCCTTCTGTGTACACTAGGCCCAGATCTGGGGTAAGGGCTTTGCATCTCCACTCCTCTGCTCCCACCTACCGCCAGCTAATACATACAGTCTCCACAGCCCAACCATCTTCTCATGGCTCCTCCAAGTTCACGAGGGACATGGTGTGGCAAGGAAGAGGGGGCAGCCAGTGCGGGGGTGAGAGCAAGGCCAGTGCAAGGATGTTTTGCGCCCTAGGCAAAACTTCCACCTTGCGCCCTCCCACAGCCCCGAGCCCCCACCCTGAGCCCCCTGCGGCAGCTTCCCCCCCCCCGCCCTGAGGCACCCCCCCTGCGGCAGCTCCCCACTCCCCACCCTCTGCCCTGAGGCCAGCCCCCACCACAGCTCAGCCCTGCTCCTCCTCCTCCCCGAGCATGCCGTCGCCGCTTCACTTCTCCCGCCTCCCAGGCTTGCGGCACCAATCAGCTTAGGCGCCGAAAGCCTGGGAGGCGGGAGAAGTGAAGCAGCCACGGCGTGCTCAGGGAGGAGGCAGGGCAGGGGTGAGCTGGGGCAGGGAGTTCCCCTGCGTGCCACCGCCCCCCGCCCGTACTTACTGCAGGCGGCCCTCCCCGCGCTCCCCAGCCCCAGGTCCCTCTGCCTAAATGCCGGCGGCGACCGGGACAGCCGAAGATCTGGCCGCCACGGTTGCTGCCGAAGAAAATGCCATCCCCCAAATCCTAGCGCCCTAGGCAACCGCCTAGGTTGCCTAAATGGTTGCGCCGGCCCTGGGTGAGAGGCTCAAAGTAGCAGATGTGTGTAGGGATGGATTGGAACAATGGGCGTGGTTGAAGGAATGTTGGAGGAGTTGGAGCTGTGGTAGGTGATTCTGACCATTTGGGGGAAAGTGGGGGTCAGAGCAGGGAGTGGGAGGTGTTGGAATAGTACAGTGAAGAGTCAGGTAGAAAGGAGGGAGTCAGAGCTTTGCAGTAGGGACTGTTGGGAGGGCTTCAGTTTTGTCCGCCCAAAACCTCAATAGATACTTACGTAGGCTTGGCCAGATTTGATTTAGATCAATATTTGTCGGTAAACATTGGTTTCTGCAGACCTGCTGAAATTGCCAAAAAACATATTGATTGGAAACAGTTGGTGAGAGAACAGCCTTCCCCTTGCACCTGCAGGGATCAGGAGTCACCAGCTCTGCTGTCATAGCCCTGCCCTCTCACTCCCATGAGAAGGATGGGCCCCTAGCCACAGCAGAGGCCACCCCACTGCTGTATGGCTCCTGCCTGGGACAGAGCGATTCAGCAGCAAGGTGGCCTGTCCCCTGGCCAGGGTCTGCTCCTCCTGCTCCTGGCCTGCCAGGGATACAGCTTCCCCCCACCTTGTGCCTGCAGGGATTGGGTGTCACCAGCCCTGCAACCATGCAGAGAGCCCTCTGTGGCTGCAGGGTCACAGCCCCATACCTTCAGTCACCAGCGAGGGGAGGTGGAGCTGACCCCAGATAGGAACTGTTCATCCGTGCCATTCACCCTGCTCCTCGCACGCCAGTGTCTTGGGCCCCTTGGCTGAGCCAGGAGCCCTCTGCAGCTCCTCTGTCAGCACTGCCCTAAGCCTAACATTAAGGGGGAAGGGGTAGTTTCCAGCAATCACAAACATAAAAATAGAAAAAAAATCTTATAAATAAACATTGATAGTAATCATCAAATTTAGGAAAAAATCCCCAAATTGAATTATGCGAAGCCTACGTGTGTCCCCGCAGTCTCTGAGCACCTCACAATCTTCAATGTATTAATTCTCAGCACCCCTGCAAGGCAGGGTTGGGCTAGTATTCCCATTTTTTATGGACAGGAACTGAGACAAGGAGAGATGAAGGCCTAGATCCTCAAAGATATTTAGGTCCCTAACTGGTGCCTTTGAGTTTCTGGGCCTAAAGTGACTTGCCCAAGGTCACACAGGAAGTCCGACAGAAAGGAGGAATTTGAACCCAGGGGTCACAGGTCCTAAGCACTGGCCCATCCTTCCTCTCATGCCCTCACTCCGTGTCTGTCCCTGCTTTAAAAAAGTGTCCACACTGACTCCATGCTGGTCCCTGCTCCCTCTCCTGTTCCTCCCCCAAAAGGTCTTTTAAAGGCTGACGCCTGCCTCAATGTGAAGAGGACAGCTGGGGAGAGAGAACCAGGCTGTGCTGGCTAGGCGAGGGATGAGGAACTAACATGCAGCCAGTAATCACTGCCGGTGAGCCAGAGGCAGTGGAGCAGGCAGAACTGGGCTCTGGTAAATAGGGGTGCTGAGAATATTTTTTATGCAAGGAAATGAGATGTCCAAAAACTTTAACAGAGTTAAGGTTTCCCAGCAGTGCCTACTGGCCTTCCAGAATGTGCAGAGTGGTTAAACTTAAACCTCTGAAAAACCAGGAAATACAAAGTTAAGGTACCTGCCACCTCCACAACACAACCTTAACTCTTCCTTCTTTGAGCACTACCCCAGCACCCGAATAACACAAATACTAGCATACTACCCACACAGATGCCACAGAACACTTTGAGAACAGAGTGCATGAGCATTATAGGACAAAGTCTATCACCTGCTCTTTGCTAAGGCAAAACTCAGGTTTAGGTCAGGCATAGCAAACAGGGGTTACCTACCTATTCCTAGAATCACAGAACCACAGGGTTAGAAGGGACCGCAAGGATCATCTAGTCCAGGGGTCTGCAACCCGTGGCTCCGGAGCCGCATGCGGCTCTTCAGCCTCCTTGTTGTGGCTCCCTTCGGCCTTGACAAAAGGAAAAAAAAAAGAAAAAAAAAGAATAACGGTTATTTATTAATTTAATTTTTATTTATATATTTTATTTTTGTTTATTTTGTTGCACAGTTATCTTGGAGTTCAAGGTGATACTTTAACATCGAATTTTTAAAAAGTTTTTATAATTTGTCAATTAAAATATGCGTCACATCCACGTCTATAGCCCTCGCCTTTACCTGCAGGCGGCTTCTTGAGTGTGCGACCCCCGCGGTAAGCTAACCATGAATACATCCCAAAAAAGAAAAATCTCAGAAGAAAATAGAGAGTTTAATTCTGCATGGACAGATTCCTTTGCCTTCACTGCCAACGACGCTGGCTTACCTGTGTGCTTGATATGTGGCGAGAAATTAGCAAACAACAAAAAATGTAACATTGAAAGACATTTTCAAAACTAGCACTCAGCATTTTCTGAAAAGTACCCAACTGAAGATGGGTGAAAGAGAGCGATTTCGGAACTACTACGGAAAGTTGAGCAGAGCAAACATACTTTCAAGAAATGGATCAACTCTCCAAACTCAACTACAGCTGCTAGTTTTGTGGCAGCTCATGAGATCGTAAGGAGGGGGAAGCCGTTCACAGACGGAGAATACATGAAAGAATCGTCCATAAAAATATCAGAGCATCTATTCTCCGAATTCAAAAACAAACAGGAAATTATTCAGAAAATTAAAGAAATGCCTCTCTCTGCAAAGACCGTCAAGGACAGGACCATTAAAATGACAACAAACATCACCAGTAAGCAAATTGATGACATCAATTCAGCTCAAGCATATTCAATTGCCTGTGATGAGTCAAGTGATGTAAACGATATTGAGCAGACAGCACTGTTATGCAAACATGTGAACTCTGATGGGCCGCAGGAAGAACTGATTGAACTCATACCGCTAAAGGGCCAAACGCGGGGACAGGACATTTGTGATGCTGTTTTGAGTTGTCTAAAAGCCAAAGGAATAAACACCACTCACCTGGTGTCAGTGTCTACTGATGGTGCACCCAGTATGAGAGGAGCACAGAAGGGCTTTGTGAATTTACTTCAAAAGTCGCTGGATCGAGAGCTGATGATGTTTCACTGCATCTTGCACCAAGAAGCACTGTGTGCTCAAACAGTCCCCCCTGAATGTGTGGAAGTGATGAACCTTGTTATTAAGATAGTGAACAAAATAATTGCAAACGGGTTAAACCACCGACAGTTTTGTTCATGGTTAGATGAAGTTGAGAGCGCATATTTGGATCTCCTGCTGCACAACAGAGTTCGGTGGCTGTCAAGGGGAGACGTGCTGAAACGCTTCGCTGCTTGTCTGGAACATGTAAAAACCTTCTTGGAAAGCAAAGGCCTCAGCTATCCCAAACTGGGAGACCTCGATTGGCTGGAAAAGTTTTATTTCATGGTGGATATGACAAGTCACTTAAACACGCTGAATAAAAATCTCCAGGGAACGGAAGCACAGCCCTGCAGTTGCTGGAGGATGTTCTGGCATTTGAGCGCAAGATGACAGTGTTTGCCAGAGATGTACAGAGAGGTACGCTCTCTCACTTCCCCTCCCTGAGAGAGTTCAAAGAAGAGAACAATCACATAAATTGTGATTATTTACACCGTGCAATTATGGCAATGCAAGCTGCATTTGGAGAAAGATTCAGCGAGTTCAGAAAGGAAAAAAACACTCTGTCCTTCCCTGTCACACCGCTGGACATCGACCCATCCCTGCTGAACATATCCGCATTCACAGGGATAAGTCAGCCCGATCTTGAAATTGAACTGGCCAACATAGTGGATAAAGACTTATGGGTATCCAAGTTCAAAAGCCTGACAGCGGATCTCGAAGAAGTCGCCTGTCAGAAGGCCACTCTCGCTAAAGAGCACAAATGGAATGATATTGAAAACCTCCCCAAACCCGACAAACTTGTTTTTGAAACATGGAGTGCCATTCCCGACACGTATATGAACATGAAAAAGTATGCATTTGGAGTCCTGTCCATCTTTGGCTTAACATACTTATGCGAGCAAGTTTTCTCGAGCATGAACTTCATAAAGTCCAAATATCGCTCCCGCCTCACAAATGAGAGCCTACAGTCCTGTGTGAAGATCAAAGTCACATCTTACAGCCCCGACACAGGGAAGATCAGCATCGAGCTTCAGAAACAGAAGTCACATTAAACAGGTGAGAACACTAGCATTTAATAGGCTATTATTATTCAGAAAAAAACATTTATTTCAGACCCGGAGCTGATGTAGTTTTTTATTGTATGTTCGGGTGCTTCAGTTGATTGCTGGCCGAGAAAGAAACCCGAAGAGGATGAGAGCACACTGAAATGGACTTGTCAAAAAACGTTCCTAATTTTATGTTTACTTTTTTAAAACTGCTAAGCTGCAACTATATGGATTTTTATATTAAAGTGGGCTACGTTTTATTTTAATTTTACACAAATACAGGAAGGACTCAAAAAGGCCTGCATAGTTCAGTGTTTAATTTATTTCAAAGTAGGCCTACACATGCACACTGCACTTCTGTTTGTTGTATTCTGTTGTTGTAACAGGTAAAATTAAAAAAAGATTAAAACTTTTAAAAGTTTATAAGCAGTGTTATGTTTTGCTTTCTTAAGAGTAGCACCTTACATTGTCTTTGTTGAATTTCATTTTGTTGTCTGTAGCCCAGCTCTCCAATTTATCAAGAACCCTTTAAATTTTAGTGTTATCCTCTAAAGTGTTTGCAACCCTTTCCCCCACTTTTTGTCATCTACAAACTTGATCAGTATGCTCTCTATTCCTACATCCAGGTAATTAATAAAGATGTTAAATAACACTGGACCCCGAGCAAATCCCTGTGGAACCCCAACTGACACCTCCTTCCAATCTGACATCATTCCATTAATAGTTACTCTTTGTTTGCAGTCATCTAACCGATTATGTATTCACTTAATGGCAGTTCTACCGAGCTCTAATTTCTCTAGTTTACTTATGAGAATGGCATGTGGGAAACCTTAAGAGATAAAAATAGATGCCTTTTTACCTCTCACTGCTTCTTTTACTTTGTTGTTTAGCCACAGTAGCACTATTTTGGTTCTCTTACAATGTTTTTGAATTTGGGATATACATTTGAGTTGAGCCTCTATTATGGTGTCTTTAAAAATTTTCCATTCAGCTTGCAGGGATTTCACCTTTTGTGCTGTACCTTTTAAGTTCTGTTTCACTAACTTCCTCATTTTTGTGTAGTTCCCTTTTCTGAAATTAAATGCTACAATGTTGAGCTGCTTTGGTGTGTTCCCCACCACAGGGATGTTAAATTTAATTATATTTTGGTCACTATTACCAAGCGGTCCAGCTATATTCACTTTTTGGACCAGATCCTGTGCTCCACTTATGACTAAATCAAGAATTGCCTCTCCTCTGGTGGGTTCCAGGACTAGCTGCTCCAAGAAGCAGTCATTTAAGGTGTCAAGAAACTTTATCTCAGCATCCCGTCCTGAGGTGACATGTACACAGTCAATATGGGGATAGTTGAAATCCCCCATTATTATTGAGTTTTTTATATTAATAGCTTCTCTAATCTCCCTCAGCATTTCACAATTGTAGATTGTGATTTGTGCATTATCTTTAGAGCTTTGTCCTCCTGGCATTCCAGTAGTTCCATTTCTACAGTAGATATTTCCGTAACCACAGTTTTGGGAACTGGACAGCTCTTGTTGATCACATCACAGTTTACAAGAAAGGCAAAGCAGGATCTCAACTTCTGCAAGTCTTCAAACCTGGCCTGAAATTCATTAAGCAATCCTTGCAATTTACCTTTGTATTCCTCAAGTTTGTGATCTACTTCCATTTCAGGGAATGTGTTTACCCTACTTTTGAGATAGGGAGTGTTGTTGAAGTCTCTTGGCATTAGGTTTCTTTTCAGAAGTTTTAACTTATTCTGGAAGCTGAAGACTGTCTGAATAAGGACAGAAATAATCTTCTCCTTCCCTTGGAGTGCTAAATTGAGAGTTTGCAGATGCTACATAATATCAGTGAAAAACATCAGACCCTGCATCCATTGCTCATCTTCCAATTGTGGATAAGACTTTTCTTTTTCTTCAAGGAAAGCATTGATAGACTCCAACAGTTCCACAAACCTATTTAAGACACTGCTGGTTTATAACCACCTCACAATACAGTAGAAAGAGATGTCACTAGGTTTGTCTTCAAGCTCCAGCTCTTCGATGAAATTTTTGAGTGTCAATGAGTCTTCCCGTTTGAGCAAATGAAATTGACAATTTCTAGGACCATTTTTGTAACATTTCATAGTTGAAGTATCTGCCTGTGAGATCTTCATGATGGATTACGCAATGAAGAGGGAGAAATTCTGGAAATTTGGGATCACTTTTCAAGAGTCTGATAAGGCCTACTTTTCCCCCAATCATTGCAGGTGCTCCATCTGTTGCAACACTGACAAGTTTATCCAGTGGTACATCAGCATTTGTCACTGCTTTGTCAAGTGCATTCTTTACGTCAACACCGTGGGTTATTTCTTTTAGCACCACTAAGTCCATGTAGCAGGGCAGTCACCCCGTTCCATCTCAGAAAGGGTTAAAAGCCACCCCTTGGAGGGGGCTGGGGCTGAGAGCCAATCAGAGAAGGCTGTGAGACAGCCAATCAGAGCTGGCCAAACCAGGATAAATGGGAGTAGACCAGAAGGGATAGTCAGTCTCTCTCCAGCCTTGGAGAGAGATGAATCTGGCTGCCTGATAGAGAGAAAGGGTATCTTGGACAGTGCAGTGCTGGGGAAGGGCAGGAGGAGCTGGGGGCACTCCAGCCTGGCAAACCCCCAGGCAGAGGCCTTGCTTTCAGGGCTGGAGGAGGTACTAGGGCTGTGGGGAGGCAGCCAGGGAAGGAAGAGGCAGCGGATCCAACCCCGTGGCCGATGATGACTGGCCATTTCAGACTGCAATTTGCCCCTGAGGGAAGGGGCTAGAAGAAGACTGGCAGTGGGTCATAAGAACATAAGAAAGGCCGTACCGGGTCAGACCAAAGGTCCATCTAGCCCAGTATCTATCTACCGACAGTGGCCAATGCCAGGTGCCACTGAGGGAGTGAACCTAACAGGCAATGATCAAGTGATCTCTCTCCTGCCATCCATCTCCACCCTCTGACGATCAGAGGCTAGGGACACCATTCTTACCCATCCTGGCTAATAGCCATTTATGGACTTAGCCACCATGAATTTATCCAGTCCCCTTTTAAACATTGTTATAGTCCTAGCCTTCACAACCTCCTCAGGTAAGGAGTTCCACAAGTTGACTGTGCGCTGCGTGAAGAAGAACTTCTTCCTTTTATTTGTTTTAAACCTGCTGCCTACTAACTTCATTTGGTGACCCCTAGTTCTTGTATTATGGGAATAAGTAAATAACTTTTCCTTATCCACTTTCTCAACATCACTCATGATTTTATATACCTCTATCATGTCCCCCCTTAGTCTTCTCTTTTCCAAACTGAAGAGTCCTAGCCTCTTTAATCTTTCCTCATATGGGACCCTCTCTAAACCCCTAATCATTTTAGTTGCTCTTTTCTGAACCTTTTCTAGTGCTAGAATATCTTTTTTGAGGTGAGGAGACCACATCTGTACACAGTATTCGAGATGTGGGCGTACCATGGATTTATATAAGGGCAATAATATATTCTCAGTCTTATTCTCTATCCCCTTTTTAATGATTCCTAACATCCTGTTTGCTTTTTTGACCGCCTCTGCACACTGCGTGGACATCTTCAGAGAACTATCCACAATAACTCCAAGATCTTTTTCCTGACTCGTTGTAGCTAAATTAGCCCCCATCATGTTGTATGTATAGTTGGGGTTATTTTTTCCAATGTGCATTACTTTACATTTATCCACATTAAATTTCATTTGCCATTTTGTTGCCCAATCACTTAGTTTTGTGAGATCTTTTTGAAGTTCTTCACAATCTGCTTTGGTCTTAACTATCTTGAGTAGTTTAGTATCATCTGCAAACTTTGCCACCTCAAGGTGGGTTTAGGGGATTGAGGTTCCCCAGGGAGGGGGAGGATCCCAAGTGCACCATGGCCAGTGAGGGATGTGGGGTCAGAAGTACTATAAGTGGTGGAGATTGACCAGGAAGCAGATACCGGTAGGGAGACACCAGTCAGCAGGAGGCACTCTGAGGCTGGGATGAGATAATTCCTAGATGACCAGGAGGAGGTGCCGTGGCGGTGAGTGCACACCGTGCTACAGTCCAACATTTCTTCTTTCAATTACATCAGTGAAAACATAGGGAACAAATATCACTAGTTGTGGTTTATCTTGTACATCTGTAGATTCATGGAGAGTTAAACTGAATGCTAAAGAATTATTTAGATCGTTTTGCATCTTGCTTGCAACATCATCACTGATCTGGGAGATACACCTCTCTGCAGTATGGCACAAAATTGGAATTTGCTTTATTAGTCAAAGTTTTGTGTTACTTGGATCTAAAATTGCAACCACTTCTGCAACAGCAGATCCAGACTAACACGGCTACCCCTCTGATACTTGACACTTCTGCAACATTCTTCTTAACAAATTCTCCGTCACAATATGGACATTTAGCACAAGAGATATTCCATGACATAACAAAACTAGCTTCACTCATTGTCAGCTTCCTTACTGAATGCCAAGAGTAGTGTCTGTTGACTGTTTAGGCATGATTTTAATGCTTGTTTATCCTTAATTCTAATTCAGGAGGGTATTTAGATGAAAAGTTATTGTGATTCATTCCATAGTGATGTTTCAAGTTGCTCGCTTTGTAGTGAGTGAGCAATGCATTGCAGTTAAGGCATAGGGGTCTGCCACCTTTAACAGTGAATGCAAAATCTTCCTCCCATTCTGGCTTAAAACTTCAGTTTTCTTCTTCACGCTTGCATTTCTTACAATTTGAAGATATCATTGTCATCCACAAAATTAACGTATAGTTAACACTTAAATCTAAAACTATTCAAATGAGATTTGTGAACAGTAAATACAGCTTGTACTCTGTGGAATGCAGGGAGATTGTGAGCATATGAGGGCCGCACAGCACAACATTTGAAAACAGAATGATGCAATTTCCTGATATAATGCACATGTGAGAGCTTCTCTATCGGCCTCACTCTCAAGGTTGCTCAGGGCTTAAAATCTTTTGAAGTATTTCCTGCCCACCCCCCAATTCTCTGCCTACCAGATGTGGGTGGGGGGGGGTCTCGGGATTTTAGCCTGGGGGTGGCGTCGGGGCTCTTGGCTTCTGCCCCACAGGAGGCACCAGGGCTTGGGGCTTCAGCTCGTGAGCCGCACTTTAACTGTAAAAAAGCTGCATGCAGCTCGCGAGCTGCAGTTTGGCCACACCTTGAATAGATCTGTCAAGGCTGATTCCCCACTCTGGCACTTTGAGTGCAGAAGGTGGGGGCCCGCAAGGATTCTAAAAAATTAATACCGGCCACTCCAAGCTGGTATTAAACTCCCAAGGTTACAGCTTTTCTCTCCACTTGGATGGATAGATGCTGCCACCACCCAAGTGCAACCCCCCACCCCCACTTTTGAGAACCCAGGAAGGAGCACTTGGGAATCTTGGGAATTCCTTCCTGTGGGGTACCCTCAAGCCCTTTCACACCCCCTCTGGGGAAAAGCTGAGAAAGAAAACAAGGAAATCAGCTGTTGCCACCAGCTAATTAAACAACATATGCACTAACCCAGGGGTAGGCAACCTATGGCACGTGTGCCGAAGGCGGCATGCTTGCTGATTTTCAGTGGCACTCACACTGCCCGGATCCTGGCCACTGGTCTACGGGGCTCTGCATTTTAATTTAATTTTAAATGAAGGTTCTTAAACATTTTAAAGACCTTATTTACTTTACATACAACAATAGTTTAGTTATATATTATAGACTTATAGAAAGAGACCTTCTAAAAATGTTAAAATGTATTACCGGCATGCGAAACCTTAAATTAGAGTGAATAAATGAAGACTCGGCACACCACTTCTGAAAGGTTGCCGACCCCTGCACTAACCTCTTAGGACACAAAAAACCCAATCCTGTTCTTAAAGATAAATTTTATTAAAAACAAAAAGAAAGAAAATACATCTGGAATTTAGGCTATTGCTAGATTTAAAAAGAGCAAATATAATAATTAAGCATCAAGAATGATTTTCTTGAGGTCCAGTTTAAAGGTTACAAGCAAAACAAAAGCACCTGGAGTTAGCACAGAGGAGTCCACAAGACAATAAGAAATAACCCTAATCGCGTCTTCCTAGACATTCCCTGATTTACTTACATATCTGGGGTTTCAGATACGCAATTCCTAGGTATGATTTGATGGTTTTCCATACCTGGCTCAAAGCTCTTACAGCATAGTCCCAGCCCTGCCTCTGCTCTGTACCCTCTCTCTGGAGAATGACAGACAGACAAAGGGAAGTTTTTTCCCAATTTAAAAAAGTTCTAGCCCTTCCGTTGACTCTTTTGGTAGGTGCCCACTCCCTTTCTTCTACCTATGGGCTTTTTAACCCTTTACAGGTAAAGCAAGTAGAGAATAGCTACCAAGAGGGATTTTATAGCGAAGTGGCTGGCTGGGTGTCCATAAAAAGAAGCTACCCCTCTTCATTTATCCCAAGATCTAGAGGTCTTTTCTGGCCCTGAAATCTATGAAATGTCACTGAGCCACAGGAGGCCAGAGTCAAAGCCTAGGTGTTGCATGAGACTGCAGTCTCATAATAAGTTGCAAACCTTTTCTAAAATAATTAACTTTAATCTCCAACTCTGACTACTCACAATGGCTCATCTCTTATACATCATCCAACATTCACGATGGCGGTCACTGCCAGTATAGCCTCTGCTTGGACCTGGAGCAGTAGTACTGCCCAGTTTTAGAGAATCCTAAACCACCAGACGTGGGGAGAGTGGCATTGAGCCTGTATGCATGAGGGAAGAGCTGTGAGGGTGTAAAGGAGAGCTGTCAAAACACATGGGCATAAAATTCCCAGGACAGTAATCCCAAAGGACAGAACCTCCATAATTCCTTTTGTCTTGCATACCCAACTTGCAAATAAAAACATGTTAATAAAGTAATGCATGTTCAGTTGACAATTTTATTTGAAGAGATTAATACAAAAGTAAGAGATAAACACGGACACAGATGCACAAGGCCAGCTTATTTAAAATGGGCCAGAGGAGACTAGCAGATAGGTCATTATAGTATCAATCACTGAATAATAATTCAGGTCCCTTAACAAAGGCATACATTCTACAGCTAGTCACAGGGGCACTGATGGTTTCATACAGAAACTATCACTGGATCAATTATATCAGATTTAAAATGTACAAATTGCAGTTCCACATGGAAAGATGAGGCTCTTCTGTAACAGGGAGCTGAACAAGTGAGCTCCAGACTCCCTGCCAATAGGGAGGTAAACTAGAAATGAAAGCCGCACTTCTCTCCATACCGCTCAGCTTGGAAGGGACTTTTCCTTCTTGTAGGGGACAGAATAAAGAAAGTTCCTTTTCATTCCCTTGCTCCTCTTTGTTCCACACAGAGACTGCTCCTTCTGCCCTCCCATCCCCCATGAGCAACACTGGGTTGACCTTCACAAATCTGAATAAAGGGGTTGCAGACATGGAAGAATCACAGATGACAGATGTTAATAAGGTCACAATGCACTACAGGAAGGAACATGGATAGCATGATGATAGGCACAGGGTGAGAACCTGAACAGAATAGAAGAGTCTTTGGTCTGCATCATATTCTGACTGTACCATTATACCAACAGGATTCCCTGAAACATCTGCCTTTTTTAGCTGTCAGATAAACACCTTCTTTGCTGTTCACAAGAACAAAGAGGAATCATTTAGGTTACTGTCTCTCTCATATTGTCTCACCCAGGTGAGGAACAGGCACCAGATATGACACCAGGATACAGCAGGATGGCGTGAGCTCTCTGCTACTACCTGGGCATAAATGTTGCCATGAGGAGCAGAGCACCAGACTTCATTCTCTTCAGAAACTGAGAATGCTGCAGAATGTGAGAGACATCAGGAAAGCACCAGCCAGGTCTCCTTGACAGCTTATCCCCCCATTCGATGCAACCTTGAAGGGGAAAAAGAAGTCAAATGGGAGTTTCCAGTATGTGCTGGGCTGGCTACGTGGAGGCTCTGGCCATTCTGTCATGTCAGTGAAGGAAACAACGGTTGTCAAAGGCACCATGGTCATGTTGAGGGACTGCAAGAAAAGGAAAACACCAACAGCTTAGCATTCCTAGAGCCACAGATGCATCTTCCAACCTAGGGCATGTTTCTGCAAAGATAATGGCTGCCCAAAACGACTGGTGCGGCTCCAAATAGCAAGCAGTCTCCACCAGCTATTATTACCATCTTCTGCAGATTGATCATATTTTCAAAGTGAAAAGAACTCTGACACTGTGGTCAGGCATATCACAGGGAAGTGTTTCGGTGAGGTATAAGAGAAATGTAGTACGTCCATGTGTGGGTATGTCCCTTTACCTTCCCCCTTCAGAATGAAGAACTGGGACACTTTACAGAGCAGTGTAGGAGAAGAATAGATACTTACCCTGCAGTAGCTGTTTTAATAAGACAGGAGATCTACATTACTCACTTCACCTCTCTAAAAAGGAAAAAGGACTGTAAGCTGTCTAAACTCCTACCTGCCACATGGGGCCACAACCGTGATACCCCTAACCCACCCAGCAATATCGTCAATCTATCCACCCACACACTCAGCCCAGAAGAACAGTCTGTCCTATCTCAGGGACTCTCTTTCTGCCCTGCCACCCCCACCAACATGATACAGTTCTGCGGCGATCTGGAAGCCTACTTTCGCCGTCTCCGACTCAAAGAATACTTCCAGGACAACACTGAACAGCGCACTGATACACAGTTACCCTCCCACCAACAGCACAAGAAGAAGAACTCCACATGGACTCCTCCTGAGGGTCAAAATGACAGTCTGGACCTATACATTGAATGCTTCCGCCGACGTGCACAGGCAGAAATTGTGGAAAAACAACATCGCTTGCCTCACAACCTAAGTCGTGCAGAACGCAATGCCATCCACAGCCTCAGAAACCATCCTGACATTATAATCAAAGAGGCTGATAAAGGAGGTGCTGTTGTCATCATGAACAGGTCTGACTACCAAAAGGAGGCCGCCAGACAACTCTCCAATACCAAATTTTACAGGCTACTTCCCTCAGATCCCACTGAGGAATACACTAAGAAACTGCACCATCTACTCAGGACACTCCCTACACTAACACCGGAACAAATCAACATACCCTTAGAACCCCGACCAGGGTTATTCTATCTACTACCCAAGATCCACAAACCCGGAAATCCTGGACACCCCATCATCTCTGGCATTGGAACTCTCACTGAAGGACTGTCTGGATATGTGGACTCTCTACTCAGACCCTATGTTACCAGCACTCCCAGCTATCTCCGTGACACCACTGATTTCCTGAGGAAACTACAATGCATTGGTGACCTTCCAGAAAACACCATCCTAGCCACCATGGATGTAGAGGCTCTCTACACAAACATCCCACACACTGATGGAATACAAGCTGTCAGGAACAGTATCCCTGATGATGCCACAGCACAACTGGTTGCTGAGCTCTGTGCCTTTATCCTCACACACAACTATTTCAAATTTAATGACAATATATATCTCCAGATCAGTGGCACCGCTATGGGCACCGCATGGCCCCACAATATGCCAATATTTTTATGGCCGACCTGGAACAACGCTTCCTCAGCTCCCGTCCCACTCACACCCCTTCTCTACCTACGCTACATTGATGACATCTTAATCATCTGGACCCATGGGAAGGAGACTCTGGAAAAATTCCACCATGATTTCAACAGCTTCCACCCCTCCATCAACCTCAGCCTGGACCTATCTACACGGGAGGTCCACTTCCTAGACACCACGGTGCAAATAAGTGGTGGTCACATGAACACCACCCTCTACCGAAAACCTACCGACCGCTATGCCTACCTTCATGCCTCCAGCTTCCATCCCAGGCACACCACAAGATCCATTGTCTACAGACAAGCACTGAGGTACAACCGTATCTGCTCTAACCCCGCAGACAGAGACCAACACCTAGAAAATCTCCACCAAGCATTCTCAAGACTACAGTACCCACACGAGGAAATAAGGAAACAGATCAACAGAGCCAGATGTGTACCCAGAAGCCTCCTACTGCAAGACAAACCCAAGAAAGAAACCAACAGGACTCCACTGGCCATCACATACAGTCCCCAGCTCAAACCCCTCCAACGCATCATCAGGGATCTACAACCCATCCTGGACAATGATCCCACACTTTCACAGGCCTTGGGTGGCAGGCCAGTCCTCGCCCACAGACAACCTGCCAACCTGAAGCATATTCTCACCAGCAACTGCACACCGCACCATAGTAACTCTAGCTCAGGAACCAACCCATGCAACAAACCTTGATGCCAACTCTGCCCACATATCTACACCAGCAACACCATCACAGGACCTAACCAGATCAGCCACACCATCACCGGTTCATTCACCTGCACGTCCACCAATGTAATATATGCCATCATATGCCAGCAATGCCCCTCTGCTATGTACATCGGCCAAACTGGACAGTCTCTAAGGAAAAGGATAAATGGACACAAATCAGACATTAGGAATGGCAATATACAAAAACCTGTAGGAGAACACTTCAACCTCCCTGGCCACACAATAGCAGATTTTAAGGTGGCCATCCTACAGCAAAAAAACTTTAGGACCAGACTTCAAAGAGAAACTGCTGAGCTCCAGTTCATCTGTAAATTTAACACCATCAGCTCAGGACTAAACAAAGACTGTGAATGGCTTGCCAATTACAGAACCAGTTTCTCCTCCCTTGGTTTTCACACCTCAGCTGCTGGAACAGGGCCTCATCCTCCCTGATTGATCTAACCTCGTTATCTCTAGCTTGCTTCTTGCTTGCTTATATATACACCTGCCCCTGGAAATTTCCACTGCTTGCATCCGAAGAATTGGGTATTCACCCACGAAAGCTCATGCTGCAAAACGTCTGTTAGTCTATAAGGTGCCACAGGATTCTTTGCTGCTTCTACAGAAACAGACTAACACGGCTACCCCTCTGATACGAAGAATAACCAAGAGTTTAATGTTTCAGGCCTAAGGTGGAAGAAGCTGCTCAGGGATGGGAAGGAGCTCCCCTTTGCACAGCCATATACAATTGGTTAAGAACATTATGGGAGATTTTGTCCACCGTCTTCTGTGGAAGCATTAAATACTTGCCACTGCCAATCTATGTGGACAAATGGTAAGATTCAGTGAACTCCAAACCTTCAATACCAGAGCTATATGAAGGATCTCTCAGACTTCATGTAAACTATATGCCCCATGTTATGGCCTTTGGGGGTGGAGGTGCATAATAATGGAGCTATACCTTCAGAGACTGACACTGATACCAATACCGTGCTCCCAGCACTTGACTTTGTGGGTTGGACTGGAGGCCCACCTCAGCCCACAATACCTGGATCTTCAAGGACACAGGAACCATACAGCAGGAGGCACAATTCCCAGCCTGAGAAAAAAAAGGGGAACCCACGTGTTTTCACAGATTTTAAGGCAAGAAAGGACCATTAAAATAATCTAGTCTGACCTCCTACATAACAAAGGCCAAAGAACCTCACCCAGTAATTTTAGCATCAAGCACAGAACTTTTGGTTGAGCCAGAACATATCTTTTAGAAAGATATCCAGTCTTGATTAAAGACTTCAAGTAATGGAGAATCCACCATATTGCTAACTAAGTTATTCTAATAGTTAATTACCCCCACTGTTAAAGATGTGCACCTTATTTCTAGTCCGAATTTGTTCACCTTCAGTTTCCAATCACTGGATCTTGTTATGTCCTTTTCTGCTAGAATAGGGCCACCTACTATGAGAAATCTCTTCCCCATGTGAGTACCTGAAGACTATGGTCCAGTCACCTCTTAATCTTAGGCTAGGTCTAAATTAGAAATGCTATATTAGCACAGCTGCAGTGCTGCAGCTGCACTGCTGTAGCATTATAGTGTAGACACAACAGCGACAGAAGGGGTTCTTCTGTCACTGTAGTAAATCAACCTCTCTAAGAGGCAGTAGCTAGGGTGACCTAGTGCTGTCTATATTAGGACTTAGGTCAGCTTAACTACGTCCCTAAAGGATAGTGATGTAGCTGGGTCGACCTAACTTTCTAGTATAGATCAGCCCTTAGATAGATAAACATTGGATAAGGTAAGTCTCAAAGGACAATAATTCAGCAGGATAACTCAATGGTCAGACAGAGCCCAATATTAACACAAATATTATAATACTAGCATTATAACAACAACAAAGAAGTGGGTAGAGTGAGCTCTACTGCACACAGTCTCAGAACTGCCAAGTAAAACATTGGCTGCAGTATTAGACCTCTCCTAACCATTTATACACTGGTAAGACGGAGTTACAAAAGTTAATCCTGCTGGTTCTCTGCTTGCCTAGTCAAAGATGAGCCTCTAAATAGCATGAGTGCGGAACAACAACAACATCTGTTTGCATGCATGAGGGCCTCTGAACTGGGTCAGTGGTCTTGACACACAGAGTAATATGTACCCTGTTTGACTCCAATAGAGTGCTACTAACAAAGAAGGAAGAGCAAACTCTGACTCTTCCCACTCATACAATCCCCAAAGCAATATCATCTTGCATGCCGAGCTCAGAAGAGAAGAAGTTGGGTTCAGAGTTGGCCCTCCATTGTTATTACCTGCATACTGCAGTTCCGGATAATGATGCTGGTCCACTGATCTGTCTGGGTTGGCTCAGCACTGCCAATTATGGCCAGAGCCTGTGGGCTGCTCACCCCTTGGAAGGCCTGGTATAGCTTCTCCTGAAAGTAGCTACAGTTTCCATCCTCCATTGTTTGGGATATGCTGGAAATGACACAAAACACATCTTTGGCAGTCTGAGTCCTTTGGAGCAGAGAAGAAGCCAGTTCTTAATACAGAGCATTTTTCCTCAGTAATGACCCCATTTCAAGGTGTCTATTACTTTGGTAATGACTGCAAGGAGGAATTTTGGAAATGTTAGTGTACAATTCTGTATGAATTCAGCCCATGTCCTCCATGAAAGTAGAAAAAATAATAATTAATTAATATTTGGAGATATACCAATCTCCTAGAACTGGAAGGGACCTTGAAAGGTCATCAAGTCCAGCCCCCTGCCTTCACTAGCAGGACCAAGTACTGATTTTTGCCCCAGATCCCTAAATGGCCCCCTCAAGGACTGACCTCACAACCCTGGCTTTAGTAGGCTAATGTGCAAACCACTGAGCTATCCCTCCCCCCAAGAAGAATGCCCAAAACACTGACAGTGATTTGCTGCATGTTGAGGAGACTGATGGAGTGCCTCAGATATCCTGTCACCCTGGTTTTTTTGGGTTTTTTTTTTTTGTTTGTTGGAGGAGAAGGGTATCTCCACTATCACCAGGAAGAGAATGAACCAAATTATTGACCCTGTAAGTCATGGAATAAGAATATCACTTCCTAGAGTACTTAATTATAATGAAGGCTTGGCAGAATTTATTTTACTTACACACACACACACACACACACCACTTTACAGAAATAAATTTTTATTTTTAAGCATTTTTCTCAATCTTCTCCATTTAAATTTGCACAGATGTGGAAAATTATGGGGTTGTGGTCAGGCAATAACAGTAGTGTGACTTTGCACTCCATATGTTTTATGGAAATATGCTCATGAGTGTGAATATGATGTAACTGGAATATACTTTATGCAAGAGGTCTCTTGTAAGGTATCACAACAACCTCCTGAATATATTCCTCCTGTTTGTATGCATGTATCATTCTTGTATCTGAAGCTAGAAATATGAAGTATAACTCTGAAGTCCTAGTGTAATTATGCAAAGTGGGGGCCATTAATGGTGGTTTAGAATCTTGATGGCTCTCCTTGACTAGGACAATTGTTTGTAAATAGTTTTTTTACATGCAAACCTTTCTGTCTACACGTGAGCCAACCCAGGAAGAATGGAGACGAGGGGTCTTACAGTGACATGTGACCATGCCACATAATCTTGGAATCTACCTTAATCCTAGTACTTTTCCATTGATGAGGCAGGGGTGGGGACAAGCACACACAAAATA
Source organism: Mauremys reevesii (assembly GCF_016161935.1). Classification (NCBI taxonomy): domain Eukaryota; kingdom Metazoa; phylum Chordata; order Testudines; family Geoemydidae; genus Mauremys; species Mauremys reevesii. The sequence continues at coordinate 264,285 of NC_052629.1, forward strand.
TTCCAACTTGTGCAAAAGCTATAAAAGGGGGTGTAGCAGGACAAAGGGGGCTGCCAGTCATGAGAAAACCCCTGCTTACCACCTGAGATGTCTGCTGGAGCTAACAAAGATTGTACCAGGGAAAGGACTGGGCCCAGAGTAGGAAGGGGTCTTGTCTGTGAAAGCAGCTTATTGGAACATCTTTGAGGGTGAGATATTACCTGTAATCAGTTTCTTAATGTATTAGGCTTAGACTTGCGAGTTTGTTTTACTTTGCTTTTGTGACTTATTTTGTTCTGTCTGTTATTACTTGAAACCACTTAAATCCTACTTTTTATACTTAATGAAATCACTTTTGTTTATTAGTAAACCCAGAGTAAGTGATTAATACCTGGGGGAGCAAACAGCTGTGTATATCACTCTATCAGTGTTATAGAGGGCAGACAATTTATGAATTTACCCTGTATAAGTTTTATACAGAGTAAAACGGATTTATTTGGGGTTTGAATCCCATTGGGAGCTGGATGTCTGGGTGCTGGAGACAGGTAACATGCTGAGCTGTTTTTAGTTAAAGTCTGCAGCTTTGGAGACATGGCCCAGACCCTGGGTCTGTGTTGCAGCAGGCTAGTGTGTCTGGCTCAACAAGGCAGGGTTCAGGAGTCCCAAGCTGGCAGGGAAAATGGGCTCAGAGGTAATTTTGGCACATCAGGTGACAGTCCCAAGGGGATCTCTGTGACCAAACCCGTCACAAGCAGATCTTGAGATTCAAAAAATTCAAGCTCTATAACCATTAAAACACACATTGTCAACATCATGTGTCAAAACATACAAAGTAAATAGCTTCAAATCAAACTCTTAAGTAGCACTTGTTTTACTTTGCCTATCTGTAAATGTCCATTATTATCAATGGAAATATTTTTCATCAGTTTGTGTGTATATGGTGCAAAATGGATCTTTAGTGATATTGAATAATAAAAATCTAATTATTTCAAGCCTAATTATAATACTACTCCTCGAATCCAAGCCCTGCATTCCTGTATTGTTCTGTGCAATACATGCTTAGAACTGGAGCCTCAGAACCTCCCCAGCAGACCTCCACAATTAATAATGTTCAAGTTGCTCTGAAGGGCCCTCTCTTGTAGAGGTTCCTTGTCTCCAGTGCTGCTCAAACCCTTCAAGCATGTGTGAGAGAGATTATCTGAGCCCCATGTGGGGATGTATGAGGAAGATACTACATGAGCTCCACAGCACAACCTGAGCCCTGCACACCCTGTGTGGCAATGACAGGAGAGGGTGCTACCCAAGCCTTGCAAACTTATCTGAGGATTGGGGAGGAAGGAATGGTGGAAATAGTTACCTGAGCTGGCAGCTTGTCCTCATATTCATTCCAAACCGTACCTTGTGCCTGAGAGTCTGAGAGCATATTCCATCACCCTGGCTCTGTAAGATAGTCACCTGAGGGAAGGGGCTATGTGTCAAGAAATCAAATAGAAGGGAAGTTAAACAGCACAGGTTACCCAACCAGTCCTCAACAAGATCATCCATTAATTAGTAGCAACCTCCTACCAACAGTGCCAGTTATTGTAGCACATGTACCTAACCCAGCCCTAGCCAAGTTAATCACTGTGAACAAAGAAATATCCACCCAAACATCAGAGGGGGAGCCGTGTTAGTCTGGATCTGTAAAAAGCAACAGAGTTCTGTGGCACCTTATAGACTAACAGATGTATTAGAACATAAGCTTTCGTGGGTCAATACCCACTTCGTCAGACGCATGTGGTGGAAATTTCCAGAGGCAGGTATAAATATGCAGGCCAGAATCAGTCTGGAGATAACGAGGTCAGTTCAATCAGGGAGGATGAGGCCCTCTTCTAGTAGTTGAGGTGTGAAAACCAAGGGAAGAGAAACTGCTTTTGTAGTTGGCTAGCCATTCACAGTCTTTGTTTAATCCTGAGCTGATGGTGTCAAATTTACAAATGAACTGAAGTTCAGCAGTTTCTCTTTGGAATCTAGTCCTAAAGTTTTTTTGCTGCAGGATGGCTATCTTTAACTCTGCTATTGTGTGTCCAGGGAGGTTGAAGTGTTCTCCTACAGGTTTTTGTATATTGCCATTCCTAATATCTGACTTGTGTCCATTAATCTTTTTACATAAGGATTGTCCAGTTTGGCCGATGTACATAGCAGAGGGGCATGGCTGGCACATGATGGCATTGGTGGACGTGCAGGTGAATGAACCTATGATGTTGTGGCTGATCTGGTTAGGTCGTGTGATGGTGTCACTGGTGTAAATATGTGGGCAGAGTTGTCATCGAGGTTTGTTGCATGGATTGGTTACTGAGTTAGAGTTGCTATGGTGCGGTGTGTGGTTGTTGGAGAGAATATGCTTAAGGTTGGCGAGTTGCCGTGAGCGAGGACTGGCCTGTCTCCCAAGGCCTGTGAAAGGCCTTTACACCAGCGACACCATCACAGGACCTAACAGATCAGCCACAACATCATAACTTCAGTTCATATTTACACCTGCCTCTGGAAATTTCCAGCACATGTGTCCGATGAAGTGGGTACTGACCCACGAAAGCTCATGCTCCAATACGTCTGTTAGTCTATAAGGTGCCACAGGACTCTTTGTTGCTTTCCACCCAAACATGCCAGTGACACCCTCAACAAAGTTAGAGAATACCTAAAATCCCCCTTAACTCTTACACGTTTCCAATCCACTCATGGTCAAGACACCTTCAGTATTATTATCAGTTATTTGTTGTCAGTAGTGCTTTCCAATGCTTCCCAAACATGGTCCTTGCTCTGAAGAAATACACAGAGAAATGGACAGAGGGTACAGGAAAGCTCCCAAAGTGGAACATGGCTATTCTTGGCAGATACCCAAAAAACCAAACAAGCACTGTGTTAACTACATAGATATTCCTTAGTACTCACAATGTTGGTATAGTCTGCCGGTTAATTTCTTGTAGGAGTCAGGGTAGAAGTGGGTCTTCAGGAGGGAGTTGAACAGGGAGAGGGTGATGACCTAATGGATGAGCTTAGGGAGGGTGTTCATGTGTAGAGAAACATCTGGAGATCCCTGTCAAAGAACCTTTCCCATTATCCCCAAGGGAAAAGTTAGACAAAGGCTGCAATGTGACACTCATGTAACACTTTCCTAGTTAATCCAAAATCTAAAGGGTACAGCCACGCTAGAAGGTGATGGTGAAAGGTAAAACCTGATATCAGAAAGGATACTTGCTGCCTGGCACCACTATTTAGAGACAAGAGTGGTGCCCCAATGATATAGCCAGGGTTTCCGCTTCTTGGCAAGGTATATGAAGGGGTCCTGCTCTGCTGAGAGGCAAGCAGAAGAGAAAAGCAGGAGAGAAGGAAAGAAAATGTTACAAAGGGAAGTGACACCATCAGCACCAGGTAGATCAGACCTTCATTCAGCACAACTGATCAAATTCAGCCATGGGATAAACAGGAAAACTCTTTTTCAGACAAGGGAGTCAAGCCTACTTATGGCAGCACTGAGTGTGACTAAAGGTTGTTTTTTTAAATCACCCTATTAAAAGTCTCATTGAAAACAAACCCCCTATCTCAGTCTGTCTCAGAATCCTCTTTCATACTTAACCAGCACCTCTGCAACATAGGAGCTGGCAAGCCAAACTGCAGCCTGCCCTGACACTTGGATACCCATGCCCCAGAGACAGTTCCTGAAGCATCAGACTCCCACTGCCTAAGATTTTTCTGCAACAAAGTACTAGAGCCTGAGGAATTCTGTAATCACAGTTATGATCCATGTTACGCTGTCTCCATATGGAGTTAGGTGGTTCTCCAGAAATGAACTTACTTACTTGGAACCAAGTTTCTTTGAGATGGATGCTACATATTCAACTCATTGGAATGCTCCAAGTGGTGCGACTTAAACTGTAAAATTCTACTAACAGTAGCAGTTGGAGCAGCCACATGCCTCCCTTGCCTCCTTCCCCTCCCAAACTCTGGACATTCCAGGGCAAGGCTTAAAAAAGAGTGTGGCACTCACCTGACTCAGTGTCTTCCCCCATGACTCCAAGCCCTTTGGTAAGTAGGGCTCTGAGGCAGTGGGGAAAGGGAGGCATGGAGTATGATTATGCAGAGTCCATCTCAAAGAACCTTGGTCACAAATAAGTAACCCTCGTTTCTTCCTTTGAGTGTCTTCTGCATATTCCCACTCACGGGATATATTAATAAACACTACTTTGACCCAGGATGGTAGGCCCCAAAGTTCTAGTTAAACAAGGAATGCAGGAATGCCCTACCAAACTTCGCGTCCAATCTAGATTCCAAGTCTAAAGAGTAATGTTTAGTAAAAATTAGGACAATACTCCAAGTTGTTGCTCTACTTGTCTCTACGAGAGGAATATGTCTAGGGAAAGCCATGCAAATTGACTTTGATCTAGGTGAATGAGTTTTGATGCCGTGAGGAAAGGATAATCTCTTCGATCGCATGCTCTGGATGTCCCTAAGCCTCTAATTGCCAGAAGCTGGGACTGGATGACAGGGGCTGGATCACTTAATAATTGCCCTGTTCTGTTCATTCCCTCTGAAGCATCTGACATTGGCCATTGTCAGAAGACAGGATACTGGGCCTAGATGGACCATTGGTCTGACCCAGTATGGCCATCCTTATGTTCTTATTAATCTTATAAATTGAGCATAAGAACATAAATACCTAGCCTAACCCACCTAGAATCTGTACAGAAACGCTTTTACCCTTGTTTTTTGGTCTCTAAGCTCTGAACAGCCTTGAGCACTGTCTAAATTGTTTAGCCCTGTCTAACACCATGTCTAAACTTACAAGCTTACAGCACCACAGCTGTATCGATACAGTTGTGCTGCTGTAAGAGCACTTGTGTAGCTGCATTATGCCGATAGGAGAGAGCTCTCCCATCGACATAATAAAACCAGCTCAATGAGAGAGGGCAGCTATGTCGGCAGGAGAGCATCTCCCGCCAACATGGAGCTGTGCAAATAAGCACTTCTGGTGGCAAAACTTATGTCGTCCAGGAGTGTGTTTTTTTCACACCCCTGAGCGACAAACGTTTTGCCAACATAAGTGCTACTGTAGACAACGCTCTCCTCATAACTAATGTGTGTAATTTAACTTCCCCATCATGAGTATGGGGTTTGGGGGAAAAATGGTAAAACTCTAGATTGTTCTATGTCAAAATTGGAGACTATTTTTGGTAAAAACTTAGAATGAGTGCAAAGAACCACTTTATCCTTATGAAACACACTGAATGGTGGATCATCATTAATGCACGCAGTTGACTTACGCACCTGGCAGAAGAGATTGCTAAAACAGAGTTTTTACAGATAGGGGAAATAAAGACCAGCTCTCAAGAGCAGGGGAGGGCAATCTTTTTGGCCCGAGGGCCACATCTGGGTATGGAAATTGTATGGCGGGCCATGAATGCTCATGAAATTGGGAGTTGGGGTGTGGGAGGGGGTGAGGACTCCGGCTTGTGGGTGCGGGCTCTGGGGTGGGGCCAGAAATGAGGAGTTCAGGTTGTGGGAGGGGGCTCCGGGCTGGGCAGGGGTGCGGATGGGGAGGGCTCCGGCTCCGGCTGGGGGTACAGGCTCTGGGGTGGGACTGGGGATGAGGGGTTGGGGGTGCAGGAGGGTGCTCTGAGCTAGGACCAAGGGGTTCGGAGGGCAGGAGGGAAGCAGCTATCAAATTCCCCTTCATTCTTCTCTTCTGCAGGCTAAATAATCTCAGTTCCCTCAGCCTCTCCTCATAAGTCATGTGCTCCAGCCCCCTAATCATTTTTGTTGCCCTCCGCTGGACTATCTCCAATTTATCCACATCCTTCTTGTAGTGTGGGGCCCAAAACTGGACACAGTACTCCAAATGAGGCCTCACCAGTGCTGAATAGAGGGGAATGATCACATCCCTCGATCTGCTGGAAATGCCCCTACTTATACAACCCAAAATGCCATTAGCCTTCTTGGCAACAAGGGCACACTGTTGACTCATATTCAGCTTTTCGTCCACCACTGTGGGGAGCTTGCTTCTGTTGAGCTAAGAGAGGTTGTGGGGAGGTTGTCTGTAGGCCAGAAAAGGGGGTTCAGGAAAGATTTCTTTCAGGGTGGAGTTTTAGTTTGATGATAGCCCAAATGGGTTCCAGTGTGAGGTGGTAGGTGACAATGAGGGTGTGTGGTCAAAGCGGGTTTTATTTCTGTATTTAAGCAGGTTCTCTTGGGGTATTTGGGTGGCGCATTCTATGATGCAATCTACTTCTCTGGGAGTGTCCTTGTTTGGTGAAGGCAGTTTTAAGTGTTTTAAGGTGTATATCCTGGACTTGCTCCTCAGACAATATTCTATGGTATCTGAGTGGCTGGCTGTAGATAACAGAGTTCTTGGTGTGTTCGAGTTAGCAACTGGATCTATGAAGATAGGTGTCATGATCTGTGGGGTCCTTGTATATAGTTGTCTGTAGGGTGAAGCTGATTATGGTGTAAAGGAAGTTGATGCTAGTGTAGGACTGTTCCAGAGAGAGTTTGATGGATGGGTAGTGGTGGTTGAAGTTGTGGTGGAAATCTATGAGGGAGTTTAAGCCGTATGTTCAGAGGATAAAAATATCATCAATGTATGTCAGGTATATCATTGGTTCTGTGATGCCTTTGTCCAGTGGTGCAGTCCTAGGACTACAACGGTGATAATGGGCCACTTCACCTTCAGTGGTCCCTTAGAAAATGTGGTAACCACTCATGTTAAACTATCTGTTCAACCTTGTATTTAGCTGTGACACTCTGAGTACCTTTCCCAGACTTCAGGAAGAGCTCTGTGTAGCTCAAAAGCTTATCTCTCTCAGCAACAGAAGTTGGTCTGGTAAAAAAGATATTACCTCGCACTGCTTATCACATTACTGCTTAACAGTAATACTATGCAGAGCAGTGCTAGTTAACAAACCCTCCTGAGTTCTCTTAATTGGCTCCATAGATCTCACCCTCATGACAGGCTCCTCTGGATGTCTTGTTGGATCCATAGAGGAATGGCTCCTAGCTCTGCACTGAGAGCTTAAATCAGAGCCTGGCTCCATAAATGAGATTCTGTCCTAGTATGTCCTTCTCACTCAGATTGACTCTTTGTAATAAGGCTGACACCGAGGAGGGCTGCAAATTTTTCCTCGGTACTGCAACTGAGTCTCTCTGAAATGGGACAGCTCTGGAAACAGTCTGTCAATGATCCAGACCTTTTTTTCAGATCCTGACATCTCTCTTGGATACCATGCCTGACATAGGCCTTGGCTACACTTGAGAGTTACGGCGCTGGTGGTGGCTTTACAGTGCTGTAACTTACTCCCCGTCCACACTGGCAAGGCACATACAGCGCTGTATCTCCCTGGCTACAGCGCTGCATGTACTCCGCCTCCATGAGAGGAATAAAGAGAACAGCGCTGGTGATGCAGCGCTGGGGTGCCAGTGTAAACAGTGATTAATCTTACTACGCTGTAACTGACCTCCGGAACCTTCCCATAATGCTTTTAAGTAAAGATAACACTCTTTGTTTTGTTCTGATGCCTCTGTTTTTTTTGTTGTGAGCTCGGGGATCCCGGAGCTGCTTAGCTAAAAAACAAACACAGCTACTGTTTGCTGTGAATGAGGCAGGCAGGGGGATCCCTTTGGAATGTCCACAGCTAGTGTTTGCTTGAGGAGAGAAACAGCATGGAGGGTGGGGGGAGAGGGGTCCATTTCGGAGCAGCTGCTTATCTGGTCTGTGAGGAAAAAAACAAAGAAGGCTATTTGCATTTAGTGAATGAGAGAGAGGTGGGGGAAGGGGTCGGAACTTGCAAGGCAGGGAATCCACTCTCTCTCTGTCTCCCCCACGCTCCCTATCACACTCCACCCCACCCCCATCTTTTGAAAAGCACGTTGCAGCCACTTGAATGCTGGGATAGCTGCCCATAATGCACCACTCCCAACACCGCTGCAAATGCTGTGAATGTGGCCACAACAGTGCGCTGGTAGCTGTCAGTGTGGCCACACTGCAGCGCTTTCCCTACACAGCTGTACGAAGACAGCTTTAACTCCCAGTATCTGAAAACAAGCTGTCACTTCAGTGCTTCATGCAATAAAATTGCCTTGAGCCAGTTTTGTCTCTCTTTGCCCTTGTGATAAATGATGAGAAGTTTGGACATTTACAGGGAGAATGCCCTTCCTCCAAACATGTCAAGCATCTGGGATATGTGCCCGATGATAGGAATTCACCTTGGCACCAGATGCATCTTTTGAATCCAGGCTCCTTAGCCTTCTGATCTGTCATGCTATCCTTTATGTAATCCTGTGAACTTATGTACCAACTAACCTATACAAACTGCCTATCTACTTATAGGTTCTGAAAGGATCCTATAGCAACAATGTAACGGTCCAGCTGTCCACAGTTGAAGGCACTGAGGCAATGAAGCACCATGCTCCTTTTAAACACTTGCCCTAGAACAGGGGTTCTCAAACTGGGGGTCGGGACCCCACAGGGGGTTGTGAGGTTATTACATGGGGGGTTGTGAGCTGTCAACCTCTACCCCAAACCCCGCTTGCCTCCAGCATTTATAATGGTGTTAAATATATTAAAAAGTGTGTTTAATTTATTTGGGGGGTTGCACTCGGGGGGTTGCACTCAGAGGCTTTCTATGTGAAAGGGGTCACCAGTAAAAAAGTTTGAGACCCATCGCCCTAGAATGTCTAGAATTGGGGAGGGAGGTTGGGGGAGGAAGAGAAGTGGGACGAGCAAGGAAGGCACATGGATGCTCCAATGGCTACTTCTAGTAGAATTTTACCGTTAAGGCTGCTCTGGTCAGAGCATTCCCATGAATGGGAATATGCAGAGGATACTCAAAAGAAGAACTCACCCTTGCCCTTCCACAGCCCTGAAGTTTTGGGTCACTGATATTCTCTCCTGCAAACACACACTTATTACTCTGTCCTCACTGGAGAGGGGTTTTGGGGACTACTTCAACAAGCTTCTGTTGTTCTGAGTCAAGCAAACAACCTCACACCTTCCACATTATACATTGTCCTCCAGCCTTAGAACCTAAGGAGTTGGAAAAGGTCACTGACCCTACAAGGCAATTCCCATCTCCCACTGCCAGGGCACACGTCAAGTAGCATCTGGAAAGGACACCAGCAGCTCTGCTCAGAACAAGTGAAATACAGCACTGCCTCCTATCCTCTCTTTACATAACATGTCTGGGACAAAAATATTGACCCTGATCTCTTCCCTCCCCTCCCCCAGAGACCATCCAAGAGCAGAACACCAACACCCTCCAACCCTGCACAAGACCAGGGCACTGAGCCCACCTGTCCCTACCTTGAGGACCTACCCAAGACCAAAACACTGACCCCAATACCCCACAGGACCCATATAAGATTGGGATGTTGACCCCTGATTCCTCAAGGTCCACATGCTCTCATGGTACTAACCAGATCTCCTCACCCAAGGACTCAAATGAAGTCAGGACACTAACCCCAGCCCTTGCAAGGATCCATGTGAAACTAGGGCACTAACCCAGAACTGAAGTGTGAACCGCTGCTGCAGAGAGTTCCCAGAGACGCTGGTCACTTTAAGCTGGACAGAGACATTCTGGATTCCATGGGTCCCATTGAACTCTATTTCATAGATCACCTGCAAGTCCAACACAGAGGACGATCAGAGAAAAGGCAAGGACCTGGGGCCTTAACTCCAGCCCTGCACTGCCTCAATAATGGTGGAAGGGTGGTTCAGGTACCTCAGAAACAACATTGTGACAGGTGTTGCCATCCATCTGGGGAGCTCCAGGCTGTGTGACAGGGGTGATTCTCACCTGGAGGCAGAAAAAATAAAAAATCAGTTAATCCAGTAAAGAGTGGAGTGTGACCATCCATCCCTGATGTGGACGTTACTTACCGTAACTGGAGGTTCTTCAAGATATGTGGTCCCTATCTGTATTCCTGACTGAGGGTATAAGAGTCAATGCAAGTCAACACTTCTCCCGTTCCTCTTCTTATTGCAAATCCAACAGGATCTGAAGCAGAGGGGAGGGAGGGCAAGTAGTGGAATACAGCTAGGGACCACACTTCTCGAAGAACCTCCAGTAACAGTAAGTAAATTCCACTTCTTTTTCAAGTGATGGTCCCTGTGTGTATTCCATACCTGGGTGATTGGCAAGCAATGTTCAGACTGCAGGAGGGTGCAAGGAAGCTGGCAACAAAGATGCTTGCAATACTCCCATTCCTACCACTTCATCCACAGCTGATGCCTGACCTAGAGCATAGTGTGTTGCAAACATGTGACCAGAACTCCAAGTTGCTGCCCTGTCCTGCAGTGGGACATCAGATAGGGATGCTATAGAGGCAGGAATTCTTGCTATTTTGTAGCACTCTAAAGATGCATCCCAAAACCCACTTAGAAATTCTCTGGGAGTATATGGCTTGCCTACACAATCTTTCTGCTACAGCAGTAAAAAATCTCAGAGATTTCTAATGGATTTGGTTCTTTGAAGATAGAACACCAGGGTGTACTGGACGTCAAGAGAGTGAATCTCTTCTCTTCGGAGGAAGCCTGGGGTTTTGGGAAAAATACAAGTAAGTGTATTGCTTGATTGATGTGAAACTCAGAATCAATCTTGGGGAGAAATCTGGAGCATACCCAAGGGAAAATTTCTCTTGTGAAACGCTGTACAGGGAGGGTTTGCGATGATGGCTCCTAGCTCACTGACCCTCCTGGCTGAAGTGATGGCCACTAAAAACACCACCTTCACGGACAGGTGGGTCATGGCACATGTTGCCACAGGTTCAAAGGGTGGTTCTGTGAGTGTCAACAGGGCACGGTTAAGGTCCCATTGAGGCACAGGTTTAAGGATTGGTGGGAAGGTCCTGATCAAGACCTTCATAAATCATAACATTGTTTCACGGGTGCTAGGTGTACCCGCAGCAAACTAAGAGCTAGACCTGAATTCTTCAAGAATGGGAGCGAGTCCAGAACAGCCAGAATGCCCATAGTATCTAGTAAATGTTGGTGGAGTCATGCCCAGGCCAAAAAGCACCTCCATTTGGTTAGAGAACAGGTTGTAGTGGAATTCTTTCTACTTTGATTAAGGATTTCCTGAATGGGGGCAGAGCATAAGCATTCTATTTCTGATGCTCATCCAAACACCAGGCCATAAAGTGGAATGAGCCAGGTTGGGGCGGTTGATTTTCCCCCTATGCTGGATTAGGAGATCCAGAAATGTGTGGTCCTGATAAATGGGTGGGTGGACACAGTTAGAAGTTCCATGAACTGTCTGGTCCAGTAAGGTACTATGAGAATGATATTGACTTTGTCACTGCATATTTTCTCTATAACTTGGTGGGTGTGTGTGTGTGGGGGGGGGGAAATAGGAGGAAAGGAGGATCTGAGGCCATCCATCCAAGACAGCAGGGGAGCAGCACCCTGGGAGTTGCAACCTATGGCTTCCCTAAAACCAACATAGGAGAAGCTTTCTGTTTATCTAGGATGAAAAGAGATCCCATGGTGAGCACCTCATTGTCTAACTATCATGGTTAGAACTGAATCATGAATCTCCCATTCACGATCTGCAGAAAATCTTCTGCTTAGCTTGCCGTTGTGAATACCCAGGAGGTATACAGCCTGCAGTGTGACATGGTGCCTAACACAGCAATTCCAAAGACTGATGTCTTCCGGACAGAGGGGATGAGATCTTGCTCCTCCTTGTTTGTTTATATACACCACCACAGTGATATTGTCCAGCATGAAGGGAAGGAAGGCCTTGCACACAAGGCAGACTGCCCTCAGTTCCAGTAAGTTTATATGTAGCCTGGCCTCCCATGGGGTTCAGGTACCCTGAGCAGTGTAGTTGTTCAAATGAGTGCCCCACATCCCAGAAGGGAGACGTCTGTAACAAGGGTGGTCCTAGGTGCAGGAGGGCTGAAAGAAGTCCTCACAGTGACCTTTTCTGGATTCAACCACTAAGCAAGGGAGGAGATAACTCTGGTGAGAACAGTAAGCTGGAGTCGATGTGGTCCCTGTTCGGTCGGTAAATCGAGCAGCGCCAAGTTTGCAGACACCATAAGTGGAGTCTGGCAAATTACACCATGTAGGTGCATGCAACCATGTGGCCTAACAGAGAGAGACCTGTGCACCATCATTTCCAACTACTCAGGTAAGCAAGTGATCCATCCCTTGTCACCCATTCCCAGCTTCTGGCAAACAGAGGCTAGGGACACCATCCCTGCCCATCTTGTCTAATAGCCATTGATGGACCTATCCTTCATGAATTTATTAGTTCTTTTTTGAACCCTGTTTTAGTCTTGGCCCTCTTCCACTTTCCACACACCAGAAAGAGAGTCAGGCAACTTCTGAGTTAGAAACACACAGGGATTGAAGATATTACTAGAGATTGGCTGAAGTTGAGAGAACAAGTTTTCCCCAACCTCTCAATATGGGGCTGGTGTCTGGAGTTCAGATAATATTCAAATACAGAACAAAGACCCCAAGGTATTGATGTTAGCCTTTGGGGAAAAAACAAACAAACAAACAAACAAACACTGGGTGGGTTTTCATAGATTCCAAGATTAGAAGGGACCAACCACTGTGACCATCTAGTATGATCTCTGTTATAACACAGGCCCCAGAATTTACCTGAAATAATTCTTGTTTGTACTAGAGAATCTTTTAGAAAAAGGTCCAATCTTGATTTAATAAATTACCAGAAATGAAGAGTACAACATAAACTTTGGAAAATTGCTCCTACTGTTGATTACTCTTACTTAAAATTTAGGGCTGTCAAGCGATTAAAACAAATAATCATGATTAATCGCACTGTTAAACAATAATAAAATACCATTTATTTAAATATTTTGAATGTTTTCTACATTTTCAAATATATTGATTTCAATTACAACACAGAATACAAAGTGTACAGTGCTCATTTTTATATATATATATATTTATTTATTTATTACAAATATTTGCACTGTAAAAACAAAAAATAGTATTTTTCAATTCACCTAATACAAGTACTGTAGTGCAATCTCTTCATCATGGAAGTTAAACTTACAAATGTAGAATTATGTACAATAACTGCCTTTAAAAATAAAACAATGTAAAACTTTACAGCCTACAAGTCCACTCAGTCCTACTTCTTGTTCAGCCAATCGCTCAGACAAACAAGTTTGGTTACAATTTGCAGGAGATAATGCTGCCTGCTTCTAGCTTACAATGTCACCTGAAAGTGAGAACAGGCATTTGCATGGCACTGTTGTAGCTGGCATCGCAAGATATTTACATGCCAGATGTGCTAAAGATTCATATGTCCCTTTATGCTTGGCCCACCATTTCAGAGGACATACATCCATGCTGATGATGGGTTCTGCTTGATAACAATCCAAATCAGAGCAGGCCGATACCTGTTCATTTTCATCATTTGAGTCAGATGTCACCAGCAGAAGATTGATTTTATTTTTTGGTGGTTCGGGTTCTGTAGTTTCTGCATCGGAGTGTTGCTCTTTTAAGACTTCTGAAAGCATGCTTCACACCTCGTCCCTCTCAGATTTTGGATGGCACTTCAGATTCTTAAACCTTGGGTTGAGTACTGTAGCTATCTTTAGAAATCTCACATTGGTGTTTCTTTGCATTTTGTCAAATCTGCGGTGAAAGTATTCTTAAAATGAACATGTGCTCGGTCATCATCCAAGACTGCTATAACATGAAATATATGGCAGAATGCAAGTAAAACAGAACAGGAGACATACAATTTTCCCCCAAGGAGTTCAGTCACAAATTTAATTAATGCATTTTTTTTAATGCACATCATCAGCATGGAAGCATGTCCTCTGGAATAGTGGCCAAAGCACGAAGGGGCATATGAATGTTTAGTATATCTGGCACATAAATACCTTGCAATACCAGCTACAAAAGTGCCATGCGAACAGTTGTTCTCACTTTCAGATGACATTATAAATAAGAAGCAGGCAGCAGTATCGCCCGTAAATGTAAACAAACTTGTTTGTCTGAGCAATTGACTGAACAAGAAGTAGGACTGAGAGGATTTGTAGGCTCTAAAGTTTTAAATTATTTTGTTTTTGAGTGATGTTATGTAACACACACACACACACACACACAAACATCTACATTTGTAGTTTCAACTTTCATGTTAAAGAGATTGCACTACAGTACTTGTATTAGGTGAATTGAAAAATATTATTACTTTTGCTTATCATTCCATATTTCATATAGTGAAAATATTTGTAATAAAATAATATAAAGTGAGCACTGTACACTGTGTTGCAACAGAAATCAATATATTTGAAAATGTAGAAAAACATCCAAAAATATTTTATTAAATTTCAATTCGTATGCTATTGTTTAACAGTGCGATTAATCACAATTAATTTTTGAGTTAATCACATGAGTTATCTGCAACTAATCAACAGCCCTATTAAAATTTTATGCCTATTTCTACTTTGAATTTTTCAACCTTCAACTTGTATACCTTTGTCTGCTAGACTGGAGAGCTCATTATTCAATATCTGTCCTCCCTAGGTATTTACATACTGATCAAGTCACCCGTTTAACCTTCTCTTTGTTAATCTAAATAGATTGAGCTCCTTGAGTTTCACTATAGCAACCAGAGACGAACCCGTGGTGATGTAATACATTTCACTTTAAATAAATAAAAGGTTACAGGAAGTTTATCTCTGAAGTCCGTGAGCCTGAAGTAGTTATTAAAGTCATATTTCACTAACAAAGGTTGGTAGTTAAATGACATAAAATTGCAGACCTGTGGAGGAGAAGACCTTCTTTACCAGGAGGTCTAGTCTCTCAGAGCCCTTATCTGCCAGGGTGAATTTCTGGTAGTGCAGCCAAGCTCTGTCTGCAGTCACCTGTACCACCACCAAGTTGAATATATCCTCCAGTGTTACATAAGTAACAGCCTAGGGTCCGAGGAGTTCCAGCAGTTACACCTGAAGGACTCAGCTCATCCATTGCAGTTGAATGATCTTTAAATGAACAAGACAGTGCTGACAATTGGTTCGGACCAGGACTCACAGAACCAGTGGGCATCTGTGCTTTACGCTTTGATACCACCTTCAGAACGGGCAGATCTTTTTGCCCACCTTGCCTTCCAACCTGGGGGTCTTTGGCAGAGCTGGGTCCATTGGTTCTGAGCGAGACACGACATCTCACCCAACGTGGACTGGCTCAGGGAGGAAACACATTTCTTATTGACCGTCCTTTGCATGGTTCTGTCCTTGTGCCCATCAGAGTGCTCTCTACTTTCATGGGGAGCTCTGAAGGAAGAGCCCTTGGGCTTCAGTGTTAGAGGCTCCACTCCAAGGCACATGCTTGGAGGGCACGGCTGGTTGGTTGAGGCTGACATACAGGGGGTTCTCCTGGGCTTGGATCAGAGAGGGGCCTCATAGCCTCTGCCATCAAGTACTTTCTTAGGCAAAGCCCCCATGCCTCTCAAGTTCTGGGTGGTATGGATCAACAGATACTGCACTTTGCAGAGATATGTGCTGCACTCAGACAGTACAAGCACTGTTGATGTTCATCATTGATGGAGAAGGAGCAAGGGCAGGAGACGCAGTTCTTGAATCCCAGAACTCTAGGCATAATCCTGGAACCAGGGATGGTTTCCCTCAACTGGGGAGGAAAAAACTACTCAAAACTTATTAGAAAATTAAACTACTAAACTACAATATAAACTACTTAAAAATATTTTCTACTTTACAGGTTATAGTGAAGGAGGATATGACTCCAACTCAGGCTATGCAGAGGTAAGAAGGAACTGGAGAGGCATTGACCCGCCCTGTCTCAGATATCCTTGGTCGGGAGCACAAGGGAAACTACTGCACGTGCAGATCAACGGACACTGCTTTTGAAGAATTTCCGGACTCGAACCTGCATGTGTACCCATGTGTGGAAAACACACAGGGATCATCACTTGAAGAAGAACTGGGGCCTTCCCCCGCCTCCTCTTTCCAAACCACTTCCAAGTCTGAGACCTTTCCCTTCTCAACCACATTTCTGTCTGTGACCTGCCCCTCCACTCCCAATCTATCCCAGAACCAGAGCCTGCTCTCTACCCCATCTCTGCCCATCCCAGGCCAAAGATCTTCCACTCACTCACGTACACATCACCTTAGAGTATACCCCATCTCATATCTGAAACCTTCCCCATATTCCTTTTCCAGAGACAATGTGGCTTTCTCCTCCAAAACCTTGTCTCAGACACAGAACTTTTCCATTCCCCCAAAGTGCTTGGTTCAAGCAGCTCATTCTGCATGCCTCAGACTCAGGATTCCCTTTACCTCAGATGCAGGAATTATTTTCATTGGCAGAGTCTCACCTGCATGAGCTGGACAACGGTCATATTAACTGGGAACTGGAAAAGAAAAATCAACAGGTGTGTTTTAACTGTAAGTGCCCAGAGTCACTAGGAAATCACACACCAGTGTCTAGATAATATGGTGATAAGCAGAGCCCTGCCTATTCCAAGGCTATGGAACTTACCACCAACTTTGTGCTCTAGAATCTAGAAGTATGGTCTAGTGGATACGGCACTGGTCTGTGACCCAGGAGATCTAAGTTGTTTTCCTGGTTCTACTAGTGACCTGCTGTGTGCAAAGCCAAATTAAGGTACTACAGGCCCGTGCCCAGGGCTCCCGCAACTGGTGTCAGATGATTACAGAAGAACTTCAGCTTTCATTTATGAAAATGTAATTTTCTAGGTCCCAAAGTTGTGAAGTAAATCTTGAAAATACAAACCAAGTGTAACTGATGCAGTGACATCTGTTTTACTCTGCAGACATCCTGAAAAAACAATTCTGAGAGGAGCAAACTGTCTCATCCATTTCAACAGCATATTAATATTTAGACCAATATTAATTTTAATAAATCTTGGACTGCCAGGGAAATTCCCAAAGAATAGAACAGCAATGATGGTGTGCCAATATTCAGAAAGGGAAAACAGGAGGATCCTAGTAAAATAGGCCAGCTAGCCCAACATCAACCTCAAGAAAAATAATTGAAAAGCTGATATCAAATCAATCAAATTCTGGGAATATAATTAATGCAGTCAACATGGTTTTATAGAAAACAGCTCTTGACAAACAAACTTGATTTAATTATTTGATGTGATTGCAAGTTTGGTTGATAAAGGTAACTGCATAGATGTAATAGATTTATACTTTTGTGAAGCACTTGACTGGGTATCATACAACATTCTGATTAAAAAATTAGCACTATACAATATCAGTACAGCACATATTAAATGGATTAAGAGCTGGCTAGCTGACATATCTCAAAGCAGTTATCAATAGGGGATGTGTTTCTAGTGGGGTTCTTCAGAATCGGTTGAAACCTGATGCTATTCAATCTTTTCATCAATGACCCAGAAGTAAATATAAAATCACTGCTAATAAAATTTGTAGTTGACACAAAGATTGGTGGAGTGGTAATAATGAGTAGGACAGGGCTGTCATACACAGTGATCTGGATCACTTGGTAAACTGGGCCCTGTCAAACAAAATATGTTTTAATACAGCTACCTGCAAGGTCATACATCTAAGAACAACGAATGTAGGTCACTGTTACAGGGTGAGCTGACCTTTTTCATGGGTTGGACCTCAGTCAAATCCTAGTGAGGCAAATACAAAGGAGCACAAACACTGCCAAATTAAATGCAAGAGTGTAATAAGAAAAGCCAAAGAGGAGTTTGAAGAACGGCTAGCCAAAAACTCCAAAAGTAATAAAATGTTTTTTAAGTACATCAGAAGCAGGAAGCCTGCTAAACAACCAGTGGGGCCCCTTAATGATCGAGATACAAAAGGAGCGCTTAAAGACGATAAAGTCTTTGTGGAGAAACTAAATGGATTCTTTGCTTCAGTCTTCAAGGCTGAGGATGTTAGGGAGATTCCCAAACCTGAGCCGGCTTTTGTAGATGACAAATCTGAGGAACTGTCACAGATTGAAGTGTCACTAGAGGAGGTTTTGGAATTAATTGATAAACTCAACATTAACAAGTCACCGGGACCAGATGGCATTCACCCAACAGTTCTGAAAGAACTCAAATGTGAAGTTGCGGAACTATTAACTAAGGTTTGTAACCTGTCCTTTAAATCGGCTTCAGTACCCAATGACTGGAAGTTAGCTAATGTAACACCAATATTTAAAAAGAGCTCTAGAGGTGATCCCGGCGATTACAGACCAGTGAGTCTAACGTCAGTACTGGGCAAATTAGTTGAAACAATAGTTAAGAATAAAATTGTCAGACACATAGAAAAACATAAACTGTTGAGGAATAGTCAACATGGTTTCTGTAAAGGGAAATCATGTCTTACTAATCTATTAGAGTTCTTTGAAGGGGTCAACAAACATGTGGACAAGGGGGATCCGGTGGACGTAGTGTACTTAGATTTCCAGAAAGCCTTTGACAAGGTCCCTCACCAAAGGCTTTTACGTAAATTAAGCTGTCATGGGATAAAAGGGAAGGTCCTTTCATGGACTGAGAACTGGTTAAAAGACAGGGAACAAAGGGTAGGAAATTAATGGCAAATTCTCAGAAAGGAGAGGGGTAACTAGTGGTGTTCCCCAAGGATCAGTCCTAGGACCAATCCTATTCAATTTATTCATAAATGATCTGGAGAAAGGGGTAAACAGTGAGGTGGCAAAGTTTGCAGATGATACTAAACTGCTCAAGATAGTTAAGACCAAAGCAGACTGTGAAGCACTTCAAAAAGATCTCACAAAACAAAGTGATTGGGCAACAAAATGGCAAATGAAATTTAATGTGGATAAATATAAAGTAATGCACATTGGAAAAAATAACCCCAACTATAGATACAATATGATGGGGGCTAATTTAGCTACAACGAGTCAGGAAAAAGATCTTGGAGTCATCATGGATAGTTCTCTGAAGAGGTCCACGCAGTGTGCAGAGGCGGTCAAAAAAGCAAACAGAATGTTAGGAATCATTAAAAAAAGGGATAGAGAATAAGACTGAAAATATATTATTTCCCTTATATAAATCGATGGTACGCCCATATCTCGAATACTGTGTACAGATGTGGTCTCCTCATCTCAAAAAAGATATACTGGCACTAGAAAAGGTTCAGAGAAGGGCAACTAAAATGATTAGGGGTTTGGAGAGGGTCCCATATGAGGAAAGATTAAAGAGGCTAGGACTCTTCAGCTTGGAAAAGAGGAGACTAAGGGGGGATATGATAGAAGTATATAAAATATAATAATATATAATAGGAGATATACCAATCTCCTAGAACTTGAAGGGACCTTGAAAGGTCATTGAGTCCAGCCCCCTGCCTTCACTAGCAGGACCAATTTTTGCCCCAGATCCCTAAGAGGTCCCCTCAAGGATTGAACTCACAACCCTGGGTTTAGCAGGCCAATGCTCAAACCACTGAGCTATCCCTCCCCCAAATCATGAGTAATGTGGAGAAAGTGGATAAGGAAAAGTTATTTACTTATTCTCATAATACAAGAACTAGGAGTCACCAAATGAAATTAATAGGCAGAAGGTTTAAAACAAATAAAAGGAAGTTCTTCTTCACACAGCGCACAGTCAACTTATGGAACTCCTTACCTGAGGAAGTTATGAAGGCTAGGACTATAACAGCGTTTAAAAGAGAACTGGATAAATTCATGGTGGTTAAGTCCATAAATGGCTATTAGCTAGGATGGGTAAGGAATGGTGTCCCTAGCCTCTGTTTGTCAGAGGATGGAAATGGATGGCAGGAGAGAGATCACTTGATCATTGCCTGTTAGGTTCACTCCCTCTGGGGCACCTGGCATTGGCCACTGTCGGTAGACAGATACTGGGCTAGATGGACCTTTGGTCTGACCCGGTATGGCCGTTCTTATGCTCTTAAGGGCAAGATTAGAAAGGCAAAGGCACAAAATGAGCTCAAACTAGCTACAGGAATAAAGGGAAAGAAGAAGACTTTTTATCAATCCATTAGAAGCAAGAGGAAGACCAAGGACAGGGTAGGCCCACTGCTCAGTGAGGAGGGAGAAACAGTAACAGGAAACTTGGAAATAGCAGAGATGCTTAATGACTTCTTTGTTTCGGTCTTCACTGAGAAGTCTGAAGGAATGCCTACATAATGACTGCTAATAGGAAGGGGGTAGGTTTAGAAGATAAAATAAAAAAAGAATAAGTTAAAAATCACTTAGAAAAGTTAGATACCTGCAAGTAACCAGGGCCTGATGAAATGCACCCTAGAATACTCAAGGAGCTAATAAAGAGGTATCTGAGCCTCTAACTATTATCTTTAGAAAATCATGGGAGACAGGAGAGATTCCAGAAGACTGGAAAAGGGCAAATATAGTGCCCATCTATAAAAAGGGAAATAAGAACAACCCGGGAAACTACAGATCAGTTAGTTTAACTTCTGTGCCAGGGAAGATAATGGAGCAAGTAATTAAGGAAATCATCTGCAAACACTTGGGGCAGGTCTACACTATGGGGGAAAATCGATATAAGATACGCAACTTCAGCTACGTTAATAATGTAGCTGAAGTCGAAGTATCTGATATTGAATTACTTACCGTCCTCACGGCGCGGGATCGACGTCCGCGGCTCCCCATGTCGACTCCGCTACCGCCGTTCACGTTGGTGGAGTTACGGAGTCGACATGAGCGCATTCGGGGATCGATATATCGCGTCTAGATGAGACGCGATATATCGATCCCCAAGAAATCGATTGCTACCCACCGATACGGCGGGTAGTGAAGACGTACCCTTGGATGGTGGTAAACTGATAGGGAATAGCCAGCATGGATTTGTAAAGAACAAATCATGTCAAACCAATCCGAGAGCTTTCTTTGATAGGATAACAAGTCTTGTGGATAAGGGAGAACTGGTGGATGTGGTATACCTAGACTTTAGTGAGGGATTTGATACGGTCTCGCATGATAGTCTTATCAATAAACTAGGCAAATACAACTTAGATGGGGCTACTATAAGGTGGGTGCATAACTGGCTGGATAATCATACTCAGAGTAGTTATTAATGGTTCCCAATCCTGCTGGAAAGGTATAACAAGTGGGGTTCCACAGGGGTCTGTTTTGGGACCGGCTCTGTTCAATATCTTCATCAGCGACTTACATATTGGCAAAGAAAGTACACTTATTAAGTTTGCAGATGATACCAAACTGGGAGGGATTGCAACTGCTTTGAAGGACAGGGTCATAATTCAAAATGATCTGGACAAATTGGAGAAATGGTCTGAGGTAAACAGGATGAAGTTTAATAAAGACAAATGCAAAGTGCTCCACTTAGGAAGGAATAATCAGTTTCTCACATATAGAATGGGAAGAGACTGTCTAGGAAGGAGTACGTCAGAAAGGGATCTATCTAGGGGTTATAGTGGACCACAAGCTAAATATGAGTCAACAGTGTGATGCTGTTGCAAAAAAAGCAAACATGATTCTGGGATGCATCAACAGGTGTGTTGTGAGCAAGACACGAGAAGTCATTCTTACGCTCTACTCTGCGCTGGTTAGGCCTCAGCTGGAGTATTGTGTCCAGTTCTGGGCACCGTATTTCAAGAAAGATGTGGAGAAATTGGAGAGGATCCAGAGAAGAGCAACAAGAATGATTAAAGGTCTAGAGAACATGACCTATGAAGGAAGGCTGAAAGAATTGGGTTTGTTTAGTTTGGAAAAGAGAAGACTGAGAGGGGACATGATAGCAGTTTTCAGGTATCTAAAAAGGTGTCATAAGGAGGAGGGAGAAAACTTGTTCACCTTAGCCTCTACGGATAGAACAAGAAGCAATGGGCTTAAACTGCAGCAAGGGAGGTTTAGGTTGGACATTAGGAAAAAGTTCCTAACTATCAGGGTGGTTAAACACTGGAATAAATTGCATAGGGAGGTTGTGGAATCTCCATCTCTGGAGATATTTAAGAGTAGGTTAGATAAATATCTATCAGGGATGGTCTAGATAGTATATGGTCCTGCCATGAGGGCAGGGGGCTGGACTCGATGACCTCTCGAGGTCCCTTCCAGTCCTAGAATCTATAAGTATTGCAGTAGGACAAGGTTTAGAGAAACAGTCTCTTGACACCTTAAATTATTGCTTTCTAGAGCACCAGGAGAGGCTATGTTTGATCTGGGCCTAACAATCACACTATACCTATTGGGTTCTGGGCCTAACAATCACACTGTAGCAGGTCAGTTACCCTGCTCCTAGAGAAAAGGCTAGGCTGATTGGGGAAGCAGCCACAGCTGGGGCCGTGCCCCAGTCAGGCCACACCTGGCCCTGTTATAAGGGCTCAGGGAGGAGCTGGGTCAGTCTCTCTCTAGTGGTGGAGAGAGAAGGATCTAACTGCCTCGGAGCAGGGTACCAGAGGTAGAGAGGTGCTGGGGAAAGGCAAGAGGAGCTGGGGAGCTCCAGCCTGGCAACTCCCCAGGCTGCAGGCCTTGTTCAAGGCCTAAAGAGAGGTACTGGGCTGCAGGGAAAGGCAGCAGATCCAAAACCTCCCTTGCCAGTGATGAGTGGTTTACAGACTGCAGTCTGCCCCAGTGAGTGGGGGGGCTAGATGATGACTGGCAGTAGCCACTGAAGCAAGGTGGGGATAGAGAGTTGGGGGTTCCCCTGGAAGGGGAGACCCAGATTGTGGGTTACTTCTGGGGGCAGCCCCCCCAAGGTAAAGGGCACTGGGGTCTGGGAGGGGCATGGGGGGCCAGCAGCAGGTGATCCACTGGCCAGCAGAGGGCTCTCTGGGCTGGAATTGAGCTAATTCCCAGGATAACCAGCAGGAGGTGCAGCGCCGGTGAGTTGTCGCCTCGCTACACGTGGTGCAGAATGTGGGCATGTACGGTCCGCCCCGATACAAGGGGCAGGGCAAGAACTGTGGGATTATTGCCCAGAGATCAGGAAAAAGGGGATGATGAATCCTGGCTATACTGGGGTTTATTTTGCGGAGGCCCAAGGTGCTACCCCTGGTTGGGAACAGGCGTCAGTGCCCTGGTGAAAGGGGGCTGATGACCCCCAGAGACTCTGGGAGGTGCAATGAACAGTTGGGCCAGCTGGCGGAGGAGCAGCAGGCCCTGGTAAAGCACCACCAGAGAGAGGGGGACAGAAATCCCAGCACCAGGACCCGGAGGCCAGGCAGGGAACATAGGGCATGTTATGCCTGTACAAAGCATAGACATTTAAAAAGAAATTGTCCCTATTGGGCTGGGGGCAGGGCACCTCATCCCAAGTAGGGACAGGGACAAGTCCCTATAAGAGTCCACTAGCTGAGGGAATCCAGGCGGCTGTGGACATGTTGGGCCTGTGGGAAGCAAGGGCACCTCTTGAGGGATTGCCCAGGCCCAGGAAACATGACCCAGGGCAGCCCAGGGAGGGCTAGGCCCAGAAAGGAGGGGAAAAGGCCCAAGGCAGTGAGGAGGCGGGGAGCCTGCTGGGGCTGCCAGAAACTGGGCCACGTTGAGAGACACTGCCCCCTCAAGGACAGGGTGGAGGAGACAGAGATAATGGCTGACTGGCCATTGGCCCACCCACGAGAGGTGGGAGAGGCAGCGATGGAGACGGTTGGGACCCAGACCGTCACTGAGCCAGTTGCCAATGAGGAAACCCAGACAGAGTGAGCCCTGCAAGAGGCCGGGTCCCAGGTGGTCGTGGTACAGGACACCAAATGAACCCAGACCCTGAGGGTGGAGGGTCCAGGAGATACAGACCTGAGGGCGCAGCTCAAGGCATGGAACAGGCCAGCCGGAAGGTGGAAGCCCACACGTGGGAGATGGTCAGAAGCTGGGAGTCTTCAGAGAGGAAGTGGTCCTGGAGTGGCAGCCCTGGAGGGCCATCTTCAGGGAGCCCAGGCCAAGAGTCCCCCCACCCCCACGGGTGGAGATTTTGAGGAGGGGTATGTGTAGCAAAGAGTTACCCTATTCCTAGAGAAAAGGCTAGGCTGATTGGGGAAGCAGCCACAGCTGGGGCCACGCCCCAATCAGGCCGCACCTGGCCCTGTTATAAGGGCTCAGGGAGGAGCTGGGTCAGTCTCTCTCTAGCGGTGGAGAGAGAAGGATCTAACTGCCTCAGAGCAGGGTATCAGAGGTAGAGAGGTGCTGGGGAAAGGCAAGAGGAGCTGGGGAGCTCCAGCCTGGCAACTCCCCAGGCTGCAGGCCTTGTTCAAGGCCTAAAGAGAGGTACTGGGCTGCAGGGAAAGGCAGCAGGTCCAAAAAACCCCTTGCCAGTGATGAGTGGTTTACAGACTGTAGTCTGCCCCAGTGAGCGGGAGGACTAGATGATGACTGGCAGTAGCCACTGAGGCAAGGTGGGGATAGAGGGTTGGGGGTTCCCCTGGGAGGGGAGACCCAGATTGTGGGTTACTGCTGGGGGCAGCCCCCCAAGGTAAAGGGCACCGGGATCTGGGAGGGACACGGGTGCCAGCAGCAGGTGAGCCACCGGCCAGCAGAGGGCACTCTGGGCTGGAATCGAACTAATTCTCAGGATAACCAGCAGGAGGCACCGTGCTGGTGAGTCGTCACCTCGCTATACACACAAGTAGTTCAAGGACTACTCTTGAGCCATTAAGTAACACTGGTTTCAATGTAATTAATGTCAACATTCCAGGAGAGTGGGGATGGGGGAGAGGGAGGGAAATCACAAGTGCTGTCACTGGATACTATACTTTAGATCATTTTTGTTGTCTTTGTCTAGCTTCCTGATTGTAACTAAGTCAAAAGAAATTAAAATGCTCAGAATTGGCATGGAGTCTACTTGAGCAAGTCATAATAATAATCTCAAAAACTCCATGCATTCCCCAAACAAAACAAAAAAGGCAAGGAAAAAAAAAACCTGTATAGTTAAATGACAAAATACACCTCTACCCCGATATAACGCTGTCCTTGAGCCAAAAAATCTTACCGTGTTATAGGTGAAACTGCGTTATACTGAACTTGCTTTGATCTGCTGGAGGACGCAGCACCCCCCCACCCCCCCAAAGTGCTGCTTTACCGCTTTATATCGGAATTCGTGTTATATCGGGTTGCGTTATATTGGGGTAGAGGTGTAC
Source organism: Mauremys reevesii (assembly GCF_016161935.1). Taxonomy (NCBI): domain Eukaryota; kingdom Metazoa; phylum Chordata; order Testudines; family Geoemydidae; genus Mauremys; species Mauremys reevesii. The sequence continues at coordinate 289,308 of NC_052629.1, forward strand.
AAGAGGTTATTTGAGTCAAAGAGTTATCCTTCAGAAAATGGAAGTCACAAAAAAGGAGCAAATGCTGTGGCAGATAAAGCGTTAAATGGAAATTAGGAGGGCTAAAGGAGCAATTTTTGAAGTGCAAATAGTCAAAAACAGAACATAAACAGTTAGCCAAAGACTCAAAACGTAATAGCAATTTTTTTTCAAGTACATCAGAAGCAGGATGCCTGCAACAACTAGTGGGGCCACTGAACAATCGAGGTGCTAAAGGAGCACTCAAGGACAATAAGGCCATTGCGGAGAAACTAAATTAATTCTTTGCACCAGTCTTCATGACTGAGGATGTGAGGGAGATTCTCAAACCTGAGACATTCTTTTTAGATGACAGATCTGAGGAACTGTCCCAGATTGAGGTATCATTAGAGGAGGTTTTGGAACAAATTGATACATTAAATAGCAATAAGTCACCAGGACCAGATGGTATTCACTCAAGAGTTCTGAAGGAACTTAAATGTGAAATTGCAGCTTCTGTACCAGATGACTAGAGGATAGCTAATGTGACGCCAATTTTTAAAAAAGGGTCCAGAGGTGATCCTGGAATTTACAGGCCTGTAAGCCTGACTTCAGTACCGGGTAAACTGGTTGAAACTATAATAAAGAACAATATAGATTGAACATAATTTGTTGAGGAAGAGTCAACGTGGTTTTAGTAAAGGGAAATCATGCCTCATCAATCTACTAGAATTCTTTGAGGGGGTCAACAAGCATGTGGACCAAGGGGATCCAGTCGATATAGTGTACTTAGATTTTCAGAAAGCCTTTGACAAGGTCCCTCACCAAAGGCTCTCAAGCAAAGTAAGCTGCTATGGGATAAGAGGGAAGGTGCTGTCATGGATTGATAACTGGTTAAAAGATAGGAAACAAAGGGTAGGTATAAATGGTCAGTTTTCAGAATGGAAAGAGGTAAATTGTAGTGTGCCCCAGGGGTCTGTTCTGGGACCAGTCCTACTCAACAAATTAATAAAGGATCTGGAAAAGGGGGTAAACAAAGTCAGGTGGCAAAATTTGCAGATAGTTAAGACCCACGCAGACTGCGAAGAGCTACAAAAGGATCTCCCAAAATTGGGTGACTGGGCAACAAAATGGCTGATGAAATTTAATGTTGATAAATGCAAAGTAATGCACATTGGAAAGCATAATCCCTACAATACAGATAAAATGATGGGGTCTAAATTAGCTGTTACCATTCAAGAAAGAGATCTTGGAGTCATTGTGAGTGGATGTTTTCAGAGAACTATCCAATGTGCAACGGCAGTCAAAAAAGTGAACAAAATGCTGGGAATAATTAAGAAAGGGGTAGATAATAGGACAGAAAATATCATGTTGCCTCTCTATAAATCCATCTTGAATACTGTGTGCAGATGTGGTCGCCCCATCTGGAATTGGAAAAAGTTGAGAAAAGGGCAACAAAAATGATTAGGGGTATGGAACGGTTTCTATATGAGCAGAGTTTAATAAGACTAGGACTTCTCAGCTTGGAAAAAAGACGGCTAAGGGGAGATATGATTGAGGTCTATAAAATCATGACTGGTGCAGAGAAAGTAGATAAGGAAGTGTTGTTTACTACTTCTCAGAAGACAAAAATTAGGGGTCACCAAATGAAATTAATAGGCAGCAGGTTTACAACAAATAAAAGGAATTATTTCTTCACACAATGCACAGTCAACCTGTGGAACTACTTGCCACAGGAAGTTGTGAAGGCCAAGACCATAACAGGGTTCAAAAAAGAACTAGATAAATTCATGGAACATAGGTCCATCCATGGCTGTTAGCCAGGATTCTTCAACCATGGGATGGGTGTTCCAAGAAGGAGGAGTGCTAGGCAGAGACGGGCTCCACCTAAGGAAGAGAGGGAAGGGCATCTTCGCAAGCAGGCCAGCTAACCTAGTGAGAAGGGCTTTAAACTAGGTTCACCAGGGGAAGGAGACCAAAGCCCTGATATAAGTGGGGAAATGGGATACCGGGAGGAAGTACGAGCAGGAGAGTGCAAGAGGAGAGGACTCCTGTCTCAGACTGAGAAAGTGGGACAATCAGCGACTTATCTTAAGTGCCGATACACAAATGCAAGAAGCCTGGGAAACAAGCAGGGAGAACTGGAAGTCTTGGCGCAGTCAAGGAACTATGACGTGATTGGAATAACAGAGACTTGGTGGGATAACTCACGTGACTGGACTACTGTCATGGATGGATATAAACTGTTCAGGAAGGACAGGCAGGGCAGAAAAGGTGGGGGAGTTGCATTGTATGTAAGAGAGCAGTATGACTGCTCAGAGCTCCAGTATGAAACTGCAGAAAAACCTGAGAGTCTCTGGATTAAGTTTAGAAGTGTGAGTAACAAGGGTGATGTCGTGGTGGGAGTCTGCAATAGACCACCAGACCAGGGGGATGAGGTGGATGAGGCTTTCTTCCGGCAACTAGCAGAAGTTACTAGATCGCAGGCCCTGGTTCTCATGGGAGACTTTAATCACCCTGATATCTGCTGGGAGAGCAATACAGCGGTGCACAGACAATCCAGGAAGTTTTTGGAAAGTGTAGGGGACAATTTCCTGGTGCAAGTGCTGGAGGAACCAACCAGGGGCAGAGCTCTTCTAGATCTGCTGCTCTGAAGCTGGGAAGAATTAGTAGGGGAAGCAAAAGTGGATGGGAATCTGGGAGGCAGTGACCATGAGATGGTCGAGTTCAGGATCTTGACACAAGGAAGAAAGGAGAGCAGCAGAATACGGACCCTGGACTTCAGAAAAGCAGACTTTGACTCCCTCAGGGAACTGATGGGCAGGATCCCCTGCGAGAATAACATGAGGGGAAAGTATCAGAGGGGTAGTCGTGTTAGTCTGGATCTGTAAAAGCAGCAAAGAGTCCTGTGGTACCTTATAGACTAACAGACATATTGGAGCATGAGCTTTCGTGGGTGGATACCCACTTTGTCGGACGCATGTAGTGGATATTTCCAGAGGCAGGTATATATATGCAAGCAAGCAAGTTTCTTCATGAGTGTGGCAGAGCAGGGGTAAAACCCCTTTAAAGCCCTGCCAAAATGCTGGCTACAGCCTGCTCTCTGGCCGGTAGACCAGGGGTAGGGATGCAGGTACTCAACAGTGAGCCCAGCTGCAAGCCCCAACGAGGGCTGGCTCAGATGAACCTGCTGGGCTAAGTAGTGACAGCTGGGCTGAGGCAGGAGAAGGCTGTAAAAGCCTTGGGCAAACCTCAGTGGAGAGGCTATCCTGAGAGGAGACAGGAGGGCGGTATCTCTGTTTCCTTGCCAAGAAGGAAGCCTCCAAGGCCAGGATACCCTGGGGAGGATCTGTGGGGCACTAACTATTGGGGGATCTGGGCACTGCACGGGCATTGTAAATAAAGACACTGGGGGGATTCAACAAAAGAGGGAGTGAACACTCTATATTAAACCAGCCTAAATACAGGGTGCAGGCACAAAAGTGGGAGAGCCTGCACTCACCCTGTGACAATGAGGTTGATGGATTTCCACTCCATACGGCTAAATGCAGTGCCTTGCATGGTGTCAAGTATCAGAAGGGTAGCCGTGTTAGTCTGGATCTGTAAAAGCAGCAAAGAGTCCTGTGGCACCTTATAGACTAACAGACGTATTGAGGGGGAAAGGAGTCCAGGAGAGTTGGCTGTATTTTAAAGAATACTTATTGAGGTTGCAGGAAAAAAACATCCCGATGTGTAGAAAGAATAGTAAATATGGCAGGCGACCAGCTTGGCTTAACAGTGAAATCCTTGCTGATCTTAAACACAAAAAAGAAGCTTACAAGAAGTGGAAGAGTGGACAAATGACCAGGGAGGAGTATAAAAATATTGCTCAGGCATGCAGGAGTGAAATCAGGAAGGCCAAATCACACTTGGAGTTGCAGCTAGCAAGAGATGTTAAGAGTAACAAGAAGGGTTTCTTCAGTTATGTTAGCAACAAGAAGAAAGTCAAGGAAAGTGTGGGCCCCTTACTGAATGAGGGAGGCAACCTAGTGACAGAGGATGTGGAAAAAGCTAATGTACTCAATGATATTTTTGCCTCTGTCTTCACAAACAAGGTCAGCTCCCAGACTGCTGCACTGGGCAGCACAGTATGGGGAGAAGGTGACCAGCCCTCTGTGGAGAAAGAAATGGTTCGGGACTATTTAGAAAAACTGGCCGAGCACAAGTCCATGGGGCCAGATGCGCTGCATCCAAGGGTGCTAAAGGAGTTGGCAGATGTAATTGCAGAGCCATTGGCCATTATCTTTGAAAACTCATGGTGATCGAGGGAGGTCCCGGATGACTGGAAAAAGACTAATGTAGTGCCCATCTTTAAAAAAGGGAAGAAGGAGATCCGGGGAATTACAGGCCAGTCAGCCTCACCTCAGTCCCTGTTAAAATCATGGAGCAGGTCCTCAAGGAATTAATTTTGAAGCACTTAGAGGACAGGAAAGTGATCAGGAACAGTCAGCATGGCTCCACTGCTTTCCCCTCATCCACAGACCCAGTTATCTCCTCATAGAGGGCAATTAGGTTAGTCAGGCATGACTTGCCCTTGGTGAATCCATGCTGACTGTTCCTGATCACCTTCCTCTCCTCTAAGTGCTTCAGAATTGATTCCGTGAGGACCTGCTCCATGATTTTTCCAGGGACTGAGGTGAGGCTGACTGGCCTGTATTTCTCTGGATCCTCCTTCTTCCCTTTTTTAAAGATGGGGACTACATTAATGATTCATTAAATAGCAGCAAGTCACCAAGACAGGATGCTCTTGATCCAGGAGTACTGTAGGAATGTAGAATGGAATGAATCCTTCATTAAACAATCCTTCATTAAAATCAGTTTCTGTACTGAAAGACAGGCCAAGGTGATTGGGAGACCCTGAGAAATGCATACAAGTGAGCTCTACTTTAGTAATAGCTAAATTAGCTGAAGAGGCAGTGGCAAAACAGTGCTGAAGTCAGGAGAACAGGATGTCAAGTCACAGTACAAGAAGCTGCTGAGGGTGGGGAAGACGATATGCACCTTTAGTATAGTGAAGTCACGGTAATATGAGGCTGCGTCCAGGGTAGGATCAATGGTGCAGCTGCTGCTCAGGTTGGTGAAGGTCCGAGTACAGCTTGTGCTTTTACTCTCCAGGAAACCTGAGAAAAGGGAACAAGAGACATGAAAAAATAGCAGTAGGAAATGTCATCCTCAATAAAGCTGGAACTGCTACCATCACCACACTCACCAGCAGGATTCCCATCAATACAAAATCCATTGGCACCCATTCCCACTGGCTGTCTTAGTGTGCTCAGTACAGATGATGCTGCAAAGTAGGTCTGGATTGGATCACCAGCCTGAAAAGGAAATTTGGAGAATTTACAAAGTATTCATGGAACACCCATACCAAGTGCAAGGGGCTGAACACCATCAATGCAGGAAGGAATTATAGCAAACCATCAGGTCTGCTAGAGTTAAGGTTTAGACCAGCTTTCTGTTTAAAGCTTGACTCTTTGAAGTACTCTAAAACCTGCATGGTTACTTGGATTGCCTTGAAATTGGTGTGCCTCATTTGGGGGTACAGGGGTAGAGTTAGTGACTCAAATTAATTGGTGATCATTTGACCAAGAGTTCCCAGAATACTGTCCCCTGTGGGGAAAAAAGTTTCCTGAAGGTTCGTTAATTTTAATCAATGTATTGTTGTCCAAAGATAGGGCTCAAGCCATGGCTGAGATCATCACTCTGGGGTCTCAATTGCTTGAGAGTTATCCCCCTGTGCTTGTCACATACTAGGCCTTTGGAGGAGCAAGAAAATCATAACATTATTAGCAGAAAAGAGTTGTGTCCATTCAACTGCACACCCATCACCCACAAACTCAGTGGTTACACTCTGCAGGCAGAGGCACTTGTTACCCCCATATTTTCCCCTCCCAAGTATGTCAGGATCTTGTGGGGGGCTGCCTCTTTTGAAAGGGCTGAGCCCCCACTCCCTGAGAGTCAGGATATGGGGAAGAGACCCCCAGAGGGGCATGGTAAGCCCTTCCCCCTGCCTCCCCTGTGCCAGGATCTGAGGGGCCTCTGCCTATCTAGGCGGATTTGACCCCCACTTCCTGCCCCCTCATGTAAGCTGGAGTCTGGGTGAGGCCTTGCCATTCTGGGGGTGCCTTGTCCCTCTGGGAGGTCAGAGCCCCACTTCCTGCCTTCTATGGGAGCCAGCATCTGGCAAAGCCCTGCCCTCTGGGTAGGAAGCTAAGGACAGGCATGCTGGGAGCATGCATCAAGAGTACACTGCTACTGAGAAGTTGAGAACAGACAAGCTTGCTGCACATCACAGGTTTCTCGAGCACTGGGGAGATGGGGATGGGAACATCCACAGAGATGACTGAAGCAGTTGACATCTCAGAACTATTGTTTCTGGCTATATTCATCTGCAGGCGGTGTTCTTGTTCAGCCAAGACAATCTCAGAAATGAATGGGCCACTTCACACCTCTCGCAGCCTCATATACTTTCAGGATTATTCTGTGCTGGATCTGGAGATACCAAAATTGTTGCTGATGATTAAATTCATACAATATTATAGCAAAGTACCAGCTCAGCTGTAGTTAAGATTTAGAAGAGTTTTCTGTTTAAAGGACAACTTTTCTAAGTGCTCTACGAGCCCCACACTTTCCTGATTGTCTTGAAATCTGCTGTGCCTCATGGGAGTGTAGGGTAGAGAAGATGGGAGTAGTGACAGGGAACTTGGAGGATTAGAGGAGGTATGTCAGCCCTGAATTCTCCCCTTCTGTGTGAGCTGAGATCTGGGGGAGCCTTTCCCCTGGGGGCTCTCCCTGACTCCTGTATGTCCTGAGATCTAAGAGACTCTGCCCCTATCAGGTTGTTTGAACCCCTCTCCTTGGCCCATATCTCAGACAGGATCTGGGAGGCACAAGAGTGGGGACATCCTAAGCCAATACGTTTAAACATCTGAAATCCAGGAAATAAATAGTTACGGTGCACATCATTCCTCTGGGAGAGGGAGACTGGCCAGAGTGTATAGGGGAGGGTTCTGGTTTCAAAATGAGGGGGTGGGGAGCCTGAGGAAGTTGGCTGAGGCAAAGGCAGGAGTCCCAGCTGGGGACCGGTGGTGGAAGTGAGGGGCCCAGATCAGTGTGCAGTTCAGGCTACATAACCAAGGAGGTGTACAACCTTCCAGTAAACTACCACCTATGATATGAGTATGCAGCAGCATAGGGCAGGAGACAGCTCAAGAGCAAGTTCTTACGTGCTAATGGCTTTTACAAAACCAATGAATGGCTTAACGGGACAGGAAGAGGAGGGCGAGCCAGAAATGTATGTTTCACCCTTCCCGAGCCAAAATGTTACTGGGAATGGTGGGGAAGAGGACTGGAGAAGAAGAGAGACACCAGTTTTCTCTCATGTGCTTAGTTACTATAAGTGTCATGTAAGAGAACTGCTATGATTTGGGGACATAGACCATGTCTGGGATTTCTCTCACTGACCCTCCACACACTCCCAACATCTCAAAACATAACTATAATCCCCATCTATGATAACAAAAAGTACTGGGGGTTGGGGATGGCAATTAGGAATCACCTAGCACTTGTGCAGCTTAGTGGGGAGACCATTGGACTGGGAGTATTAATAGCTCTACCACTGGCCTGCTGGGTGAACCTGGGCAAGTCACTTCACTCCTCTGAGACTCAATTTCCCATCTGAAAATGGTATAATGATGTAAAGATCTTTGAGATCCACTGATGAAAAAGTCTTTTTGTTATTACCTAGCCATAGCATTGTATCAACTGCAAACCTAAGTGAGAACTACAAATGCCTAAATAATCACTCTTACCAACAAAATTTCTTGCTGTTAAAAAAAAACCCACAACAACCCCCCACCCCTAGGTAATTCATTAACAAAAAAAGAAAACAAAAAAACCACTTTGTTAATGCAGAACTAAGGTTGCCCAGAGGTATCTCATACCCTTCCAGCACGTCAAGTTTAGCAAAACTCTGACCTCTGAAAACTAGAAAATACAGAGTTAAGATACATGCCAATGCAACTTTAACTGTGCCTTTGTTGAGCAATGGGTCAATATGCCCATAGTACACATACTTATTACTCCTGTGGGGTTCTATGCCACTGTGTGTGTGCAGAATTCATGTCCCTCACAGATTTCTTTGCTTCCCTGAAGAAAAATGACTTTCTGACTGAGAAGCAAAGAGAAGCTGCAACAGCAGTCACGCACCCTTCCCTAGCTACACAGGTACATAGTTTCAGTCACCCGGAGCAGTTGGCAGAGAGGTAAGTCACTGCAGGGCTGAGGACACCCCAGCCAGTGGCTCCTACCCTGAGCCGGGATCTGCTGCTAGTCCCGGCTGGGCTGGAGGCAGGAGAGTCTGGGACTTCCTTTTCCTCTGCAAGGAGTGGCTGGGGCTGTGTCAGACCCACCCCCAGAAACTTCCCCCAGCTGCAGAAGCTCAGCATCCTCCCCTGCTTCCTGCCGCATTGCTCCTCAGCTGCGGGGGGAGGGGTCACTGTACGGCAAGCTGCTCCCTCATCCACCCAACTCCTGTGTCTGGGTATGGGAGTCCAGATGCACATCTGCCAAGCCTCACCCCGTACACCAGAATCCCTCTAGCCATCCATACCCAAACCCCACCCACTGTACCTCAAACTGTGCAACTGGAGCCCCCCTACACCCAGTCCACCCCCTACTGAGTTTCCTGCACTTAAACCCCCACCCTGATGAGCCCCACCCCCCTGCAACACCCTTAGCCCCCACATCCAGACCTCCATGCCACTGACCCCCAACTAGCTGCACCCAGACCCCCACCCCACCAAGCCCCACTCCCGCAGCACCCAGAGCCCCCTGCCGAGACCCCCACACCCAGACCCCTCTGCTGAGCCCCAACCACCTTCACCTGGAAGCCCCTGCAGAGTCCCACTGCCCCTGCACCTTAACCCCCGCCCCCCAATGCATACAGCTAGTCATAAACCCCATTCAACAGCATAATCCAGTTTCATGGACCTCAGATAAGGAGAGTGAAAAGAACTGCAGGGAGGATATGGGTTGTAGGAGAGAGAAGTTAGATAGGAGGAGACCCTCTTTCTATCATGAGGGATCTAGACAGACTTATGTGCAGTGCTAGGGAGGAGCTGAGGATCATGGTATATGTATGTACCAGGGACATAGGGAAAGGTAGGAGAGAGGTCCTGGAGGTCAAGTTTAGGTCGGTAGGTAAGAGATTAAAGTCCAGGACCTACACAACAGCATTTTCTGAAATGCTTCCAGTTTCACATGCAGGACCAGAAAGAGAGGCAGAACTGCAGAGTCTCAATCTGTTGATGAGATGATGGTGTAGGGAGGAGGGTTTTAGGTTTATTAGGAAGTGGGGAATCTTTTGGGGAAGGAGAAGCCTATACCGGAAGGATGGGTTCCACTTAAACCAAAACGGAACCAGACTGCTGACATGTAAAATTTAAGAAGTTGTAGAGGATTTTTTAAACTAAGGGCTGGGTGAAAACTGACAAGGGAACAGATTATTCCCCCAGCCCCTAGGGATAAATTTATTACTATATTCCAGTAAAGAGGATAAGAAAGATGTTGGTAAAGTACAGGTAGGAGCTAGTGAGGAAGAATCAAACATAACAATCCTAGTTAAATGTGTCAAATATCAGAGGGGTAGCAGTGTTAGTCTGGATCTGTAAAAGCAGCAAAGAGTTCTGTGGCACCTTATAGACTAACAAACATATTGGAGCATGAGCTTTCGTGGGTGAATACCCACTTCGTCAGATGCATGTAATGGAAATTTCCAGGGGCAGGATACATGCAAGCAAGAAGCAGGCTGGAGATAACGAGGTTAGTTCAATCAGGGAGGATGAGGCCCTCTTCTAGCAGTTGAGGTGTGAAAACCAAGGGAGGAGAAACTGGTTTTGTAGTTGGCAAGCCATTCACAGTCTTTGTTTAATCCTGAGCTGATGGTGTCAAATTTGCAGATGAACTGAAGCTCAGCAGTTTCTCTTTGAAGTCTGGTCCTGAAAGGTTTTTTGCTGCAGAATGGCTACCTTTAAATCTGTTACTGTGTGTCCAGGGAGACTGAAGTGTTCTCTTACAGGTTTTTGTATATTGCCATTCCTAATATCTGATTTGTACCCATTTATCCTTTTAAGTAGGGACTGTCCAGTTTGGCTGTGTAGTGAGCAGGTGTGGCTCCCTGCCGCCCCGGAGGGGGAAGAGTCCATCCGGAGGCCGGAGTAGGCGGAGCTAGGGAGCTCTGAGCCCGCCCCTCAGAGGGTCAGGCGGCGACCCAGAATTATAAAGGCTCGCCCTCAGAGCTCAGTAGGGCCCCAGCCGCTGGAGAGACCAGACATCTCTAGCCCAGCCCGCGGCTGGGAAAAGCCCATGGCCCAAGGTGGCTGGCCGGGCCTGCCCTGTGCCCGCTATCCGGAGGAGCTGCCGGACCTGCCCTGCACCCGCTATCCGGAGGAGCTGCCGGACCTGCCCAGTGCTTGTTACCCAGAGAAGTTGCCGGGCCTGCCGATCACACCCTGCCCCGAAGAACCCATGGTCCTGGATCCCCCAGAGGCCAACGCCAGGACCCAGGTATACCCCGAGGGGGAGTGAGGAAGTAGCCCGGGGGCAGCCAACCCCAATCTGGCTGCAGCACTGCCAGAGCCCATGTCAGTGTGTTGCAGCCAGGATCCCCACTGACTAAGCAGTGGGTCTTCTGCTGCTGCTAGGGCCCCAGGCTGGGACACAGTGGAGTGGGAGGGCCTGCGTCCCCCCTGCCACCCAACTCATGGGTGGCAGACTCCCCCTCGCCCCGGCCTGAGGAGGCTTGGGCCTATCGCTATTGCTCAGCCCTGTCTGAGGATCTGAGCTCCTGACTCAGCGTTTGTTGCCCGCCCTGACCTAGGGCCTGAGCTTAATACTATTTTTACTTACTGCTCAGCCCTGCCTGAGGGTCTGAGCTCCTGACTCAGCGTTTCTTGCCCTGCCCTAACCTAGGGCCTGGGCTTATTGCTACTGTTTATAGTGCTAGTGCTCAGCCCCGGCCCAAGGGCCTGAGCACCTGACCCAGTGTTGCCCTGCCCAGACCTAGGGCCTGGGCTGGCTTTTGCTAGCCTGCAGTGTGGGGAAGGAAGCTAGATGTAAGTTTCTAGGAGATAGTGTGGGAAACCTAGAATGTTTAGGTTTCTAGATTATTAATATTTTGTGTTTTTTTGTTGAGAGAGTTTGCTTTGGGCTCTTCTCTCTAGCAGGCATAATAGGATAATAAAGCTTACAGTATTCGTTCTGGTTACAGCAAGGGCTGCTGAGGGAGACCCCGCGGCGAGACTAATTTCCCAACATCAACTGTGTGTAGTGAGCCGGTGTGGTTCCCTGCCGCCCCGGAGAGGGTTGAGCCCCGGCGAACCCTTGTACAGGCCAATGTACATAGCAGAGGGGCATTGCTGGCACATGATGGCGTATATTGGTCAATGAACCGGTGATGGTGTGGCTGATCTGGTTAGGTCCTGTGATGGTGTCGCTGGTGTTGATATGTGGGCAGAGTTGGTATCAAGGTTTGTTGCATGGATTGGTTCCTGAGTTAGAGTTACTATGGTGCGGTGTGCAGTTACTGGTGAGAATATGCTTCAGGTTGGCAGGTTGTCTGTGGGCGAGGACTGGCCTGCCACCCAAGGCCTGTGAAAGTGTGGGATCATTGTCCAGGATGGGTTGTAGATCCCTGATGATGCATTGGAGGGGTTTTAGCTGGGGACTGTATGTGATGGCCAGTGGAGACCTGTTGGTTTCTTTCTTGGGTTTGTCTTGCAGTAGGAGGTTTCTGGGTACACGTCTGGCTCTGTTGATCTGTTTCCTTATTTCCTCGTGCGGGTATTGTAGTTTTGAGAATGCTTGGTGGAGATTTTGTAGGTGTTGGTCTCTGTCTGAGGGGTTAGAGCAGATGCGGTTGTATCTCAGTGCTTGGCTGTAGACAATGGATCGTGTGATGTGCCCGGGATGGAAGCTGAAGGCATGAAGGTAGGCATAGCGGTCGGTAGGTATAACGAAAACCTACAAAATCTTACATCCAGAGGCTGTGTTTGAACATCCCAGGAGTGGGGGTTCTCACAGCAGAGTAGGTAAGGCTGGCTCCCAGAGTCAAGGACTGAAGTGGCCTAGCAGATGACCAGTCCAGATAACACCAGGGGAACGTCACAAGGAGAAAGAAAAAGAGAGAAAGCATGAACTGGCCTTAATGGAATGGAGGAAACAGAACCCCACACTAGGGGTTCAACCTCTCCAAAAATCCACAGGTGGGAGCGATTGTGTCCTGCAGACAGCGAGTTTGGGGACATTATTGAATATTTCATCACCTTTGAGAGGCTGTGTGTGCTCCATGAGATTCCTGAGGATCAACAGATGACCATCTTGGTTGCAAAGTTCTCTGTGAGAGCTCTGGATATATTCAATAAAATGTCAATTGATTATGGTAAATTTAAGGAATTGGTTGTAAAACAGTTTCAGATTACACCTGAAATTTACAGAGTAAAATTTAGAAGCTTTAAGAGAGGGGCTGGATTGAGTAATGTGGCATATGTAAACTAAATGGGAGATTCACTGGATAAGTGGGTAAGGGGAAAAGGTATTTCAAGCTTTAAAGAAATGTGTGATTTGGTGGCTCAGGAACAGTTCCTGAATATGTCTAATGATGATGTAAAACAGTGTTTATGGGATAAAAAGGTAAAAATGGTCAAAGAACTTGCAACTTTTGCTGATGAATTTGAACAATCCCAAGCATCTATTAGGTATCAATCACAGGCAGAGGGGTTTAAGTTTATTGGGAAGCAGACTTCCTGTTTTACCCCTGGGAAGGAGGAGGGTGGATGGGAGGCTGGATGCTATAAAATCATGAATGATGTGGAAAAAGTGAATAGGGAAGTGTTATTTATCCCTTCACATAGCACAAGAACCAGAGGTCATCCAATGAAATTAATAGGCAGCAAGTTTAAAACAAACATAAGGAAGTACTTCCTTAACACACACAACCTGTGGAACTTGGTGCCATCAGAAGTTGAGAAGGCCAAAAGTATAACTGTACTGAAAAAGGATTAGCTAAATTCATGAAGGCTAGATCCATCAATGGCTATTAGCCAAAGGGTCAGGGACGCAACCCCATGCTCTGGGTGTCCCTAAACCTGTGACTGCCAGAAGCTGGGACTGGACAACAAAGAACGGATCACTCCAAATTGTCCAGTTCTGTTCATCTGGCACCAGCCACTGTAGTGGGTTAGATGGAGTAGTGGTCTAACTCCTTATGGCATTCTTATATCCCCCTTGCCGCCACCAAGAACCCCAGAGAAAAACAATTAGATTTTTGTGAGTGCTCTTCCAACTCACCCGGTAAAACGCAGAGGAAGATGGCAGGTCTTGTGATGGTGGAATGAATGATGGTCCGCCATACTGTGCCAAGAACACAGAGAAATCTGATTTTTTAACTTTTTGCGGCTGCTGGAAATAGTTCAACTTTGCTAAAGTTGGGGAGGGAAAAAACAAACAAATCCACCATCAAATCACTAGACAAAGATTGTGGAAAGGCTAACGTTGTGCCACTATTCTAAAAGAGATGACTTGGGTAAATATAGGATTGTTAGCCTGACATCAATGCCATGAAAAAAAAGGAAAAGATTATATGCAATTAGTAAAGGACGATAGTATATTTAATGCCAATCAACATGATTTCAGGGAAAATATTCTGTCAAACAAATTTTATCCTTTTTTTATTACAATACAAGTATGGTTGATAAAGGTAATCATGACATACCGGTAATATGCTTAGACTTCTGTAAAGCATTTGACTTAGTCCCACATGATATTCTGATTTTAGTAAAAATTAGCACTCTACAAACCAATGTAGCCCATATTAAGTTAATTTAAAACTGATTAAATGATAAAATCCCTAAGTAATTATAAGTGAGGATGTGACAGGGTAGACTACCCCTTAAAGGCAGTAGCTCAGTAGTAGTTGTCAGCGCACCCCACCACGTGGCATGGCCCTTCAAGGGTTTGAAAAGTCCAATAGAAGGACCAAATGGGGATGTGGGGAGGAAATAGTCCTGGGAATGAGCAGTTCTTGGAAGGAAATCCTGTAACTATATCCTTTAAGGGCCTAGGGCCAGGAGCCGTCCAGAGAGGGAAGGGCAAGGCTCCTCTCTCCTCCCAACCAACTGAGAATGAGCTGGGAGAATGTTTATATTGTGTGCTTAATACACACCACATATATTAATATGTATTAAGCACACAATATAAACATTCCATTATATTGTATTGTATTATATTTCTAGCAGTTACATGGCCTGAATTGGCCTATGTCTTTTCATAATCCTGTTCATTTACGTATAGCACTTTGCAAAGTTGAAGTCAGCTTTGGCATTAGGAAATGGAAATCCTGTCAAAGGCAAAATACATTAATGTTCTGCCCTAATACAGGCTGGGGAGAGAGGTACATTACCTTCAAAGACCAATACCTGGAATGCTAGTATCCAAAACAAAGATAAGGAAGGTACAGAACAAGTTAAGGAACTGGTACAAACTAGATTTTAGTGATGTGGAAGGAGTTTTGTAACTTATAAAATCATCCTATGAATACTACCAGCGGAAATGTGAAATTTGGAAGCACATCTTCTGCGTAAGATTAATTTTAAAATGCTGAACAATATAGCCTTCCAGAAACGGATATCATGTTGAATCTTTTTTCCTATACTATATTATTAATTTTTAGCAATAAACCTGACTGATATTTGTTATTTGGCCTCAAGTAAATTACATAAAGAACCAAAAAGTGTGGACAAACAATCAAGTATGCAATTTACAAAATATGTCATTGATATATAGCCTGGTATAAGAAGAAAGATAGGAGGATCGAGGATCCTGCGATAAGGAGAGAGAGAATGACTGTTTGAAGCACAACTCCAACTCAGGGAAGGGGGGTGCTCTCCTGAACTGGCACAAAGAGGTGACCAGGACTCTTACTGGGACCTAGAGTAGTGTGATCTGGGGCTACTAACAAAGTCAGTCACCCTCTGTAGAAAATTTAATAAACCAGACTCTACAAAGGGTATGGATGTTTCTGAACCAAGCTAAGCCTGGTAATTGAATGAAAGAACTGAAAGGGGTATGGAGTGCACCAGTAGAGCCAAAAAAAGGCATGCTGAAGAAACTCATCCCTGGACAGAGGAATAGTCATTGGGGAGCGGGGGTGAAGGGGCTTTCTAGTGAGGTCTCATAGGGATCTCTTCTCAGCGCAATGCTATTCAATAACTTTATAAATTATCTGGAACAGATATAAAATTGCAGCTAGCAAAACTTCCAGAGGGCATACAGTTGTAGAATGGCAAATAAAGGGGACAAATCAGTTATATAGACTGATCTGGAGAGCTTGGTAAAGTGGGTTCATTTGAACAACATGCATTTTAATAGTGCTGAATCCAAGGTCATGCATCTAGGAACACTAAATGTAGGTCAAACTTACAAGATGGGGGCCTGTGTCTTTGAATGAAGTGACACTGAGAAGGATTTACAGGTCATGATAGATAAGTAGCTGAACATGAGCTCCCCGTGTGACCCTGTAGAACATAAGAACAGTCATACTGGGTCAGACCAAAGGTCCATCTAGCCCAGTATCCTGTCTGCCGACAGTGGCGAATGCCAGGTGCCCCAGAGGGAATGAACAGAATGGGTAATCATCAAATGATTCATCCCGTCGCCCATTCCCAGTTTCTAGTAAACAGCGACTAGGGACACCAGCCCAGCCCAGCCTGGCTAATAGCCATTGATGGACCTAAGGGTATGTCTACGCTACAAAAAATGACCTGCAGCAGTGAGTGCCAGAGCCCGGGTGAACAGATTTGGGCTCATGGTCCCGCATTACAGGGCTAAAAATAGCAGTGTATACTTTCCCACTCAGGCTGGAGAGAAGGCTCTGAGACCTGGCCTTCCCAGATCTCAGAGCCAGGGCTTCAGCCCAAGCCCAAAACATCTATACTGCTATCCTGTAGCACGAACGCCAGCAACCCAAGCCAACTGACCTAAGCTCTAAGACTCACTGCCATTGGACTTTTTTTTTTTAAGTGTAGATGTACTCTTTTAGGGCTAACATGGTCCTTGGATGCATCAGCAAGGGAATATCAAGTTGGGATAAGGAGATGGTAACGACCCTGAACACAGCATTAGTGAGACCATTACAGAAATATTATGTCCAGTTCTACTGTCCACTCTTCTAAAAGGATATTGAAAAAATGGAAATGACTCAGAAAAGAGCACAAGAATGCACTGAGGTTTGGGAAAAAGGAACAGGAGTACTTGTGGCACCTTAGAGACTAGAGGTTTGGGAAACATGCCTTATAGGTGAGAACCTTACAAAGATCAATGTATTTAGTTTATCCACTCAAGAAAGAGATCTTGGAGTCATTGTGAATAGTTCTCTGAAAACATCCAGTCAATGTGCAGCAGCAGTCAAAAAAGCTAACAGAATGTTGGGAATCATTAAGAAAGGGATAGATAGTGTGACAGGGTCGGGCCAGATGGCTACAGGAGTGATAGAAGGCAGATATATTAGCCCCAGGTTAAGCAGGTCCCTTTTCCCTGGGCAAAGTAACAGAGGCAGTTCCAGAACAATCAGGAACTTGCTGGAACAAATTAAGGCAGACAGACTAATTAGGACACCTGGAGCCAATTAAGAAGCTGCTAGAATCAATTAAGACAAGCAGGCTAATCAGGGCACCTGGGTTAAAAGGACCTCACTTCAGTTAGTGAGGGGTGCATGTGAGGAGCTGAGAGTAAGAGGCACAAAAAGCTGAGAGTGAGTAGGAGTACTGCTGGAGAACTGTGAAGTACAAGCGTTATCAGACATCAGGAGGAAGGTCCTGTGGTGAGGATAAAGAAGGTGTTGGGAGGAGGCCATGGGGAAGTAGCCCAGGGAGTTGTAGCTGTCACGCAGCTGTTACAGGAGACACTAGAGACAGCTGCAATCCACAGGGCCCTGGGCTGGAACCCAGAGTAGAGGGTGAGCCCGAGTTCCCCCCATTCCCCTCAGTGGCATTCTCTGTTTGGGTCACTGCATCCTTGCATGGTGGAACTATTCCTCTTTCAACCATCATCACTGCAGCCCGGTTTCAGCAAAAGGCTGTATGACATGCAAGGATTTTGGAAATCTGTTTCCTTTTGATGATAAAAAGCCACAAAACACCATTTTCTCAAGAAGGAAGAGAAGAGACTATTCCAAGGGGAAAGAAGATGGTCTTGAAGTTAAGGCACAAAACAGGGAATAAGGAAATCTGAGCTCTGTTCTTGTCTCTGCCACAGACTTTGTCTGATCTTGAGCAAGTGCCTCCGGACAAAATTTTCCAAATCAGTCTGATCATGGGTGCCTCTGTTTCTCAATACCCAACTTAAGACATCAATGGTCTGATTTTCAGAAGTGCTGAGTGCCTACACCTCCATTAAATGGGAGATGAATATTTTGTTTTGTTTTTTTAAATCTGGCCCCAGGCATCTCAAGATCATAGAAAATTAGGGTTGGAAGAGACCTCAAGAGATCATCTAGTCCAACCAACACCAACTAAATCATCTGAGCCAGGGCTTTGTCAAGCCGGGCCTTAAAAACCTCTAAGGATGGAGATTCCACCACTTTCCTAGGCAACCCATTCCAGTGCTTCACCACCCTTCTAGTGAAATAGTGTTTCCTAATATCCAACCTAGACCTCCCCCACTGCAACTTGAGACCATTGCTTTTTGTTCTGTCATCTGACACCACTGAGAACAGCTGAGCTCCATCCTCTTTGGAACTCCACTTCAGGTAGTTGAAGGCTGCGATCAAATCCCGCCCTCCTTCTTCTCTTCTGCAGACTAAAGAAGCCCAGTTCCCTCAGACTCTCCACGTAAGTCATGTGCCCCAGCCCCCTGATAATTTTTGTTGCCCTCCACTAGACTCTCTCCAATTTATCCACATCCTTTCTGTAGTGGGGGGCCCAAAACTGAATGCAATACTCCAGATGTGGCCTCACCAGTGCCGAATAGAGGGAATAATCACTCCCTTGATCTGCTGGCAATGCTCCTACTAATACAGCCCAATATGCCGTTAGCCTTCTTGGCAACAAGGGCACACTGCTGACTCATATCCAACTTCTCATCCACTGTAATCCCCAGGTCCTTTTCTGCAGAACTGCCACTTAGACAGTCGGTCCCCAGCCTGTAGGGGCATGGGATTCTTTCATCCTAAGTGCAAGACTCTGCACTTGTCCTTGTCAAACCTCATCAGATTTCTTTTGGCCCAATCCTCCAATTTGTCTTGGTCACTCTGGACACTATCCCTACCCTCCAGTGTATCTACCTCTCCCCACAGCTTAGTGTCATCAGCGAACTTGCTGAGGGTGCAATCCAGATAATTAATGAAGATGTTAAACAAAACCACCTGCAGGACCAACCCCTGAGGTACTCTGCTTGATTCTGGCTGCCAACTAGACATCGAGCCGTTGATCACTACCCATTGAGCCCAACAATCTAGCTAGCTTTCTATCCACCTTATAGTCCATTTATCCAATCCATATTTTTTTTAGCTTGCTGGCAAGAATACTGTGGGAGACCGTATCAAAAGCTTTGCTAAAGTCAAGATATATCATATCCACTGCTTTCCCCATATCCACAGAGCCAGTTAGGTGCCCATATTAAGATGCACAATATTAAATATTAAAAAACACCCTTGAAAATTTTGGCCTTACCTTTTGGTGAGCTGAAATATGAATTGAAGAAGCAGGGGGCTGCTTTAGCTAATACATCCTTGCTCCTCCTCCCTCCCCCCAGAGCCTCCTGAATGCCGCAAAACATATGATTGCTGCAGGCAGGAAGTGCAGGGAGGGAGGGGGGAGTTGTTGATCCATGGGGCCACTGGAGGGTGGGAGGGGTTGGGGGGTGGAGGGGTGCTGATAGGTGGGCTGCCAGCCCACCTTGGTTCCAAGCTCCGAGGGCCAAACAATGTGATACCCAAACATTGCGAAAATTTAAATAAGTATGTTCTCTAATAGATCAGCAACGTAACAATGAAGCAACGTTAACCGGAACGACGTTAAGTGAGGAGTTACTGTACAGGAGAAGCATGTTTTAGAATCCATGAGGTGAAAAAAAAATAAACTAGACCTGTAGATGGGTTTATTCCCTGTTTTATATAAGTTTTTAATGTCATCACCATGATCCAGAACAGGGGTGGCCAGCCTGTGGCTTTGGAGCCACATGCGCCTCGTCACAGGATGAATATGTGTCTCCTTGCACAGGCACTGACCCCGGAGCTGGAGCTGCAGGCGCCAACTTTTCAATGTGCTACAGGGCGCTCACTGCTCAACCCCTGGCTTTGCCCCAGGCCCCAGCTCCACTCCTTCCCCCGACCCTTCCCCTGAGTCTGCTACACCCTTACTTCTCCTCCCTCACCCTGCACCCCGAGCCTCCTGCACACCACAAAACAGCTGATAGCAGCGGGCGGGAGGCACAGGGTTGGAGGGTTAGGTGCTGATCAGTGGTGCTGCTGGTGGGTGGGAGACGCTGGTGGCGGAGTGGGGAGCTGACAGGGCTGCTGATGTGTTACTGTGGCTCTTTGGCAATGCACATTGGTAAATTCTGGCTCCTTCTCAGGCTCAGGTTGGCCACCCCTGATCCAGAAGAAGAAATACCACATGGCTGATAAATCTCTGCAGGCTTTTTGAAAGAGAAATTGTTACATTGGTATATATATTATATAATGTGATATACTGACTTCAAAGCACTTTGGCTCAGGCCCATAGCAAGTAAGTAAAATATTTTTGTTTTTTTAGCCAGATGAGTGTAGCCATATGAATCTGTATATTTGAATGGATCCTTGAAAGAGCAACAAGTGAATGAAAAACATATTATACATTAAGGAAATGTGAACTTAAATACAAACTAGTAGGGAGAGTCAGGGGCAGGCACAGTAGCATAATACAGAAAATTTCAGATTACATGAGCAAATAGTCTGATCTAGTCGGGTCTCAGTCTCTGACAATGGTCATTGACAAATGCTTCAGAGGAAGATGTAAGAAAACACATAATGGCCCATTATGGAGTAACATGCCTCTGGGGCAGCTGTTTTCTAACTCAAGATTTATGCCATGAAGCCAGAGGGTTTATACCCCTTTTAGCATTCTTATCTTCTTTACTATCCTTGTGAATGTTATAATTATTCTCATAGATGTCTTAACTTTTTAAATCTCACTGAGCTCTTGGCCTCAATAATACCTTGTGGCAATCTTGTAGATTTCTTGGCCAGCTTCAGCTCAAAGGTGCATAACTCCTTCTCTCACCCTTGGCTGTAGTGATGCTGGCAAGTGCTGTGGAACAGCTGACTGTTCACCCTTCATATTCACAAGATGTTACAGAACAGATTCCCTGATCAGGGAGAACTTGGGAATTCAGTGTGCGGAGGTTAAGACTACTTACAATCACTTAGCTGCACACAGAACAGAGACTCAGATCCGCTGGGGTCAGTGACTACTTCAGTGTGATAAGGGGTGTTATTTCTGAAAATAAGAGACTTCTCCACGCACACTTGACTCACAATTCTGCACAAAAAACAGAAGAGAGAGAGAGATAACACTAAGGATACATTTACATTCCATGTCCCTCCACCCCCCAACCAACTGGATACCGAATTCTTCTTAATTTCCTAACACAAGTTGTTTTGCATTATTAAACAGTTATTGTGTCTCACCCTAGAAGGAGCTGTGGGTGAGAAGTGATCTGTATATTTGCGAGGCACTTTAGGATTCTTCATACAATGCAATACAGGGCCAGCATGGATCTCCTCTGTCCTGTCCACAATCTCATAATCGAGCCTTCTCCCGAATCTCCCCCTTTCTAGAACAGTCCAGCCCAGCCCAACCTCCACCGCCTTCTCTCCAATCTGCCTCCCTATCCCCTGCCTCTCAGTTGCCATCCCTAATTATAAAGTCATCACGTCCAGCCTTGCAAAACTGTCATGACAATGTATGAACCCTGGCCAAACATCCCCAGCTCCTCCCTCATAATCATTTAACTGACCTCAGGCATTTGAACATCAGGAGAAAGATCACACAAACATCAAGTGATATTGAAATAACTGTGCTGGATTTTAGTTTCTATTGGAAGTGTTCAGACAGTGAGAACACAAAGAAAAAGCTGGACATGCACCAGTCCATGGGTCCAGATCTAATGCATCCGAGGGTGCTGAGGGAGATAGCTGATGTGATTGCAGAGCCATTGGCCATTATCTTTGAAAACTTGCGGCGATCGGGGGAAGTCCCAGATGACTGGAAAAAGGCAAACATAGTGCCCATCTTTAAAAAAGGAAGAAGGAGAATCCAGGGAACTACAGACTGGACAGCCTCACTTCAGTCCTGAGAAAAATCATGGAGCAGGTTCTCAAGGAATCCGTTTTGAAGCATTTGGAGGAGAGGAAGGTGATCAGGAACAGTCAACACGGATTCACCAAGGGCAAGATATGCCTGACCAAATTGATTGCCTTCTATGACGGGGAAAGCAGTGGACATGATATACCTTGACTTTAGCAAAGCTTTTGACACAGTCTCCCACAGTATTCTTGCCAGCAAGCTAAAAAAATATGGATTAGATGAATGGACTATAAGGTGGATAGAAAGCTGGCTAGATCGTTGGGCTCAACGGATAGTGATCAACAGCTCAATGTCTAGTTGGCAGCCAGTATCAAGAGGCGTGCCCCAGGGGTTGGTCCTGGGGCTGGTTTTGTTCAACATCTTCATTAATGATCTGGATGATAGGATAGATTGCACCCTCATCAAGTTCATGGATGACACTAAGCTGGGGGGAGAGGTAGATACACTGGAGGGTAGGGACAGGGTCCAGAGTGACCTAGACAAATTGGAGGATTGGGCCAAAAGAAATCTGATGAGGTTCAACAAGGACAAGTGCAGAGTCCTGCAGTTAAGACAGATGAATCCCATGCCCCGCTACAGGCTGGGGACTGACTGGCTAAGCGGCAGTTCTGCGAAAAGGACCTGGGGCTTACAGTGGATGAGAAGCTGGATATGAGTCAACAGTGTGCCTTGTTGCCAAGCAGGCTAACAGCATATTGGGCTGTATAAGTAGGAGGATTGCCAGCAGATCAAGGGAAGAGATTATTCCCATCTATTCGGCACTGGTGAGGCCACATCTGGAGTATTTTGGCCAGTTCTGGGCCCCCCTACTACAGAAAAGATGTGGATAAATTGGAGAGAGTCCAGCAGAGGGCAATGAAAATGATTAGGGGGCTGGAGCACATGACTTACGAGGAGAGGCTCAGGGAACTGGGCTTATTTAGTCTTCAGAAGAGAAGTGGCGGGGGGGGGGGTTGATCGCAGCCTTCAACTACCTGAAAGGGGTTCCAAAGAGGATGGAGCTCGGCTGTTCTCAGTGGTGACAGATAAGAGAACAAGGAGCAATGGTCTCAAGTTGCAGTGGGGGAGGTCTAGGTTGGATATTAGGAAAAACTCACTAGGAGAGTAGTGAAGCACTGAAATGGGTTACCTAGGGAGGTGGTGGAATCTCCTTCCTTAGAGGTTTTTAAGGCCCAGCTTGACAAAGCCCAGGCTGGGATGATTTAGTTGGGATTGGTCCTGTTTAGAGCAGGGGGTTGGACTTGAAGACCTCCTGAGGTCTCTTCCAACCCTAATCTTCTAGGATTTTATGATTCAAAGTGTTACTGCAATCGCCTTGCACATATGTATGTTAGTTACTTCAGTCAGGCATCAGCATTATCATGGTCCCTTAGCCATTGCTTAGCCAAGAGAGAGGGATAGCTCAATTGGTCCTGCTAGTGAAGGCAGGGGGCTGGACTCAATGACCTTTCGTGGTCCCTTCCAGTTCTAGGAGATTGGTATAACATGGAAGTGTATCAGGCAGTCAGTCCCTCACACGTCAGCTACTGCTGCCTGGGAGATAGAAGGAGAAGGCTTGTTATGAGTGGAATTAAAAAAAAAAACCCTTGAGATTGTGAACTCACCCTTCAATTAATTTAACTGTAACCCTAAACCCCACCCAAGACAAAAGGTGTATGTGAACCTTCCCAAGAGCTTTTGGCTGAGTATTGGGGATTTTTTTGTTTTTTTGTTGTTTTTTTTGGGGGGGGGGGGAGGGAGGGGAGAGAATACACAGAAACTGAGACCAGACCAGAACCAACTGGAGCTATGTCTACACTACTGACCTTACAGTAGCACAGCTGTACCACTGCAGTTGTGCCACTGTAAGGTCTTTTGTGTAGCTGCTCTATGCTGGTGGGAGAAAGCTCTTCAGCCAGCACAATTAAACCACCACCCCCAACGAGCAGTGGTAGCTACGTCAGCAGAAGAGGTTATCCCACTGACATAGCGCAGTCAACACCAGCACTTTTGTCAGTGAAACTTATATCGGTCGGGGTGTGGTTTTTTCACACCCCCGACCAACAAAAGTTTTGCCGACAAAAGTGCGTGTGTAGACAAAGCCTGAGAGAGCGACACAGCCTCAAGGTGCAGCTGAAAGCATGGTGGCTGACCCAGTAGGAAACCTAGAAGAGAATGCTCTTAGTGCTGTAGGGAAAAAAAGCCATTTCCTGCTATTTGATTCTCTCTGCATTCAGAGACACAGAACTTTGTACATTCTTTGTGTAACACCAACAGACCCTGTTCGTCAGCGGGTGGGATTGAACCTGGGACGCTAAATGCACGAGCCTCTACTGCATGAGCTAAAAGCCCCATGGCCCTTAGCTAAGGCTGTTGATCAGACTCATTAATCTCTCTCTAAGTGGTCTCGGTGCTATTAGATGGGACAGAACACCACACCTAGGAGGTGTGTGGGATACACTTGTAATAAACAAAACTGCATCAAAGATATACCTGCCTATCACCAATTTCTACTCCCGGGCCCCAGACTTTGACTAGCTGCTTGGGTTGAAAAGGGGCAAAAATACATTACAGCAGTCTGGCATCAGCACTGCCCTGGGCCTTTCACCACTGCGTTGCAAGGGTATCTGTATGCAGCACTGAAGAGCATCAGGAAGCTGGGCCCACACACCTTACCTGGTGCTGCCTGGAAGACAGAAGGAGAAGGCAGCCCTTGAGTCCCCTAGATCACAGCCAAGGTTACAGTCAGTATCACAGCAGCAGTTTATGTCACAGGATCCAGAATGCAGGTTGCAGATACAGGTGGGCAAACAGGCTAAGAAAAGAGAAAGAGACACCAGATCAAGGGGAGAGGTGACCCCAGACACTGTCATCTAGGTGATGTGGGGGGAAAGCTGGTTTGGGGGAGAGGGTACCCTAAGGACCACCCTGTAAGGGGTAGGTGAGGGAGACCAGCCAGTGGGAGATTCAAGAGAGACAGGCTGATATGGAAAAGGACCCTGGGTATCGCCCTGAAGGGGATGAGGGGGAGTGACAAGCCAAGTCAAGCAGGGGAACCCAAGGACTATCCTGCAGGGGATGGGGAGGGGAAGAGAGGCTGTGTCAGCAGAGAGGGAACCCCAGGCACTGTACTCCAGGGAAACATCAGGAGACAGCCCAGGTCAGGGTGATAGGGGACCCTGAGCACTGTACTGCTGGGAATGGGTGGAGAGACAGGCTGGGTCCAGATCAATGACAGGTCACAGGGGACCCTGGGCACTGCCTTGCAGGGCATGGGGCAGGGAGCAGTAAGGTGACCAAATGTCCCGATTTTATAGGGACACTCCCGATTTTGGGGTCTTTTTCTTATATAGGCTCCCATTACCCCTCACCCCCTGCCCTGATTTTTCGCATTTGCTGACTGGTCACCCTAGGGAGGAAACAGGCTGGGGCGGGCAGGAGAGGGCGCACCCTGGGCCTGGGCAATGCCCTGCAGGGGATGAGCGAGAAGGGACTATGGGCGCCTCCTCACCTTCGGGAGCGGATGAGTCTCCCTGGACGACTGGAGCCGTGCTGGCCTCCGGCTCCGCGAAGCTGCCTCCCTCTGGGCTCGGGCTTCCGGGGCCCGAACTTCCCCACGGAGTCGTGCCGAAGCTGCCAGGGTCGGTGGCAGGGCCGGAGCCGATCCCCGCGGTCGGGCCGGGGGGGCCGGGGCTGCCCCCCGCGGTCGGGCTGGGGGGGCCGGGGCTGCCGGAGCCGATCCCCGAGGTCGGGCTGGGGGACCCGGGGCTGCCCCCCGCGGTCGGGCTGGGGGCCGGGGCTGCCGGAGCCGATCCCCGAGGTCGGGCCGGGGACCCGGGGCTGCCCCGCGGTCGGGCTGGGGCCGGGGCTGCCGGATCCGATCCCCGAGGTCGGGCTGGGGGACCCGGGGCTGCCCCCCGCGGTCGGGCTGGGGGGGCCGGGGCTGCCGGAGCCGATCCCCGAGGTCGGGCTGGGGGACCCGGGGCTGCCCCCCGCGGTCGGGCTGGGGGGGCCGGGGCTGCCGGAGCCGATCCCCGAGGTCGGGCTGGGGGACCCGGGGCTGCCCCCCGCGGTCGGGCTAGGGGTCCCAGCCCCCCACCGCGGCTGCAGCAATAGCAGGAGCGGGAGCAGCAGACGCTTCGGGCCCATAGCATCAACCCGTTGCCAGGGAACCGATACACTAACGTCTAGCGTCATGTCGTAAGAGATCTGCTCTCGCGATGAACTTTAGCGTTGGCGCGTGTCGAAGCCACCCCCCCCCCCCCCCCCCCCAGTATGTACGTCAATCTCTTCGGCCCGTCCTCAAGCGGCGCAGTCGTGGTCGCCGAGGCCTCGTGGGGGCTGGGCCTGGGCGCGAGCGTGGGGATTCGGGCGGGCCCCAGGGCGATGCGGGGGGGTCCTCCCCGTTCCCACAGCGTCACCCACAGAGCTCGCTCCTCATGGGCTGACACAGCTCGGGGCGCTCCCTGCCGAGCTCCCCGCCCTGCCCGGGGTGTGCGAGCAGCGCCCGGCTCCACAGAGCGGTGCTCCGAGCCGGGAACCGGCTGTACTATCGCCCTGCGGCTTCAGCCCCAGTAAAGCTGGTCTGGTCTCCCCAGTGCCTCCCTCCTGCTGCCGGGGTTGTGCAGTCTCCTGGTCCGGGAAGTGTGTGCGTGTCATGATAACACCAGTGGTGCGATGCACCAGTGCCGAAGACACAGTCATGAGAACGGTTGTGTGGGGTCAGGGCAATGGTCCATCTAGCCCAGTACCCCGTTTCTGTTAGCAGCCAGTGCCAGAGGCTTCCGAGCAAATGAACAGAACAGGCCGTCCGCTCTCATCCAGTCCCAACATCTAGCAATGAGGGGCTTAGAGACACCTGGAACATGGGGTTGTGTCCCTGCCAACTGAAGGACCTATCCATCGTCCATGAATTTATCTCATTCTTTTTTTAATCGTGTTATATGTTTGGCCTTCACAACATTCCCCTGGCAACGAGATCCACAGGTTGGTTGACTGTGCGTTGTGTGAAGAAGTACTTCCTTATGCTTGTTTTAAACTTGTGACCTATGAATTTAATTGGGTGATGCTGGTTCATGTGTTATGTGAAGGGGTAAATAACACTTCCTTATTCACTTTCTCCACACCAGTCATGATTTTATAGAGCTCGATCATAAGAACGGCCATAGTGGGTCAAACCAAAGGTCCATCTAGCCCAGTATACTGTCTTCCAACAGTGGCCAATGCCAGATGCCCCAGAGGGAATGAACAGAACAGGTAGTCATCAAGTGATCCATCCCCTGTTGCCCATTCTCAGCTTCTGGCAAACACAGACTAGGGACACCATTCCTGCCCATTCTGGCTGATTGCCATTGATGGACCTATCTTCCATGAATGTATCTTTTTCATAGAATCATAGAATATCGGGGTTGAAAGGGACCTCAGGAGGACATCTAGTCCAACCCCCTGCTCAGAGCAGGACCAAACCCAACTAAATCATCCCAGCCAGAGCTTTGTCAAGCCTGACCTTAAAAACCTCTAAGGAAGGAGATTCCAGCACCTCACTAGGTAACCCATTCCAGTGCTTCACCACGTTCCTAGTGAAAAAAGTTTTCCTAATATCCAACCTAAACCTCCTGCACTGCAAGTTGAGACCATTACTCCTTGTTCTGTCATCTGCTACCACTGAGAACAGTCTAGATACATCCTCTTTGGAACCCCCTTTTAGGTAGTTGAAAGCAGCTATCAAATTCCCCCACATTCTTCTCTTCTGCAGACTAAACAATCCCAGTTCCCTCAGCCTCTCCTCGTAGGTCATGTGCTCCAGCCCCCTAATCATTTTTGTTGCCTGCTGCTGGACTCTTTCCAATTTTGCCACATCATTCTTGTAGTGTGGGGCCCAAAACTGGACACAGTACTCCAGATGAGGCCTCACCAATGTCAAATAGAAGGGAATGATCACGTCCCTTGATCTGCTGGTAATGCCCCTACTTACACAGCCTAAAATGCTGTTAGCCTTCTTGGCAACAAGGGCACACTGTTGACTCATATCTAGCTTCTCGTCCACTGTAACCCCTACATCCTTTTCTGCAGAACTGCTGCCTAGCCATTCGGTCCCTAGTCTGTAGCAGTGCATAGGATTCTTCCATCCTAAGTGCAGGACTCTGCACTTATCCTTGTTGAACCTCATCAGATTTCTTTTGGCTCAATCCTCTAATTTGTCTAGGTCCCTCTGTATCCTATCCCTACCTTGCAGCGTATCTACCACTCGTCCCAGTTTAGTGTCATCTGCAGACTTGCTGATGGTGCAGTCCTCGCCATCCTCCAGATCATTAATGAAGATATTGAATAAAACCGGCCCCAGGACCAACCCTTGGGGCACTCCACTTGATACTGGCTGCCAACTAGACATGGAGACATTGATCACTACCCGGTGAGCCCAATGATCTAGCCAGCTTTCTGTCCACTTTATAGTCCATTCATCCAGCCCATACTTCTTTAACTTGCCAGCAAGAATATTGTGGGAGACTGTATTAAAACCTTTGCTAAAGTCAAAGAATAACACACCCACTGCTTTCCCCTCATCCACAGAGCCAGTTATCTCATCATAGAAGGCAATTAGGTTAGTCAGGTATGACTTGCCCTTGGTGAATCCATGCTGACTGTTCCTGATCACTTTCCTCTCTTCTAAATGCTTTAGAATTAATTCCTTGAGGACCTGCTCCATGATTTTTCCATGGACTGATGTGAGGCTGACTGGCCTGTAGTTCCCTAGATCATCTTCCTTCCCTTTTTTAAAGATGGGCACTACATTAGCCTTTTTCCAGTCATCCGGGACCTCCCCCAATCACCATGAGTTTTCAAAGATAATGGCCAATGGCTCTGCAGTCACATCCGCCAACTCCTTTAGCACCCTCGGATGCAGTGCATTGGGCCCCATGGACTTGTGCTCATCCAGCTTTTCAAAATAGTCCTGAACCACTTCTTTCTCCACAGGCGGCTGGTCATCTCCATGCTGTGCTGCCTTGTGCAGCAATCTGGGAGCTGACCTTGTTTGTGAAGACAGAGGCAAAAAAATCATTGAGTACATTAGCTTTTTCCACATCCTCTGTCAGTAGGTTGCCTTCCTCATTCAGTAAGGGGCCCACACTTTCCTTGACTTTTTTCTTGTTGCTAATATACCTGAAGAAACCCTTCTTGTTACTCTTAACATCTCTTGCTAGCTGCAACTCCAAGTGTGATTTGGTCTTCTAGATTTCACTCCTGCATGCCTGAGCAATATTTTTATACTCCTCCCTTGTCATTTGTCCAAGCTTCCACTTCTTTTGTGTTTAAGATCAGCAAGGATTTCACTGTTAAGCCAAGCTGATTGCCTGCCATATTTACTATTCTTTCTACACATCAGGATGGTTTGTTCCTGCAACCTCAATAAGGATTCTTTAAAATACAGCCAGCGCTTCTGGACTCCTTTCCCCCTCATGTTATTCTCCCAGGGGATCCTGCCCATCAGTTCCCTGAGGGAGTCAAAGTCTGCTTTTCTGAAGTCCAGGCTCCATATTCTGCTGCTCTCCATTCTTCCTTGTGTCAGGTCCTGAACTTGAACATCTCATGGTCACTGCCTCCCAGGTTCTTATCCACTTTTGCTTCCCCTACTAATTCTTCCCTGTTTGTGAGCAGCAGGTCAAGAAGAGCTCTGCCCGTAGTTGGTTCCTCCAGCACTTGCACCAGGAAATTGACCCCTACACTTTGCAAAAACTTCCTGGATTGTCTGTGTTGCTCTCCCAGCAGATATCAGGGTGATTAAAGTCTCCCATGAGAACCAGGGCCTGCAATCTAGTAACTTCTGTTAGTTGCCGGAAGAAAGCCTCATCCATCTCATCCCCTTGGGCTGGTGGTCTATAGCAGACTCCCACCACGACATCACCCTTGTTACTCACACTTCTAAACTTAATCCAGAGACTCTCAGGTTTTTCTGCAGTTTCATACCGGAGCTCTGAGCAGTCGTACTGCTCTTATATACAATGCAGCTCCCCCACCTTTTCTGCCCTGCCTGTCCTTCCTGAACAGTTTATATCCATCCATGACAGTACTCCAGTCATGTGAATTATCCCACCAAGTCTCTGTTATTTCCAATCATATCATAATTCCTGGACTGTGCTAGGACTTCCAGTTCTTCCTGCTTGTTTCCCAGGCTTTGAACCCTGTTATAGTCTTGGCCTTCCCAACATCCTCTGGCAAAGAGTTCCACAGGTTGACTGTACGTTGTGTAAAGAAATACTTCCTTTTGTTTGTTTTAAAACTGCTGCCTATTAATTTCATTTGGTGTCCCCTATTTCTTGCATTACGAGAGAGTAAATAACATTTCCTTATTTACTTTCTCCACACCATTTGTGATTTTATAGACTTCTATCATATCCCCCCTTAGTCATCTCTTTTCTAAGCTGAAAAGTTCCAGTTTTATTAATCTCTCCTCATATGGCAGCCGTTCCATACCCCTAATAATTTTTGTTGCCCTTTTCTGAACTTTTTCCAATTCCAGTGTATCTTTTTTGAGATGTGGTGACCACATTTGCACGGAGTAGTCAAGATGTGGGCGAACCATGGATTTATATAGAGGCAATATATTTTCTGTCTTGTTACCTATCCTTTTCTTAATGATTCCCAACATTCTGTTTGCTTTTTTGACTGCTGTTGCACATTGAGTGGATGTTTTCAGAGAATTATCCACGATGACTCCAAGATCCCTTTCTTGAATGGTAACAGCTAATTTAGACCCCATCATTTTATATGTATAGTTGGGATTATGTTTTCCAATGCATTACTTTGCATTTATCAACATTAAATTTCATCTGCCATTTTGTTGCCCAGTCACCAGTTTTGAGAGATCCTGTTGTAGCTCTTCTCAGTCTGCCTGGGACTTAACTATCTTGAGTAGTTTTGTATCATCTGGATCATCATTTGTATCATCCCCCTTAGTCATCATTTTTCTAAAGTGAGCAATCCCAATCTTATTAATCTCTCACATGGAAATTGTTCTATACCCCTTATCAATTGTGTTGCCTGCCTTTGTACTTTTTCCAATTCTAAGATAGCTTTTTTGGGGGAAACCAGAACAGCATGCAGTATTCAAGGTGTGGGCATACCATGCATTTACATAGTGGCATTATAATAGTTTCTGTGTTATCATCAATTCCTTTCCTGATGGTCCCTAACATTGTTAGCTTTTTTGACTGCTGTTGCATACTGAGCGGATGTTTTCAGAGAACTATCCTCAATGACTCCAAGATCTCTTTCTTGAGTGGTAACAGTCAGGGCCAGATTAACTTTTTATGGGCCCTGCACCAAGCATATTTGTGGGCCCCATTGGGGAATGAAGGTGCCAGGGGCAAGAGCACAGTGGGCAGGGTGGATTTGATTTAAATCATTATTTAAATCACTAGTCAGGAAGACTCGATTTAATCATGGTTTTCTACATAAAAGTGCATTCTTGTTGGTTGTTATAACCTTAATACATATTCTTCATAATTCAGAGATAGATGTTGGTTTCATTTTTAGAAGATACACACTATACATTTTTAAACAGTGATTTATTTTGAAAACTTCAGATGAGTTTTACAGCTATATCAGAAAATGAATGATTGGTTATTTCATTTACCAAAAGTAATTGAAGCAGATATTTATGAAGTCATTGAGAGGTGAACTATCTCCAGTTCAACCGGTTAATCATTAATATTTGGAGGATTTTCTTGCCAGGCTGTATTAGGAGGAGGAGATCACCAGAGAGAGAGACATTTACATTGTTTTATTTAACTAAAGCAACATCAAGTATTCTGGATTTTTTTCTTCAACAGCAAACATAATATTTTAACAAAAAAGCATATGTCCCTTGCTTCTCACATTTGTCTCCAGACTTCTTCTCTTTGTCCAGATCTATTCCGCCCCCAGCAATCTTCTATTCATTGAACTTTTTGAAACTTTTCACTTTTAGAGAGAGGTAAGGGATTGACTCTGTGTACACAAATTTGCAGAGGGACAATAGCATTGAGGTCTGTTATTTCTCACCTCTATATATTATTTATTTATTTAAAAACATTTTTGCTATTAACATTTTGCTATTACCTCTGGACACAAATCCACAGTTTGAGAACTGCAAAACTAAGCATCTCTGATGGTATCTTCTAGACTGAGCACTGAGTCCCATTGGGTAGATAGAAAGATTAACCTAACTAATCTATACAGAAGCCTGTGGAACCCCATAAGACTGGGTCCCTAATCCATGAACTATTAGAACTCATTTACAAAACTTTTCTTAAACATTACATGAATATATTGTCTCATACTATAGAAATAGAATTTATAATCCCTATTCCATGATGAGATATAATGTATCTTAATTAAAACTATCTTTAGATAGGTTTTTCCTCAAAAAGCATTTTATCAAAAAAATCCAATTTAAATAAAATAATTGATTTTTATCCACCCTGACAGTGGGGCATGGTGGTCATGGAGGATTGATCCCCAGCTGGAGCGAGGCAGGGGCCAAGGACAAGAGCACAGCGAGGCATGAGGTGGTGGGGATTGGTTCCCAGCTGGAGCGAGGCAGGAGCCAGGGGCAAGATGAGCACAGTGGGGCATGGGGGTAGGATTAGTCCCTGCTTACTGGAGCAAGGCAGGGGCTGGGGGCAAAAGCACAGTGAGGCGGGAGCTAGGGTGGTCCCTGGGGCAAGGGAGGAGCGGGAGGTAAACTGCAAGCATAGCAAGGCTGGGGAGGGGGTAAACAGGATCCTCCCCCCTGCCCCTGCCCGAATAGAGCAAGTACCTACTTTCTCCCTGGTTCTAGCCCATTCTTTTCATCTCTCTCTGCAGTGAGCTGCCCCTCCTCCAGTGTGATGAATTGGGAATGTTCTTAATGTTTTCTCAGAATACAGTGTGGATGCCTCAGTTTCCCCTATGCATTTCTTAAGAATCTAGGTGGTGGGATAAGGGTGTGTGATTGTTGCAGAGCCCTAGGCAGGTGTGATGCTGTCTGCACAGTAAATGGCTGACAGGGGTGCAGGGTCTGTCTAGGAGTTAGGGTGAGGGAGGGGGCTCAGGGTTGGGGCAGGAGGTTGGGGTGTGGAGTGCTTACCTGGGTCAGCTCCTGTTTGGTGCAAGGGGTGCAGGTGGGAATGTGGGGGGGGTGGGGTGCAGGAGTTCCTGTTTGGTGCTTAGGGTGGGGGGATGTCGGGGGGTGCAGGAGTCAGGGCTGGGGTCGTGGGTGTGTGTGAGGGAGATACAGGAGTCAGGGCAGGGGGCTGGAGGTGTGGGCTGGGGTTGTGGGGGTGCTTCCAGCCCCCTGCCCTGAGTGGCTCACGGCAGGCGTCTGGAGAGGGTATGCCCCAATTCCACACCCTTCCCCAAGGCCCCGCCCATGCCTCTTCTCTGCCTCCTCCCCCGAGCAGTGAGCATGCTGCGGCCCAGCTCCTCCCCTCCCTCGTGCCAGCAAACAGCTGTTTGGCAGCAGGGGAAGTGCTTGGAGGGGGAGGGGTGAGAACGCGGCATGCTCCGGGGAAGAGGTG
The DNA here is from genome assembly GCF_016161935.1 of Mauremys reevesii. Taxonomy (NCBI): domain Eukaryota; kingdom Metazoa; phylum Chordata; order Testudines; family Geoemydidae; genus Mauremys; species Mauremys reevesii. Next base: position 322,261 of record NC_052629.1, read on the forward strand.
GGGGAGAGGGGAGCTTGGCTGCCAGCGGAGCCTGCCCTGCTGCAGCAGGAGCCCGCAGTACCAAGCTTCTGCCCGGTGTCCCCTCAGGAGAGAGCAGGGGGGCAAAGAAGAGCAGGTTGGGCCGGGGCCCCTTTGGAGCGTGGGCCTGGCGCCAGTGGCACCATGGTAAACCTGGTTCTGGTAACAGCTAATTTAGACCCCATCATTTTGTATGTAAATTTGGGATTATGTTTTCCAGTGTGCATTACTTTGCACTTGTCAACACTGAATTTCATCAACCTTTTTGGTGCAGTCATCCAGTTTTGTGAGATCCCTTTGTAACTCTTCATAGCTTTAGACTCAACTGTCTTGAGTAATTCTGTATCATCTGCAAATTTTGCCACCTCTCTGTTTACCTTTTTTTCCAGATCATTTATGTATATGTTGAACAGCACTGGTCCCAGTATAGATCCTTGGGGACCCCACTATTTACCTCTTTCTATTGTGAAAGCTGACCATTCATTCCTAACCTTTGTTTCCTGTCTTTTAACCACTTACTGATCCATGAGAGGACCTTCCCCCCTTAATCTATGGCTGAATAATTTGCTTTAAGAGCCTTTGGTGAGGGACCAGTCAAAGGCTTTCTGAAAGTCCAAGTATATCCACTGGATCACCCACCTTATTGTCCTTGATTCTGCTGGTCATAGATTCCTCCTTGTGTGCCATAGCTTCCCTTATCAGTTTTCTACAATTCCTGTGAGCTATATATATAAAATTAATAGCTACCTTCACCTCCCCTCTATACCACAGCATTTTTTTTAACCAGGACAGCTTTCTTCTTCACGTGTGGCTTTTGAGGCACCTAGTATGGTGTTCTTAAATGATTCCCAATTATCATTCACATTTTTCTGATTAAGTTCTTCCTCCTGGTATATGATTTGGCTCATAATGGTTTTCAGTTTTGTGAACTAGGCCCTGGTAAAGCACCAAGTATATATATTACCAGTCTAGATTTTATTCTGTTTGCACATTATAAATGTGATCAAGTCATTATCACTTGTACCTAAGCTACCACTAATGTTTAGGTCCATGATTAGATTCTCTTTATCTGTTAATACAAGATTTAATAAATAATTATCTCATGTTGGCTGCAACACTTCTTGAGTTAGAAAATTATCATTTATAATGTTTAGAAATTCCAAGGATATTTTAGTATGGCAACATGAGATGGCCAGTATATGTCACTCAAATTGAAGTCCCCCATCATCACAGTTTTTTTCCTCCTACACATTGTAGACTAGGGTGTAAGGAAGCATAGTACAAGATATTATGCAGTTTCCTAGTGTAGTGTTGATAAATTTTCACCACCAATTAGTAGAATATCAACAGTTATTTCTACCCAATCAGCTCCTTATAGATCTGGGCCATGATGGTTTGATACACTTGAATTGCTGAGGTAATCCCAAACTGAAATCACTTAGGCATACTGTATATGTATCAAAATTGGAGTTAAAGGTGCAGAGTTATGACCTTTCTCTAAAAAGAACGAGGCGTACTTGTGGCACCTTAGAGACTAACAAATTTATTTGAGCATAAGCTTTCATGGGCTAAAACCCACTTCATCGGATGCATGCAGTGGAAAATACATTAGGAAGATATATATACACAGAGGACATGAAAAAATGGGTGTTGCCATACTAACTATAACGAGAGTAATCAGTTAAGGTGAGCTATTATCAGCAGGAGAAAAAAAACTTTTGTAGTGATAATCAGGATGGCCCATTTCCAATAGTTGACAAGAAGGTATGAGTAACAGTAGAGGGGAAAATAGCATGGGGAAATAGGTTTTACTGTATGTAATTATCCATCCACTCCCAGTCTTTATTCAAGTCTAATTTAATGGTGTCCAGTTTTCAAATTAATTCCAATTCTGCATCTGTGACAACCCACTTCTTAGAAGAGTTAAATGCTTGTAAGTTGAACCCCAAACAGATGGCTGCTTGTGCATTTGATGGAGCTGCAAACTTCTCTAGAAGACATAGTGAAGTACAAGCTTTGCTCAGAGAAAAGTGTAACCCTAATCTCTCCTGTACACACTGCAGAAGCCGTCTACTCCAACTAGCACTAGTATGAGCTGCAGAATCTTCAAAAAGCATTAAAAAGTCATAAATTTAATGTCTTCATGATATTCTTTTTTCAGCAAGGGTCCAAAAAGACTGAACATCTTGGAAAAAATACACTGGGACTGAAGTTCAAATTAGTCAGTCTGTGAGTTTTCCCAGGTTGTTCTCATGAGTGATCCTTGGCTGTTGTCTTAAAATTACTGCAACCATTATTACTGGCTTTGAAAAGTATCTACCGAAATGGGACAGATTTAAGTAGTGAGGCTGGTGGACTACTTTTGTTACTAAGTTCAGAGAAGACTATCACCATTCTCTCTCTTGTAAGTCTACTGTAGAAACCACTTGGGTCATTAAACAGTGTCATCCAGGCATCTGCTACAACAGTATTAGATCTCTGTCCAGCCAGAGAAGCTACATTTGGATCAGTCAGAGAGATATCAATTGAAAAAGTACTGGAAGAAGCAAAGACTTCAGTCCAGAAGTTGACTAATGAAGGCACTTATATTGAATCCTTAAGTGAAGAAGACAAGAAGTGTTTGTTAAGCCAGCTGAAAAAGTACACAGGCTTGATTCTTACATCTCTACAACAGTGACTTCTGGATTCTATCAACCTTTACGTAGTTTTTACAGATCCCTCTCCTATAAAACAGTTGAGTGGAGTGAGGCACTACCTGCAATAAGGCTGCCATGTGATCAGGACAGAATAAAGAATTTGAACACAGAGTGGACTATCATATAACGAATGAATGAAGATTTGACTTCAACTTCTTTTTTTATCATCACTAATGGCTCAACCCTATCTTTGTGCTATGTTTCCTGGGATAAAAGAAGTAGGAATTCATCTCTTTCTAGTCCCAGTTACAATAGCTATGGTTGAGCCTTCTTTTTCATCATTGAATACAATTTTGTGTTCTGAAAGATGTCGCCTTCTGCCTGATCACGTGAATGAACTAATGAGCATATCAATTGAAGGAATGGAAGTAACGGACACACGAGAAGCCACCGAAGATGAACGCACTACATTCAAGAAGTTCATGCACGTAGTTGTGCAAAAATATAACAAGAAACCAGGAAGGATGAGATATAGTGTTTCATAAAAGGCTTGAGTAACCAACTTTAATTTGTGTGATTTTAAAACATGAGTTAAATCTAATAAAATGGTCATGAAACATTTTTCTGTTTTTACTATGGTGCCATAGAGCCCATCTTCACCCTCGTGGTCTCACCCCTCATCGGCCCTGACCCCCACTCTGTAAATTCGAACACCCCTGTCTAATTTCATTTCCTGGGGAAAACACAACCTGTATCTTGGTTCTCAATGTTCATTCCTGTTATGCCAAACACATTTGGTCAGTTGGCCAAATGTGGTAGCTGCCTTTCTGATGAGAGAATTAAGCTAGTCATCTAGAGAGAGATTATGATACAGATGATCCTAGACAGCAGAACTTATGCACAACTTCTACCAGGATGTTAGCTATTGAAGCTTCTGGTGCAGTCAACACACCTTGTGCCATAATCATTTTATATACATTGATATTTAGTCCAAATTCATCACAAGCTGCTAAGGCAAAGCTGTGCCAAAGTTGCTGGAGCTCCTCTTTACTGTGTGCAATGAGCATTCCATCATCAGCAAAAACAAGTTCTGTTATCAATAGGCATCTAACTTTGCCTCTTTTTTGCTTTTAGATGTGCAATGTTAAAGAATTTCCCATCTGATCTTGTATGCAGACGTATACCTTCAGTACTAGATGAGAAAGCATGACAAAGCAGCAGAGAAAAGAACATAGGCATCAGGTTTGTATAATTTTTGGTGGTGCCCAAAATGGTGGTCGTACACCCCCCCCCGGCTCTCGCCCTGTAAGCCGATATAAAATGAAGCTACAATGCGTCGGCACCACAAGATTACAAGGGTCAATTAAAAGTGGAAAGTCAGAAGCAGCACTTGCCTGCTTCAATATACGGTATTAAATTTTGTTGCACCTGTTGTGACAAAATGGGAATGTTCTTAATGTTTTCTCTGAATACTGTGTGGGTGCCTCAGTTTCCCCTGCAAGGTGCCAACTGAAGGTGTTGGGGACAAAGAGATTAGGTGGCCTCCTTGTCCGGAAGAGACACAAAGGCTAGAGGAGGGAGTGTCAGTTTGGAGCTGGCTGGGGAAATGGGGAGAGGCCCAGAACTTGGGTCTAGGCTCCCCACCCTCCAAGATGGACCTGACTGAGGGGTCCTGTTTTCTGTACCTACAAGCTCTGTTTTAGACTGTGATCCTGTCATCTAATAAACCTTCTGTTTTTACCGGCTGGCTGAGAGTCACGTCTGACTGCAGAGTTGGGGTGCAGGGACCTCTGGTTGCCCCAGGACCTGCCTGGGCACACTCGCTGCGGAAAGCACATGGTGTGGAAGGGCATGCTGAATGCTCCGAGGTCAGACACAGGAAGGTGTAAGCTTCTTGCCCTGGAGACAGTACACTCAGAGAGAGGAAGCTCCGAATATACCAAAGAGTGCTGGTGCCAAAATACATCCCTGTTTGAAACCACTGTGGCTGTGAAAGCTGTCAGATTGATCAACCTCTGATTTGACTGTAGTTTTATGCCATCATGGAAGGCTCAAATCAGACTGAGGAGAACTGGGGGAACAACCAATTCTCTCCAACACTAGGAAAAGGTCCTTTGTGCTGAGCAGGTCAAAAGCCTTTGGGAGATCTTCTACCATAATAAACATGAGTATTAATAGAATAATCCAGGAGGAAAGTTTAAGTTACCCATTGTCAGAGGGACGAAGATGAACAAAAAGGCAAAGCATGAGATGATAACATGTCCTCTCTCTGGAGACAACTGTGTTGTAGACTGGATGGTCAGTGACCACGTGGAAGGGTAGATGCTCAGTACCACCACATGAGCTCTTGGAGAGGAAGGTTCACTCTGAAGTGAAAAGATGTCAGTTGGGAATAGCAGCACCGAATTGGTGCATTTGGTAAGAACAGCCACTAGGTGTCACAAAACTTGTATGTATATACATACATGTTGGTGTGTGTAGTTGCTGTTACTGGGCTATTGCTGTGCCAATGGCGGAAGAATTTTCAGGGGCCCCCTGAAGAAGTAAACAAAGAAAGAATCGAGGGGTAACTATGATAATCTTATTCATGGACTGAGAATGAGCTTTGAATGCAGCAAAAAAGTAAGTTATCAGAAGGGAGAAGAATTAGTTCTGCCATTCCTCAGAAGGAAGTCACATGGACTCCAGGGCCAAGCTAGCACAAACCAAAATGGCTATCTGTACATATGTTCTGAACTTGAAGTTGAAAATGTAAACGATCATCCAGTTTTTCAAAGGACCAGACAGGATATAACATACTAGTGGGACCACTGGTCTAATTCAGCGTGGCATTTCCTGGCTCTCATAGAATAGGGACAAAGATGACCATTTTAATTATTTTAAAAGGAACATTTTTTCAGTCTCATAACTCACATGGCTCATGCCCCCACCTCTCCACCTCCCCCCCCCCCACACTTTTCTGATATATCTTTATGATTGAGATAAAGGATGGACAATTTCAGCCCAATGAGAGATTTTTTGAAAGTTACAATGGAGTGAAAATAGGGTTTAGAACCTTAACTGCTGTGATACTAATCTCAAATTTGACACCACTTCAGGGGATGCTCCTCCCAGATAACCTGACACTGAATATCAAGAAAGGAGAAGATTATGGCATTATTTAGAAACAGCCTGAAGGGAGAAATTAAGGAATTAAAATCTATAGCATCACTGTGGAGTCTGTTAAAATCTAGTTAGAGTCCTACAAAGGATAAGTGCCCTGGGGGGAAAAAAACAGGAAGTAAATGCAAGAAAAATAGTATTTGGGAGCGATTAGAGTAATTTAAACTAGGTTTAAATGTCAGCCTTATTTTTAGTTCTCCAGTAACTTTGGTTAACAAAATTGGTTTGACTTGAAGAATGCAGAAGATATCTCCTTAGCCAGGCATAGTCAAGTCTTTTTTCCTCAAGGTCCAAATTTCTTGGTCAAGGTATAGTCAAGGTCCAGACTCCAGAGAAAATAATAAAAAAATCCCTAACAACGATCGTAAGTAAATAAAAAGATTTCAGGGTCCATTCAAAAGCATCTGGCAGTCCAGATTTGGCCTACGGTCTACCTATTCACTAGAGTAAAGGAGGCAATGTGTGAAAACTGTTTTTGAGGTATAGGTAAGAAGTTAACCTAATTTGAAATGAAGACTTGAACATTTCTTTGAGTCACTGAAGCTCAAAAACAGATTGTTACAGCCCCTTCAATCTTTCAATATAGTTAAATCTCCCAGAAAGCTCATTCACAGGCTAGACTTAATGAACAGAGATTGTAATCAAGCAAAGGTTACAGTATGTGTATGTACAATTAATTCTGCTACCTGCTTGCATCCTAGAGAGTGACCAAAGGGTCTTTCTGTACTTCACCATTATAACAGATTGATTTTTGTTTAGTTGGCTAGATGATCAGCATGCTAGTTCTGGGTTTGCAGTTTTCTTCAATTTATCATATATCTTTGTTATTTATAGGGGTGGATATTCTACAGAATGGCAGCTAATTTTGTTTTCTTCTTTTCTGCTAAGTATGAAGAAAACTGGTCAACCTGTTATTGTATTATGTGCCATTAAAGATCCCCCTGAATATAAAACCAGTCTGTAGAAACTCCATAATTAAGGTTGCAAGCAGGGTTCCATTATGAGCCCTATATTCACTGCCTCAGAAAATTATCAGCTTAAGTTTGGCATGCCAGCAGTTACCATGCTAAACTTATTTTCATTCTACTGTAGTTTTCAGGGCCTAGTAGTTTGAAGGCAAATCATCAAACCAACTGTGAATTAGCAATCCTTAAATCTGAGAATTTTAGCATTTTGCTTCCCAGAATTTTGCTCCCCAGAATTAATTATCCTTCACTTACACCAGGTTCAGTCATGTTCACCTCTGCTGAGGGCAGTTGAGTGATACTGGGGTAACACTTGAGAGAAGAATGAGGCCTAAAGTATTTAATTTGTTTGGTTTCCTTATTCTAGAAAACATTTGATTATAAAAATTACACATTAAAAACAGATGAAAACCATTTAGTCTATGATCTAGAGCAGACATCTCAAACTCTGGGGCCTGGCCCCATCTGGGGGAAAGGAACTGAATTTGGACTCACTTCTGTTTACAGTCCTAAAATTAAGAATATGCCAGTGGCTGGGAACCTCCCTGTTAAAGTCCTTCCTGTACCCAGCTGGGTTGCAGGGACTGAGTGTATAGGGTGACCAGACAGCAAATGTGAAAAATCGGGACGGGGGTGGGGGGTAATAGGAGCCTATGTAAGAAAAAAGACCCAAAGATCAGGACTGTCCCTATAAAATCGGGACATCTGGTCACCCTATGAGTGTAGATTCTCCTGCACTGACTCCTCCAACCATGCTGGAATCTGCTGTTGGGTTGACATTTAGTGCAGGGAGAGGTCCCCACTCCTCTACTCAGTGCTTCCCCTGCTGGTACACAGGTAGATGGAAAAGACAGAGTTAAGCAGAGGAAGGAGTTTGTCATCTCAGGGTCTTGCTGGCAAGGTGTGGTTTGGCCTCTTTAGATCATAACAGGAAGTAGGGCGATAATTGGTGAGTCTTCACTGGGATCCCCTCAAATTCTTCACTGCCCCCAATAATCCCCTTCCAAGCTGCCAGACTCCTGTCACCACCCATGTTCCCCTGACTCCCTTCAAAGCTTTTGATATGGTCTCCCACAGTATTCTTGCCAGCAAGTTAAAGAAGTATGGATTGGATAAAAGCTGGCTACATCGTTGGACTCAACGGGTAGTAATCAATGGCTCGATGTCTAGTTGGCAGCCGGTATCAAACAGAGTGCCCCAGGGGTCAGTCCTGAGGCCGGTTTTGTTCAACATCTTCATTAATGATCTGGATGATGGGATGGATTGCACCCTCAGCAAGTTCGTGGATGACACTAAGATGGGGGGAGTGGTAGATACGCTGGAGGGTAGGGATAGGATCCAGAGTGACCTAGACAAATTGGAGGATTGGGCCAAAAGAAATCTGATGAGGTTCAACAAGGACAAGTGCAGAGTCCTGCACTTAGTATGGAAGAATCCCATGCCCTGCTACAGGCTATGGACTGACTGGCTAGCAGCAGTTTTGCAGAAAAGGACATGTGGATTACAGTGGACAAGAAGCAGGATATGAGTCAACAGTGTGTCCTTGTTGCTAAGAAGGTTAATGGCATATTGGGCTGCATTAGTAGGAGCATTGCCCTCTACTTCGTACTGATGAGGCCACATCTGGAGTATTGCGTCCAGTTTGGGCCCCTTCCCCCACCCCCACTACAGAAAGGGTGTGGGCAAATTGGAGACTAGATGACCTCCTGAGGTCTCTTCCAACCCTTATCTTCTGTGAATATCCTGCTCCCCACTAAATTCCCTAGTTACACTTCCGCTCCGGACAGATTAAATGTGGCAGTGACCACAGGAACCTACAGCGGTGATCTGAAAAGGACCACAGGTCTGGCTTGTCAGATTATTGTGGAAAAGAGATTTTTAAAGTTGTTTATAAGTATTTTTTAAAAGGTAAAAATGCTGCTCCCTAAATACATTCCTTGAGTTCCTAAAATAATACAACAAAGAGTTCTGTGGAACCTTATAGACTAGAAGAAGTATTGGAGCATAAGCTTTTGTGGGTGAATACTCACTTCATCAGACGCATCTGATGAAGTGGGTATTCACCCATGAAAGCTTATGCTCCAATACTTCTGTTAATCTATAATGTGCCACAGGACTCTTTGTCGCTTTTTACAGATCCAGACTAACACGGCTACTCTTCCCAGCACCCTCTTGGATCCTCAGGGTCCCTGCAGTCTTGGTAGCTCTTGCCAGGCTTCTGTTCCCCCTGCCACTCCTACCCCTTCCTAACTGGACTGTTTTGTCAGGCTCAAACCTCTGAGCACAAGTCTCAAACAGGAGTTTCCTGCTTATTACAGCTCTCACCTATGTCTGCTTTCTTCGACCAGCTATAGTTTCCCATCTCTCCTGGCTGGCACCCCTAGCCCTTTTAGCTGGAGTGTTATCTCCCCAGGGTCTGGCTTGAGTTAATCACATGACCTTCTTTCATCATTAGCCACCTTGGAAGGTGAGCTGATATTGTCACAGGTGAGGCTGAGGCCCCAGTTCCCCTTAAAGGGGCCAGCAACCACGTGACACTTCCCCAGAAATAATACAATGAATGCCATTTCTTCCTGTTTTCCTCTCCCCTTTTCCACTTAGGATAGACACAGTTGCTGCTGTTGCTCCCATGTCTGTCTTCGCACTTGGAAGACACACAGCCTCCCATTTGTTCCTCTTCCTCTTGGCATCTTTCTCCTTCTTAGGGTGATCAGACAGCAAGTGTGAAAAATCAGGACAGGGGGTGGGGGGGCAATAGGCACCTATATAAGACAGCCCCAAAAAATCAGGACCATCCCTATAAAGTAGGGACATGTGGTCATCCTACTCCTTCTTCCCTTGCCTTGCAGGAGTGGAGAGGGACCTCTAAGAGAAGGTGCTGAGCAGCCCCAGTGAGACTAGTTGTTTCAGAGGAGGGAGTGGAGCCACTGCATTTTTCAAAGGAAGAGATGGGCAGGGCCGGCTCCAGACCCCAGCGCGCCAAGCGCGTGCTTGGGGCGGCATGCCATGGGGGACGCTCTGCCTGTCGCCGGGAGGGCGGCAGGCGGCTCCGGTGGACCTCCTGCAGGCGTGCCTACAGAGGGTCCGCTGGTCCCGCGGCTCCAGTGGACCTCCCGCAGGTGTGCCTGCGGATGCTCCACCGGAGCCGTGGGACCAGCGGACCCTCCGCAGGCACGTCTGCAGGAGGTCCACCGGAGCCGCGGGACCGGCGACCGCCAGAGCGCCCCCCGCGGCGTGCCGCCATGCTTGGGGCGGCGAAATTGCTAGAGCCGCCCCGAGGGATAGGGGAGCAGAGTGATTCCTGATCGTCTCCTCCTGCTTAGTCTGTTAAAAGAACATTGGTGCTGGGCCTTTTATGCTTCCTGCTCTTTCATCCTCTCCTGTGAAACGTGAAGCTTCTCTAGCAACTCTTCCCTCTTCAAAACCACCAAGTGGCTTCTGGGCTGCTTAGCTACTTCCCTTGGAGGCCTCTGCTCCTTTGAGGGGAGGAGAGGGAAAGAGGAGCAAATGGCATAATACAAAGTGTGGAGTTTCTCAGACCCAGAATGATGGAGCAGCTGAAACAATGGACCAGGAACCCTAAACGTGTTCTGTCCCCATGCTTGCTACCTTCTGTCCCTATGAGTTGCTATTGACTATTGCTTCTGTCTTTACAGAAATGGATATTCTGTGCACACAAAAGAAGCTAATCCGTGTCACTGAAGCTTGCCACAGTACCGGTAAGGCTATTATTTTATATATCTCGCTAATAATTGTTTTATTAATATTCAGTTTATGAATATTGCATCTACCACATGTGAAAATGGAACATGAGCTCACTAGCTTTGGTAAAAGTGGGTCCTGAGTTAATGAGTTGTTAGAGAACCACTGGCTGAAGCCAGAATTCTTAATGTAAGTGTATAATTTAAGGCTTTTGCTAAGTAACATCCTGTTAAAGCAAATGTCATAGGTTAATTATACACAACACAAAGATATATTTTCTTTATTCATTCCAAATTTCTTGCTTTTTAATTTAATTGAGCGCTCCCTTGTTTTTGTGTTATAAGATTGGGGAACATGATTTCTAACAAACTTTCCTAGGCCGTGCATTCTTCTATATCTTTCTATCATGTTTCCTCTTGGTCTCCTCTCCTCCTTCCCAAAAGTAAATTAGTCCTAGTCTCTTTAAGCTCTCCTTGTACGGAAGTCTCCTCCTCCTCACAGCCTTTAAGCATGTTCTTTGTCTTTCTCAGGATTTACCATTTCTAATCTGTCTGTTTTGAGTGATACCATATGAGAATGTGCCCCTGTTGCCCTTCTTCCTGGGGTTGTTATATGACTGCTGATCTTTGATGGTGAAATAAGGAAGAAGTTCTTGACTTTACATGCAGGAATGTCAGAAGTGTTCCTCTGTCAAGGCCAGTGTTGACATTTAGACAGATTCTTGAATCTGCCACCTGGCTTTGCTTCTGAAATATGTAGAAAATGGTTACCACAGCTGCATGCATAACTTCCCTCTTCTCCTCCTTCTCTGCAACCTGCTGCAAGCAAAGACAATGTGGATCTATTTAATATTGCATTAGGGACTGGCAAAGGCACCTTCTATTTTCCACTTCATGATTAATTGTTTCAGAAACCTTCATACCCATTCAATCCCCAGAGATAATCTCATTGGCTTTTAATTCCTGCAGATTTGTTCCCAAATTCCCACCCAGCACGTTTTCTTGTGGCTGTTTCCTTGCCTGCTGTCCATAGGGAAGGAGTCTCTCTGGCTTCCACTGTAACCTTCTCCATTCCTCCCTCCTCTCCTGTTCCCTGGACATCAAGCTAGCATGTCCTAAATTCCAATCTGTGCTTGGATTTTAAGGCAGCATGTCCTATCTCCTGGGAAATTTTAAACAACTAAAAAAAATATGCATACAATTAATCTGTGGAACCTACTGGAGCAAGATATTATTGAGGCAAATAGCTTGGTAAGGCTAGAAAGAAGGGACTGGACATTTGCATGAATAAATATTGCATCTGCAGTGATGCTAATTGTGATAAAATAATAAAGGCTTGTGATCAACAGATTTCAGCATTTAAGGTGATCACGATTTGGTACAGGAAAAATTTCTCCCACTATTTCAGATGCAGTCAACTCTGGTTTTCAGCACCTCCAGTAGTAGGAGATTGGCAGCCATTTGTCAGCTTTGTTATTCTGATTTCTGGGCTGAATTCCCCTCCAGACCCTGAGCTGTGTGGAAATTACATATGGTTTCCTCTTTTTTATTTTTGTATTTTAAAACTTCCTCCCCAGATTGTCTGGAACCTTATCAGAGTACAAATGCTTTTCTGCCTTTGGGGGTTTGTTTTCATAGAAACCTCAGTAACATAGTAACTATGGTTGCCTTTCCGTAGTTTGTAACTAACATTTAAAATTCTACCCATAAACAGAGGGAGAAAACAAGTCAAATTGCAAAAGCTGGATCCCGCTTCCCCATCCAGACTGAGTCTAAATGAGAACGTTGCATGATGCTACAGAATCTGCCCTCCCCCAATCTGGGCCATGGGGAAGTTTCATAGACCACCGTTTCTCAAATGCGGCCACCAGGGGGTTTCCCTACGGCCACGGCAGTTTCCTGGGCAGTGGGGAGGGGGAGCATCAGCCCCTCCCCTTCCTCACTGTTGCTTCTGCATGTGCGGCCTCTCTGGAGACACAGGTGGGACACACAGGTGAGGAGGCGAGCGGTGGATGGGAGCCTGGTGAGGGAGTAAGGAGGCAAGTGGTGAGCCAGCAGTAGGGTGAGGAGGTGGGCAGACGTGGGGTCGGGTCCAGCTCCAAGCTAGGGAGTGAGGAGGTGAGCGGTGAGCCACAAGTGAGCAGGGGTTCTCACGGCTGGCAGTGGGGAGTCTGTGGCAGGGGAGTGAGGAGGTAAGCGGCAGGTGGAGGGGTAAGAGGAGGTGAGCAGTGGGTGGGCATCTGAGGAAGGACGCAGGAGGCAAGCGGCGGGTGGGGGACTGAGGAGGGTCGCAGGAGGTGAGCGGCCGGTGGGGGACTGAGGAAGGACGCAGGAGGCAAGGGCGGGTGGGGGACTGAAGAAGGACGCAGGAGGTGAGCAGTGGTTGGAGGACTGAGGAGGGACGCAGGAGGCGAGCGGTGGGTTGGGGACTGAGGAGGGACGCAGGAGGCAAGCGGCGGGTGTGGGGATGAGGAGGCAAGTGATGGGCACACGGGCAGTGGGTTGAGCCTCCCTGTGGGGAGGTTAGCCCCCGACTCCACCCCTTCCACCTACAGTCAGAGTCCTGAGACCCTCTGCCCAGACCTGTGGCTGGAACCACAAGCCCCCCACCTGGAAAAGTCCTGAGCGCCCCCCACCCCTCGTCTGGAGGAGCCCTGGGCTGGCCGAAGCCTGGAGTGCTTCCCTCCCCACCCTGCCCCTTGGCCAGAGGAGCTCCAGGATGGCCAAAGCACCGAGCTTCCCCACCTCCCCAGAGGAGCCCTGGGTAGCTGCAGCTGTGCCTCCCCTCCCCAGATCCAAGCCTCCCAGATATGTTTTTCATTGTTATTTGGACTTCTATTATGTCAAAGCATTTTTAAATTTACTTCAGAATTGTTGTACAGACAACTACTTTTACCAAAAAAGCAAAAAAAAACAATAATAAAAAAGACAAGAACATGCAAAGCAACTTATTTGTGTTTCTATTCTGTTAGGTCCAGTAAAGAATAGAGATAACTATGCATTATTTTTATTATTGAGTCTGCAAAAAAATCCCAAAACCTTAAATAAATAAATTACAATGATTTGGATTAATATAGGTGCATATTACTTTATTAACTTTAGGAAAAATAAATAATTTTAGGAAAAAGTGTCAGTGTGGCCATGAGCAAGAGTTGGTGGCCACACTCTGAGGCCACCAAAAAATGTGTTGCGAGAACCCCTGCCAAAGACTACTGTCTTCTGTGCCCCTACAAAGGAGGTTTCCATACTTGGCTGGGTCACATTGCATCCCCTCAGTCAGGGGATTCATATTTTGGGGTAAATTGAATAACTGAATAATCATATATCCACAGAACCCATGTCCTGCCTTGCCTCTACCCTTTCTGAGTATGCAATGGACTCATTTCACTGTCAATCCATTGGTTAGTCTGCATGGTCTTTGGGTCAGAGACCTATCTTCTAGGCATCTTTTGTGAAGTGCCTAATATGCTTTTGGGTGCTATAAAACAAATAACCTGCCACAGGGCACAATAGCCCCCTCTCTACAGGAACCCTCCAGTGCCTATACTGATGGATGTTAATTATGTAAGTATTCCAAGGAGAGAGAACTAGGAGCAATAGGATGTAATTAAGACAAAGATAATTTAGGAGGAACCTCAGGAAACATTTCTGGACAAGATTTTTCATACTGTGGAATAGTCTCCCAGAGGAAGTAGTGGAAGCCTCAATACTTAGAATGTTTAAACCCAGACTGGACAAAGCAATCATGGATATACTGAAGCTTTGCACTGGTCCTGGGGTGAATGGACTAGATGCTATCTATGGCACATTTGTTAGTGACGGAATGGATCCTGAGTATGGATTACTGCCCAGTTACCAACATTGATGGTGGTATAGCCCACCTATTTAATGTGTGGTTTCTTTCTGAAAAGTGTCTGTAAAAATGACCCCTTCTTCCTGAACAGATCTGCTACCCCTCTTTATTCAGAGACATATGTGCAGACTTTACTGACAACAGTTAATATAATGAGGCTGCACAGTTATCGAGGGCAGAATGTGGCCTGCAGAATCTTTATTACTGATGGTGATGTGTGAACCAGAGAGAGCTGAGCTTGCCGTTCAGATCAAAGGCTGAGTTTGCCAGGTGAGCAGTGAGAACAACCATCTTTTTACTTGTATTGAACCAACTTCTGTTGGTGAAAGAAACAATATTTTGAGCTAGAGAGCTCTTCCTCAGGTCTGGGAAAGGTACTCAGGGCTTCTACACACTAGCACTTACTTTGGTATAACTTAAGTCACCCAGGCTTAAATTCAAAAGCAGCGCTGCAGCAGCGCGCGCCGCAGAAAGCGCGCGCGCTGTCAAGCGCCCAGCGCAGGAGAGGGAAAACTCTCCCAGCCCAGCTGTCCGCTCTCCCCCCCGGGGGGACAGCGGACAGGCGCTGGGGCGCGCTGCTGGGGGGGGGGGCTGATTACACTGTAGCGCCGCAATTTGCAGCGCTGCAGAGGGTGTGTTTTCACACCCTGCTGCAGCGCTGCAAATTTGTAAGTGTAGTGGAAAAGCCACTTCCAGAGCAACATAAGGTACACCAAGCTAAGCGCTGGTGTGAAAGCTCTCTTGCCGACATAGCTACCGCTGCTCGGAGAGGTGTAGTAATTATGTCAACGGGAGAGACTGTCAGCATCAGCAGTGCTCCAGTGGCACAGCTACATCTGTACAGCTGCGTCACTGTAGCGGTTCTATTGTAAACTAGCATGGCAACTAAATACAAGGTTGAGCAGATAGTTCAGTGTAAGTCGTTGGCACATATTCTAAGGCACCATTCAAGATGAAGTGGCCCGTTAACAGCTCTGTAGTCAAAGGACAAAAAAGGGGGTGAGTTGGTTTATTACGACCATGATTTTTAGTGTCTAGCAAAGTTGTGAATTTAAGCATCCAGGCAAACTGGCCTATGTCATAAATGGTCACATACACCAAAAATCACAGCAATATTCATGTTACTCCCAGTCACTTAGTGCCAGTCACTTACCCAGATCAGTTGAATCTCAGATCTCAAACCAAAGACAATGCCTATAGACAAATGAAACTTTTATCATAAGCAAACTCTTTATGTCCTTTAGGGTTAACCCAGGCAAAACAACTGGGGGTCTTTTGCTTATGCTTAGAGATTCTTGCCCCTTTAGAGTCCAAGCAGCAAAAAGAACCTGCACAACTCTTTCAAAAGACAAGCCTGGGAGCTTAATGTCATAACTTTGCTTAACACTAAAAATCATGATCTTAATAAAGACACTGGATTTATGGCTTATTACAACAATCTGTAATTCACTAGCCCCCACCCCCCCGTTTTTGTCCTATGATTATGGGGGTGTTAATGGGCCACTTAGCCTTGAATGGTCCCTTACAATATATGCTAACTAGTTATGCTAAGCTATCTGTTAGACCTTGTATTTAGCTGTGACACGCTGAGTACCTTTTCCAGACCTAAGGAAGAGCTCTGTGTAGCTCAAAAGCGTGTCTCTTTCACCAACAGA